>NC_042625.1:46295269-46618841 GCF_901001135.1 Rhinatrema bivittatum
CGTGGGGGTGGCATGAGGTGGCTGTGTTTGGCTGGGAACATGGGTCAGACCCAGAAGGGCCGACTTCTGCGGCTGCCGCACCACACGCCCGGCTCTCTTTGTGCTTACCTCGTGGAAAGACGCCTGGGTCCATGAACGTCGCCATGCTGAAGTTTGCCAGCACAAACAGAAACATGAGGCCATTGTAGAGAGGGATGATAGAGGAGATCGTCGTGGACAGCCAGGGGCACCTAGGGAGAGGCAGAGAGAGGAGGCATGGGACATACAATAAATCACAGCTTGCATCCTTCGGACAGGAACTCAAGGCACTTTACAATTTATGAATTCAGACGCAAACATGCAGAAACTCTGGTGTGGATTTCCCGGTAGCACATTCCCAGCAGCCAGGAAGCGAAGAAATGCCATGTATAAATCCGGATCCACAGAACGGTAAGGTCTGTCGCAGAGTGGGGATTTTAATTCTCTCTTGAAAGAGAGTTTTCTTTTCTAATCACAAAGCAGGACCTCTGTGATGTCACACTCCACTGGGAGTAAAGACAGCGGGCATAGAAGGTACCAGAAATAATCCTTTCCAGCCTAAACCACGTGTTATATGCACTGTTAACTGTTTTGTATATCCCCAGGCCACAGCACAGCGAGCAACGAGGAGCATCACTGAGGGCTGCAGAGCTGACGTTTCATACTGGCACTTTGCTCACATAATGAAATTATTATTCTGATTTACTTTGTACGGAATGAAATGTCTGTGAGAACTGCCGGATTTACAGAAAGTCTTCCATCTATCAATTAGAAAGCACAGCAAAGAGAGCTGCACTGTAATTCCCTCATTGTCCCACCCTTCCCAGAGGGACCAGATCAGAGGCAACCTATAACCCATTCCTTCCTTGGCCTCACTGCAGAGACGTCCAGCCATCCAGCCCTGCCTCTGGGGAAGCTGCTTCTGGTACCTGAACTATGGAAACTCGCCTGAGATAGAGGCCAAGGTGAGACTTTACTAGTTTAAAAACAGACGCTTAATCCCTGAGCCCTCCCTGAGCCCTCCATTCCTAGAGGTGACAGGCTCTGTATCCCTGCACCCATCCCCTGAGCCCTCCAGTCCCAGAGGTGACAGGCTCTGTATCCCTGTACCCATCCTCTGAGGGGTACAGGGGAGGCTCTGTATCCCTGCACCCATCCCCTGAGCCCTCCAGTCCCAGAGGTGACAGGCTCTGTATCCCTGCACCCATCCCCTGAGCCCTCCAGTCCTAGAGGTGACAGGCTCTGTATCCCTGCACCCATCCCCTGAGCCCTCCAGTCCTAGAGGTGACAGACTCTGTATCCCTGCACCCATCCCCTGAGTCCTCCAGTCCTACAGGTGACAGACTCTGTATCCCTGCACCCATCCCCTGAGCCCTCCAGTCCTAGAGGTGACAGGCTCTGTATCCCTGTACCCGTCCCCTGAGCCCTCCAGTCCCAGAGGTGACAGGCTCTGTATCCCTGCACCCATCCCCTGAGTCCTCCAGTCCTACAGGTGACAGACTCTGTATCCCTGCACCCATCCCCTGAGCCCTCCAGTCCTAGAGGTGACAGGCTCTGTATCCCTGCACCCATCCCCTGAGTCCTCCAGTCCTACAGGTGACAGACTCTGTATCCCTGTACCCCTCCCCTGAGCCCTCCAGTCCTACAGGTGACAGGCTCTGTATCCCTGTACCCCTCCCCTGAGCCCCCCAGTCCTAGAGGTGACAGGCTCTGTATCCCTGTACCCCTCCCCTGATCCCTCCATTCCTAGAGGTGACAGGCTCTGTATCCCTGTACCCATCCCCTGAGCCCCCCAGTCCTAGAGGTGACAGGCTCTGTATCCCTGTACCCCTCCCCTGAGCCCCCCAGTCCTAGAGGTGACAGGCTCTGTATCCCTGTACCCCTCCCCTGAGCCCCCCAGTCCTAGAGGTGACAGACTCTGTATCCCTGTACCCCTCCCCTGAGCCCTCCAGTCCTAGAGGTGACAGGCTCTGTATCCCTGCACCCATCCCCTGAGCCCTCCAGTCCTACAGGTGACAGGCTCTGTATCCCTGCACCCATCCCCTGAGCCCTCCAGTCCTACAGGTGACAGGCTCTGTATCCCTGCACCCATCCCCTGAGCCCTCCAGTCCTAGAGGTGACAGGCTCTGTATCCCTGCACCCATCCCCTGAGCCCCCCAGTCCTAGAGGTGACAGGCTCTGTATCCCTGCGCCCATCCCCTGATCCCTCCATTCCTAGAGGTGACAGGCTCTGTATCCCTGTACCCCTCCCCTGAGCCCTCCAGTCCTAGAGGTGACAGGCTCTGTATCCCTGTACCCCTCCCCTGAGCCCTCCAGTCCTAGAGGTGACAGGCTCTGTATCCCTGTACCCCTCCCCTTATCCCCCCAGTCCTACAGGTGACAGACTCTGTATCCCTGTACCCCTCCCCTGAGCCCTCCAGTCCTAGAGGTGACAGGCTCTGTATCCCTGTACCCCTCCCTGAGCCCTCCAGTCCTAGAGGTGACAGATTCTCTTTCCAGTTCAGCTCCTCTTCCAGCCTAATCTTTGAATAAAATAACTACTACTTGGGAGGAAATTATTGAAAAGAAGGGGCTGGCAGCTCATTTTATGGTTCCATTAAACGCCTGTGACAAGGCTGTGACCTTCTGGAGGCAGCCAAATGCCGCTGACGTCCCCTGGAGCACTGATATTACAGTCCTGATGCTCTGCATAAGTAATTTGCCTGAAGGTCTGCAGTGATCCCAGCTGCATCCACGCTGCTGGGCCAGGGCACCTGCTCAGCCGAGGAGAAACAGAACTCAGAAGCTGGGGCATTAATTCAGACTGCCCGACAAGTCATCCAGTCAGCGCTGGAGCCAGAGAGCAGAGACAAAAAAGGCATTTATTCATGGAGGGCAACCACTTGCAGTGTGGACTGTTATATCCAAATGTTATATCCAAATGACACATATTTGACCTTCACGAAGCAGCGACTGGTATAGCTGAATCATTTCTCAACAATAGACAACTTGCAGAGTAGGTTAAGGAGAGAAGTTAGTCTGTGATTCCACCGGGGAGTCCGGATCCGTGTGTCCTGCCATGAGGAAGGTTACCCCCATTGAAGAACGCCAATCCAGCTGTATTCTGGGGTTCGCCTTCCAGATATTTCTTAGGGAAAAGACCCAAACCTCAGCAGAATGGGAGCTAGACAAGTCGGGAGCCCCGTCTCCAATCACTCGGAGGCGTTCGGTTGCAATAAACTAAAAACTGGATCAGGTTTTCTCATTTGGGGAGAAAAGTCAGAAGAGCAGATAGCGGGCAGAGGAGTCGAAAGCAGAGGGCAGTAAGGAGCACCAGCGACCAGAGACACAATGCCCACTCCAGACAGCAAGGATCACGTGTCCTGCAGAAGGCAAAGCCCTCTCCCTACCCCCAGGAGGGCTGCAAAAGACATCAGGCCAGGCAGACTTTTCCTTGGTTGTGAAAGGCAGAGACCTCCGTGGAGCAGCCAGACTCCTGGCTAGACTGCTGCAGCTCTCCCACACACACACACACTAAACAACCACTATGAATACACACCCACAGCTACAGATCCTTGCACACCAAGTACGCAAGCAGCAGGATATGGCAAGCCCAGGGCAAAGACTTAACTCTACCCCAGGCCATCCCGAAGCTCCACCAAGGATCCTGCGATAGAAATAGGATGGGGAAGTTAGAAGCAGGTCACTATACCAGATGGCTGGAGAGCGGTAATGAGAGCCCAGATGGGGATTTGCTGCTTCTGTTGGGTGCTCTGGTGCCGGAGAGTTGGAGCGCAGGAGTTTGAGAGGAGGGGGTGGATCTTCAGGCCCTTCTAAGTGGAATTCTGCAGATTTAAGAAGTAGACGCACCCGAGGGGAACGCGAATGAATCCCATCGTGCTTCCTACATCATCGGTAAAGTTTGAGAGCTGCTGGTTCAGATGCTCCCTGCTCTCCCCTCCGAGCCCTATTCTGTGACTCAGTTAAATGGATTTCCAAGTGAAGGCCAAACACGTAACCAGGGGAGCTCCAACCAGCCTCTCAGGATCGCTCCACCTCACCCTCTTTTCCTGCCTGTTAGCTCGCTGTAGATTTTTTTTTCTTAAATAGATTTCACGCTGGCTCATGTCTCCTTTTTAATGGCTGATTGTCCCTTGGTCTTCTTTTGACATCTGAGCCGGAGGCAAGGAGAAAAACTGTACCAAGGGTCAGCTTCCTTAACTGGAAGCATCAAAAAAACCATTGTCCGGCTCTCGGTTTTGAATACTGAGCTTAGCCAAACTGTAATCTGAATTGTCGGGTGGGTATATAATTACCTATTTTTTCAAGATAAAGGGCAGGAACTAGGGGTGGGATTAGAGAGGCAGCTGCCCGAGGCACAGAGCCCTTTGAGGGTGGAAAATTAACTGAAATGCAATCATGGGCCCACAGGATGAGAAGCCAGGAAGCATGCCACCCTCCTTTAACATCTGAGATGGAGGAAGAGAGAGGAATGGGGATCAGGTAGATGGGACACAACTCTGCGTACCCAACCCAGATGCTAAAATGCCTAGTTCTGCCTCTTTTGGTACCCATCCCAGAAGCAAGGCACCAAAATCAGATATGGCAGCCTCAAGCAGAGAGGTCAGGCACTGCCAGGGAATGAAGACTGGATGCCCCTCTCACTTCTAGACATGGTAATGCCAGGAACAGTGATGGGCCTGCATGGCAAGCGGCTGCACTGCTGCCCCTCCCTGCATAGTGAAGGTCTTCTAATGCCAGTGCACTGGCACTCACCTCGCTAACAGAAAGAACTAGGGATGTAATCATTCAGAGTTTCCTGGAGAAAAGGCACGTAAAACAAAATAGAACAAAACATAAACCTGAAGCTGTATTTAAAATTCCCCTCCTCCCCCTCTCCCATGCTGGGGGAGAGAGAGGGGTGCGAGCTTCCTCCAAATGCAATGCTCACTGTCCAACAGCTGTGCTACAACTCCTAACTGGCCCTGTGTGGGAACGCAGGAGCTCTCTCCGGTTGCCAGTTAACTAGAAGGATGATGAGACTCAGCAACCAAGGCCAGGCAGGCCAGGCAAGAGCTGTACCCTGCGTCACTCCATCTTCTTGCTGATCCATTTCTACAGTTGGCAAAGTAACAAACTTCTGTCAGCTGCTGATGGCCGAGCTGTCAGCTATGTCCACAGGAGGCACAGTGCAGAGAGGATGAGAAGATTAATGCGGCTTTTAGCCCATTGCCACTCCCAGTTTCTTTCCAAGATAGCTCATCTGTCTTCTGAAAGGTAAAGGCAGCTCGTAGGAAGCACAGGAAAGAGAAAGCTGCATTAATCCATCATTCTGCTCTAACCCGGATTCTCCCTCCCAAGGACCTTAGTAAGGTTTGAGAGAGTATCCCAGAATATCCTGGAAGATCTCCCCCACTGCCCAGTGCCCTCCTTATCATCCTCACCCTGCTGCGTGTGCACTTGATTCAACAGGCAGATGTAAATATCAAGCCAAAATATGAAGTCAGGGGAGCAGGCCAATTGTAACGTTGGCGATGGACACACAGAAGGTTGGGCTGTCCTGATCAATCACTTGTGAATGCATATGGGGAAGGATATGGCTCTCACACCCCTCTGTGATGGTACACGACAGCATTATAAACTGCATCAGTGCAGGGCTGTGCAGCTGGCAAACGGCCAGGAGCAAGCGAACAGTCTTTGGTTACTTGTCCAATGGAGGAGAATCATACTAAGTAATATGCCTGGCGATACCTTAAGCCTCTGGTTTTAAGAGCATGCACTGGCCTGAGCACCACCCCCTAAGCACTGCTGAAAAGGTAAAGTGGTATGAAACTGGTCGTCACCCTTCTCACAGACGGACCTCCTCCCTTCCACGGTTATTATAAAAAAAAAAACCCCCAAAAACAACAACTTACCTCTGGCCCCTCAGATCACCCCTACCCTCCAAAACCCCTGTATGTATTTATTTTGGGGTATTTAGCTCAGGCTTTTTCATTGGTAGCTCAAGGTGAGTTACATTCGGGTTCTGTCGGTACTTCCCTGCCCTCAGAGGGCTCACAATCCAATGGCCCGATTTGCTAACTCTTTTCTCCCATTCTGTACGTCTGTGGGAAAAAACGCTTCAAAAATCAGGTCCTAAGTTTGTACCCGAGGCAATGGAGGTCAAAGTAACAAGGCGTGTCAGCGATTGGACTTTCCTGGTTCTCCACCCTCTGCTCTATCCACTCGGCATCAGCCAGATAAATTACCCGGCTAACTCATCCCCACCCTGGAATGCCCTCGAAAAACCCCTAACTTATCCAGATAAGTGTCGGAAATATTCCACCGTCGGCATTTATCTGGCAATCTTGAAAGTTATCTGGATAAATGCCTTTGAATACTGACCTCATAGCACCTAGAATTGTTTCTCCCTAAAGAAAACACAAAATTAATTCTAAAGGATATGAGCCAAACACTAGGTTCCGGCAGCCCTAAAATTTGAATAAAGTAACCATATTAATCCTTGGAATTAGAGCACAAAGGGTTAAAGGTCATCTCTCCGTTTACCTCACATTTTACCATTCATGTTTATCCCTTCCCTTGCAAATCTCATCCAAATGCATTAATGCTCCCCTAGGCGGATGTCAAACCTCACTGGGATCAACACTAACATTCAAATCCTCAGACTTCAAGGAACACCAGGACCCTCACCGCATGGCAGCCACCAGCGTTCACATATCTAAAGTTCTCTCTGTGTCATCTCCCATCAGAACACAAGGCGTATGTGCAGGAAAGCAGCAACACAACCGTTTAAGCCAGCCTCAGCAGAGTTTCTATTTCACTAGCAAAATGCTGTTTTTACACACTAGAACAGCCGCCAGCACGTTTTTATGCTGCTATATACTAGGCTCTATCAGTGAAAGAAAACACATTTTTATGGTGAACAAATTGATGTTCTGCCAGACGAGTGTCAGAGTGCAAATAGATGTCAAAGCACCTTGAAAGATGAATCACACACACATATACAAAACACACACATATATACATAACAGACACACATACATGCACTCCCATCCATGCATTTCCCTTATGTAAAGGCAGCGACTGTATGATGGCTTCAGTGCTATCAGGACATCATTGTAAGCCAAACTCCAGGCTCACGATCAATCAACAGCATCATTTGTTTCTTCTGCTACCCAAATACGTTATCCCAGCAAGGTTTATTATTCCTTAAATCAATGCTGCTCAAGAAGAAAATTATAGGGAGGAAAAAAAAAAAAAAAAAGAGAGACAAATTGAAATCCCAAAAGAATGACTTGAGAATTTCATGTAAATGTTTTTTTCAAAGTCTTCCTTATGGCAGGAGCACTGGCAGAATTGCTTTCTTTAACTGATTTGGCAGTTAATCATTACTATAGACATTTTTCATTTTGATTCTTATTTCACCCTGGAGGAGATAAGTTTCTGAAAGTTCCTTTTGCATGCAAGCCTCATCACACTATTTTTTGAGTTAATGGATGCTGCTGTTCTGATCATCAGAAACCCCCTCTCCCGTGCACATCCTGTTCATCATCAGAATCTCTCCCCAACCCGAGCACATCCTGATCTCATCAGAACCTCCTCCTCAACCCGTGCACATCTTAATCATCATCAGAACCTCCTCCCCAACCCGTGCACATCCTGACCTCATCAGAACCTCCTCCCCAACCCGTGCACATCCTGATCTCATCAGAACCTCCTCCCCAACCCGTGCACATCCTGATCTCATCAGAACCTCCTCCTCAACCCGTGCACATCCTGATCTCATCAGAACCTCCTCCCCAACCCGTGCACATCTTAATCATCATCAGAACCTCCTCCCCAACCCGTGCACATCTTAATCATCATCAGAACCTCCTCCCCAACCCGTGCACATCCTGACCTCATCAGAACCTCCTCCCCAACCCGTGCACATCCTGATCTCATCAGAACCTCCTCCCCAACCCGTGCACATCCTGATCTCATCAGAACCTCCTCCTCAACCCGTGCACATCCTGATCTCATCAGAATCTCCTCCTCAACCTGTGCACATCCTGATATCATCAGAATCTCCTCCTCAACCTGTGCACATCCTAATCATCATCAGAACCTCCTCCTCAACCTGTGCACATCCTGATCTAATCAGAACCTCCTCCTCAACCCGTGCACATCCTGATCTCATCAGAATGTCCTCCTCAATCTGTGCACATCCTATTCATCATCAGAACCTCCTCCCCAACCCATGCACATCCTATTCATCATCAGAACTCCGCCTTCCCCCTCACAATGCAGACATCATGCCGAAAACACCAAGAAGAGCTGAAAAGCGGAATTCAGAGGAGGAGATTTTTTTGTTTTAAAGCTGGAATCTGAATGTAAAACATGCTCACCTTTTACAATTAAAAAAATGATGTAAGAGTACCAGACATTCAAAGCAGTTTGTCTGGTTTGGACCTAGCTGGGCAAATCACAGGATTTGAATTTTCTGCCATCCCCATCACTGTTGATTTCTCCAAGTGAAAAAGGTTTTAGCAGGATAAATCAGGTGTTCAGGGTCAGAGCCTGTTTATGTGGATATCATCAATTTATCTGCTTACATTTTCCAAGTACATCTGATAGCACCAGAGAGCAGCCTCTTTTGCATTCAAAGACAGCCGCTTGTTTTACCCTGTCCTGTAAAAATGCACCAAAACGTATGCAAGCCAACACACTTTAGTAGCCTCTCTCAGATGTGCGCTTGACAAAACTGATCTGGTCAAGAAGAAATAACCCTGGGAAGAGACACTGCCAGCTTCAGGTACTGAAGGCCCTCAAGGGAAGGGAGGTGGCACTCTTTGTGTACGTCTGAGCTTAGGGCAATTTCCTAGGCTGAGCTGGAAAGAAGGCAAAAACATCCATTACTTGGAAAAACCCCAACAGAAGCCAAAAAGTGGGACGAGAATAATTTTCAGATTTCTGCAGGGTGATGTAAAATCCATTCCAGCTGGGTTTTCACTGCTGCGTTTCAGCATGTGGGCAAGGCCGAGAGAGCTCCCAGCCAAGCTCTGCCCTCTGTACTACGGAAGAGTAGGGGGGCAGATAATGGAGGCGCATGGAACTCTTAGCCCCTCTCCTCCCTCAGCTTTACTGGTACTCCAGGGTCCCAGGAGAGCTCCTGTGACTGCTGCAGCCCTGGGTTTTTTCATTGCATTGTGTTATGATCATGTATTGTTATCTGCCACATTCTTTACAAGCATGCACACCACCTGCCTTCTAATCTTACCATGCGCACCTTTCTGCAAAGGTTGCCCCATGACCGCTGTACATTACAGGATGGGTTAAAGTCTTTGCAAATGTTTCTTCAAGGAATGCCTGTCTCCATGTGAAAACCATGCCTACAATTCTCAGTATATCTCAGGTCTGAGGTTTAGAAAAAAAGGGGCAGCCCTGAAGTGTTTATTCTGTAGAGCTACAGATAAGACAGGTCCTCTCCTTTACAAATCCAGCCTTAGGGTGGCAAAGCCTCCTTCAGACAAAAGACATTTCTCTTCCAGTGCAAGGGAGAAGAGGGCATTGTCCTGGAGGGCTCAGCAGAGAACCAGGACCTTTGTCAGAACGCCTTGGTACTGCCAGACACTGCCTGCCACCAAAGCCGGGTGATGAACGACCCTTAAGCTACAGGTAAGGAGCAATCAGAGTAATTACAACAGACCACCATCTCATCAGATAGGGGACTCTTGGTATTATTTATTGATTGAAATGGGAAGCATCCTGATCTAGTGTGAAAGTGTCTGTCCACCGAGCCATCCAGTCCCCAAATATCAGCACCCAACACACCAATGGGAGCAATTATTTATACTATAGCTAGCAGTTATTATCCAAGAATTTTGGGCTGATTGACTGAGAGCTCAGAGAAAGAATTAATTTTTGTTACTGTTGTTACTGTTTCCGTAACTTGACCTTTTGGGAAATGAAATGGATATCCAGGAGGTACTTAATCTACAGTATCTGCTCCTTTGCTTATTTTTGAAAAAAACTTTAAAAATTACTACTTTTGTAAGCAAAATGAGTCTTGATGACTTCACATGAAAAGGAGGAAGGGGTACCTGCAAAATTATTCTTAACAACTCCTATGTGCCCCCCTGTGTGCTGTTTTGTAAGAGACTTGCCATACAGCCTGCTCTCGGTCGGGGTAGTGGAGGGACCCCAAAGACAGCACTGGGGGCAAACCCCTGCTGGCAGGAGAGGACACTGCAGGGCTCAGCTTTTGAGATGACTTGCTGTCCAACTTCTGGCCGGCAAGGGATTTTGGTTTCTGCCCCACATCCAGCCAGAGCAGTGGAGGGGGTGAGGTTTCCTCTTAAGTGCAGTATGTGTGTTCATGGAGAAAGTCTAGAACGAGTGCCAGGGAATTACCATCTGGTACCAGGCAGCTGCTCTTCTCTGGATCCCTGGATAGAAGGAAGCCTGGAATACTAGCAAATCATTTCATTCCTGACCAAAAGAGCCCAGGAATCAACTGAAGTGTGACAGTGACTGACCGTGATAGCAACCCGGTTGGTTGCACTGAGATGCAGCCTCTGTCTCTGGAGTCAGTGCCATGTGGCATTTTATACAGAACAGAATCTGGAAACAGATATTAAACTATCCAGATGTGTCACAGACAGGCAGGAGGTTGCCCTCACTCTATGGCTCCTAATTAATGTGTCAAACTAGCTCAGCAGTTTTGAATACCATTGTGTAGTAAAAAAGTGTTACATTATCTGAGCCTTAATAAAACATCTGCATTAAGACGGACATCCTGAGAACCAAGTATTCGCTTTTGAGTGCAGTACTGGGATAAATAAATTCCAGAGACATCAGTAATCTCAATTAGGTATTTTTCTGGTGCTGTTTCCAAAACCTGGCAGGTGGAGTTTAAACAGAACCAAACGAGTAGGAATCACAAGCAAATCCTGGTCAGGATTACTGGGACAGGCCTCACCAGGGCACTGCACTATTGTCAAGCATTTGCAGCATTACTAAAGAAGCAACACTGCATTATAAAAGAAAGTTAATGAGCCTAATGTATATTTTTATTAATAATCATGTGTATAGCACTGCAGAGTATATTAAGGGATTTCTTCTATTTCTCCTATTAAGGGTTTTCATCCATGTAATTTTTTTTTTATAAATTTGGCTCATTAAGTTCAGACCCCATGAGAAACTCCAGCCATCTTGAACAATCTCATGAAGACATCCCCACTCTTTCCTAAGCTACTTTCCCATTGGATAACAGCTGCAACGTGACAACAAATCAGAGTGCAGCAAAGAAGGAGGTCTAAATATAAATGCAATGCTGGCTCAAAGGCTGGCATCCCGGTATTTAAAATGACGTTTGGTCGTCTGAAAGCACAGAGCCAGCCCTTCTAGTAGGATGGACTTGGTTCCTTTTTGATATCTGAGATTTTTCTGCTATGCTTCCCTGAAGGAGTCAAAACACCCGGCATGTAGAAGAAAGCCAAGAGCCAGAGGCTACTTACTGTACAAGCAATGTGCGGCCACACCTTCCTGAAGCTTACATAAACAGCACACCCTCCAGGAAGGAAACAGCTGACTACCAAATAAGACCTAACCATGTCTTCATTTTCCAAATGCAAAAAATTCAGAATTGCAGCCACTGGCCTTTAAATTCACATAGGCGTGCTGAACAGAAAGGAAAGCTAGGCTTGCTTCTTAGCCAGACATCGACTTCCTAATCAATCAGCTCCTAATTATTGACTATAGAAGGCTAATGCACAGGCCAGCTGCAGTCTATTAAAGAAGTGGCAGCCCTCCAGCCAAAAGCATACAACCCTTCTGATTTATCAACTTCTGGCTGAGTCTATTAGCAGAGTTTGTGTGATTTACTAATTAGTCCAGGCCCTCTCACCCCAAGCTGGTCTGGTTTCCCTTAATCTTCTGACCAGGAGCTCAAGCTATGCTAGTCCAGCCTTCCTGTGCTGCTTTCCCATTGGCCAGTTTTGGCCATAATCTGATAAAGCTGTTGCATTCTGATTGGTTGCTGCATAACTAAGCCTGTGCTGTGATTAACCGGCTGCTTTCTGATTGGCTGAATTAGTTCCCACACATCTCTATTTCTGGTGCTGTGTTCTAATCTAGGGCCATCTGTTTAGCACAGCAATCCCAGGCTGATGCAAATTTGGGAGTTTCTGATCACAGGCAGGAAATGTTAAGGTTCCGATAGTTCATCCTTCAGGAGTCAGCAATAATCCTGGAGATATTGCTAATCACAGGGAGAGTCAGGTTGCCCTTTTGTCGGGAGCCAGCATGACAGAGAATTAATGTGAAGATCAGGCCCCTCTGCCCATCTTGTCATCCCAGACCCCACTCTGGTCATCTCCCTTCCTCTGTATGCGTCCCAAGTGGGCTTGAATTTTGGTTCTACCATCCCCACCTGCAGGCTATTCCAGGCATCCATCACCCTCTCAGTGAAGTATTTATTCTGTGCCTCCCTCCTCCTAAAATCATAGCTCGGCCTCTTGCACTTCTATGGAAAACACCTCCTCCTTGTACTTCATTAAAGACGGCTAGATATCCGAACGTTTCAATCATCCTCCCCCTCATTCTCTTCCTTTCTGCAGAGAGCCTCACGCCTCCCTGTGTAGGGTTTCTGATGCAGGCCCTGAACCACACCGGCGGCCCTCCTCTGACTTGCTGCCCCATCCTTACGAAGCATGTGGCCTCCGGCAGTCGACATAGCAGGAGTGCAGCCGGAGACGCTGCAGCCTCTGATGCCAAGTTCGGCCTGGCAAGAGATGAAATGGCAAAGCTTAGCAGTAAATGGCAAATGCTTAGCAGCACGGCTGATGCAGTACTGCTAAGCACCAGCATGGGTAGAGTTGCCAGGGACAATGTGGGAGGGGGTTATCAGAGCACCCACTGGCACAGAGAGGAGCACCTTACTCTTTGCTCCCCTAGGACACAGACACCTAGAACAGTCCGGAGCTCAGCGAGACAGCCACAAGAAGGGACAGCACGGGGGGGGGGGGGGGTCTGTCCCCTCTAATCCAAGGGCCCCATCATTCGGTGCTGAGAAAACTCTCTGGACAAAAATCCCTCTTTCTGCAAGGAGCCTAAAGCAGCAGCTTCAGAACAAAGCCCTTTCAGATGTGCTGCAGAATTTAAATCAAAATAGCAAGAGAGGCATTTGTCACCCACGGTCTCCTAACTGGCATTTAGGATTTCTCTCTCTCTTTTTTTTTTTTTTTATGTCTGTCTTTTTCCTCCCAACCAGAGTCTTGGATGTGTGAGCTGAGCCCTCTTGCAGACACCCACGTTAGTAACGCTGCTTCCAGTCCTCCCACGGGTCGGCTCCTCCGGCATGAAAGCAACGCCTTGCCAAAGAGGCTTCCCAAGCAGCTGCAGGTGGTTCGCAAACCAGCCCCAGACTGTCAGGGCCAGGCAAGGAGCTGCGTGTGCTGGAAATCTGTGCCATTCTGCCGGGGCGGTGAGTCACCAGCACCACCACAGGAGAAAACACAACAGCTACAGTTTTAACTCCGCGGCCTAGCTGCTATTCCTGCATGTAATAGGGATCTTACCCTCAGACCCCCCCCTCCCTCCCATCCTATGACCAAAAGGCAGTCATGTCCAGCAGTGGGGAGGCTCATCAGGAGGGCAGAGGGGGTTGTTGTGGAAAGCAGCGATGCTGCAGTTCCCATTCTTACCTGGCGACGCAGGACCAGAAGTGCAGACTCTGCAGAAAGCCATCTCCCAGAATCACGTGGCCCTGCACTATCCCCCGAGGCTACCCGGCTTTAAAATTAGAATCCAAAGTAAAGAGCATCAAGTCAGTCACCGCTTCCCCAACCGCGGTGACAGAATGAAAATATCACAAAGAAAGAGACTGCGGCAAGAGATGGGGAGTGCGGCTCCCCGGATCACATTATAGCCATGTTCCTATTGGAAAAAGGTTCTGCGCGGGCCCTTACTGGACCAACGAAAACGACTTATCCAAAAGAGGACGAGGTGAGACATCTGAAAAAAAAAAAAAAAGGGGGACTCTGTGCACGCCAAAGCTCACGGCCACATCCTGCCTTTCGGAGAGGTCTTTATGGCGGTCCAATGAAGCTATCACAACCTGCAGGGAATTCGGGGCCTCTGCGGCTTTACTCGTTCTCCGACCTGCCTGAATTAAAACGTCCCTGTGTTTCCTCTCCGCAGCTAGAAGAGGGGCCTGCGAGCTCCCAGGAAGCTGCATTTTTTGTTCATCTGATGAAAAGGTCTCGTAGCCTCAGAAAGAGACTAGGTGAGACGGACAGGTCAGAACAGGTCCTCGGGAAGTAGCCGGCAGATCCGGACAGGAAAATCCATTTCCTGATGCTCAGGCCTCACATCCATCCGCCATTTAATCGTTAGTGGCGCTGCCTCCAGAAACTCGCCCAAACCTTTATGAGCCCTGTTAAAAACTTTCACGACGTCCTCTGCCAAAATAAGTTCCAGAGAGGAGACTTTTTATTACATTTTTCAATAAGATTTATAAACAGATAAATCATATACATTTACTTTCAGAAAGGACAGAATTAATACAACCGCAACACAGTTTCTATTAAACCTATAAGGCACTTTTTCCCTTTGTGGCCTGTGCTGTATCTTGGGGTTTTAAACCCTTTTTAATCGCACCCAGCAGTCAGCAGCGAGGGCTAGGCCATCTTCATTAATGAAGGGAAGACCGTGTAGAGAAAGGACCTGAAGAAATAATCTGCTCTTTCTCCTTCAGACTTTTGGCCCATGCTTCAGCCTTTAGTTTTGAAAGGACCTGACTATTGCCATTCTGTCCTTCCCGATGTGAAGAGAGCCCCAGGGCTAGTTCAGAGTGCAGCCGCCTGGATTTTGACTGGGACACGGCTCCGGGAGTCTTGCAGTCACTCCACTGGCCGCCCACCGCATGGCGCTTAAAATACAAGATGTTTGCTGTAACTCGCCACGGGCCAAGGAGTGAGCAAGAAATGCATTTTTGTTATTACTGTTTCCTAGAACTACATCTCCCTGCATGCAGTGGGGCAAAAACCAGAACAAGATCCTTGTGCTCTGAAAAAAAAAAAAAAAAAAAGTGAAGGCAGTCAGTAACCCTGTCCTCCTTTCTTTATCTAAAAAATGCATGTTCCGCACACTTCCACAGTTCGAGATGGAGCGCAAGGTCGGCATACCCAATGAAAACACTAACTATACCCAGAAACACAAAATTAGCAGGCCCACAAATACCAAGAAATGGAGCAGACACGTTTCAAGAAAATTCACATACTGAGGGGACCGAATTACAAGATTATCGCAGAAAAACCCATCATAGTTCTCTCTCTCAAGCTGCTAATCTCACTGGGGACATCAAAATAACCAAAAGCTTGTGGGGTCCTTATAGGTGACAGATCACTGAAACCCCACAAATTAAAAAAAAAGGAGTAATTAGCTGCTCTATAGCATCAGACAAATGTGCTCAAAACTGACAGCAAAAGGCTTCGAGCTGTTAAAGTGAAGAGGTATAATAGCACTTAAACAAAGATGCCTAGCCTGTGCCAACTGCGAGTCTAGAGAAGAGCTGGAGGTCTGAGCCTCGGCACGGAAATTCCTTGGAGAACTGTAGGAGATGATGAGTGCGACCTCTGCCCCCCCCCCCCCCCCCCCCCCCGAACTGCTGCAGGACGCTCACGGGTGGCTCGTGGCACGCAGATAAAAAACAGGCTTTCTTCCTCGCGAAGAGGTCCATAGTGGTACCAGAGACCCAAGCATCCTAAAACAGAATTTCGTTTGGCCAGTTTCACCTGCCTGCCACACACGGCTCGCCAAAGCACAGATAGCTGGCTGCCCAGGAGAGGTGTAAGCAGTCTCCCAAAATATAGCTAAGCGTCAGACACCCGGAGCGAGATTCGCTGTTCAGAAGCCTCATGCAAGCACCTGTGACCCAGAAGGCTCTGAGGAGTCCGGCAAGGAACAGCAGCTGTGCTATACAGAGCCGGCGTCTGCTGCAAAGCCACTGCGTGCTTTCTTTTGTTTTTCTAACTCACCCTTAGTCTTTTATGACATCTCAAGCATTCCCAATAGCATCAGTGCCTGGCATTTTTTTTCAAAACAACTTTTCCACCTTACCCTCATGGGAGAAAACCAAGGTGAGCCTGTGCTATTCATAATCCGAAATAACCCTGCCACCTCCCTGCTACCTCCCGTGTAGGAACCAGAGGGTTTAAAGAGTTTGGAGTGCATAGTCATCCAACCTCATAAAAACCCTCACCTGAAACACCCCCACATTTTCTTCTCCACTCCAGAGAGTAAATCTCATGTTAGAGAGTTGACGCAATCCAGATTGCCAGAGTTTGCTGGCTGCGTCTTCCGTCATGTGTCCACTCGGCATCAGTTTAGTGCAGATTGGAAGGTTCAGAGGCTGTGGGAAATTACCAGAATATAAAACTGGCTTAGAGCTGCCCAGCCCAGCACCCAGGACTGGAGGCTCTTCCTGAGGTCTTGGCTTCTGTACCCATGAAGATCGCATTTATAAATGGAATCAGCAGGGTTAACGACGAAGCCTGAGCATTACTCATTTTGTTGCCCCCGGTATCGAGAACTGGCCATGCCAAGGCCTAGACCCGGCGCACGTGTGACCATGGGACACAGCCCCCTGCTCTCTGGACACGTGGACGTCGGGCTGTTCCCTGACCACCAGGATCCAGCTGGGCTCTCCATGCACATTAACCTGATCCTGCCCCCAGAGCTGCAGGGCTCCTGGGCTGCATCCACACAGCCAAGAGGCAGCAACATGGAGACGGGCGACGACAGACGGAGAAGGAACACTTGTAATACAGTTCCTTAAGGATAACTGCCAGCCAGCCCTCTACTACCCACACTCAGGAAGATAAAATACAACTAGCTCTTCACACCCTTGGAAAGAGACCCTACTACAGTAAATTAACAGCTGGGTTACCTAAAAGCTGGAGCCTGGATGGTCTGAGGGCTTCCTTATTCCATCCTTGGCAGCGCTGCCTATGTGGTCAGCTCTCGGGCCCTCCCTGCACAGATCTATGTGGGAAACCCTCACCCTGAGCCCTAGAGACTTCCATATGCGTCTCATAACACGCGCTGCACTCCTCATTCCATTCCCTCCTATTACTTTTTTCCTTTCCCCTCGCCACTGCCCCTCCTGGAAAGCTTTGCCGGCTGTCGTTTCTGCTCTGTTGTATCTGGCAGCAGGCAGAATGAGGTCACTCTCCGACTGCAATCCTTCCCCCAAGAGCCAGCATGCAGACACATGTACAGCAAGACAGACAGACAGACACATGCCAGGGGCTGGGGTCAGCAATGAGCTATTCCAGCATCCACAGGGAGCAAAAAAAAAAAAAAAAAAAAACCAACCCACAATGGTTTGGGTTTCATAGAAATTCCAGAGAAGCTCATTTATTTTAAATGAGACAATAGGAGCAGCCGGGGCGGAGGGCTGTAGGGTGATGAAGTCTCTCCGAGCTACACAACTTTGTTAGATCCGTTCCTGCCTCTCTCTCCGAGAGGCGGCTATGGCCAGAATTCCTTCTGTTCTAAAATGAGATTCTTTTTTTTTTTTTTTTTTTTTAACTAAAAGAACAAACGTTATTTTCCATCACCAGGGTTACTTTAATCTATTATTTTCCCCTTAGACTGTCACTGAGCAAGTTTCCTGGGTTCTCTTCGTACCTTTGCAGATAGTCATAAGTTGTTCGTACCCAACAGAGAAACTTGCAATTGCAAGACTTGAACCCCAATAAGTTTATGGGGCCCCCGGGGGCAAAGCGTTGTGCATAGTGCATCAATGTTACAATCTTGAACCTAAACCTCCAACATATAGATCACCAGTGGAGGGAATGCAACACATGAGCAGAATGATCGCTTGAATAACCGGGTTCCCGTGCATTTTGCACAGCCTGTAGGCTCTTCAGCAATGCTGCTGGGACACCTACATAAAGAGAGTTACAATAATCCAATTCTGACAGTGTCGGACTGAGCGGAAGTCACCAGGGGATAAATAAGGCTTCAGCCAATGCAGAATTCGAAGCTTGTAAAACACACTTTTGACAACTGCCGTTATTTGTAGCTGAAGTGATAAATCAGGTTCTAGCAACACCCCTAAATTTTGCAGCTGAAAGGAGATGGGAATAATCCATCCCTCAAACTGAAATGAGGGAAATTCAAGCGGAGGGCATCTCCTGAGGGTCAGTGCCTCCATCTCCTCATTTAACATGAGCCCCTATTCACAGTCATCCAGCACTTAAGCGTACAAAAGCATTCAGCCACCATTCACCATGCATCACTCAACATTGTCGTAACCGGTAGAAAAACTGTACATCTGCATTACAGTTTCTAGCCCACGCCCAAACTGGTGAGAAGGCTGCAGAGTGGTCACAGATAAAAGCTAAACAAAAGCGCTCACCTCACGTCTTTCCCTTAGTGACATCTGCTCTCCTTTTGCAGAATTTTAATGTGCAGCCACTATGAAGCACTACACTGAAATCCATGGCGTAGAAATAACACCGCAATGCTAGCTCCTACAACTCTATAAATGGGACAACACACAGGATAACGAAAGCCTGTTAACAAATCTAATGCATAAGAATCTAGTCTATACTGACCCATCCTCAACAGCTGCTGAAATAGATGCAGAGAGAATATATAATCATACAACATCATGGCAACAGAAGAGAAAAGCAACAAGAGAGAGGATCATATGGAACCAAATCTAGTTAATACTGAATAAAGCCATCATAGCCAGCTATAAGAAAGTATCTGAAAGGATTCCATACTCTTCTGTCATTAACTGCCTTGAAACTCAAACCATACAAAGAGCCAAGGTAACCCAAACATAATAGCAACAAAATGAGGGAAACCACATAAAAAATTTAAACCAACATGGTCAACGGCTGAAATGAAACTAGAGGCGTCAGCAAGTCTGTTGGCGTGACTAAACGTTTAGACCACCTGGAAATTCAAAATAAGTTCCTGAAACCTTCAGACCTGGATATATAACAATAGTTAGAGGAATTGTCAAGAACGGACATTTGACAACAGTCAGATGAATCGTCAAGAATGTTGTCGTCACCCCTGAAGAAGCTGGTTTAGCGAAAGCACTGGTTGTGTTGGGCTTGTTTCTGACATCGGGACTGTTGTGTTCATTTTATTTGCTTAAAAAAAACTCTCTCTAAAAAGAGTTTTGGGTAATTTTCCAGGTGGACGATCGAACTGACCTGGTGGCCAATGGGCTTGCTGATGCCTCTATTTTAATTTCAGCTGTTGACCATGTTGGTTCAAATTATTAACTGCCTTGAAACATACTAAATAAACCCTGGCTTGACCGAGTACATCAAGGTCACCATGAAAATGTGGCAAACTACACTCCATGGTCACAATGTCATTCCCAATATTAGGATCCAGACAGGAATATTTTAGGAGGATTCCCTGTCAACACTTTGGCGCTGTCTTGCACTGAATTCACAGAGTACTTCTATTAAATCCCTGGGCCTTGCACAAATGATCAGACCTTAGTACTTGTAGTAGATTTGAAGCTTTACAGCTCTGCGATTGCCATTTAACTGAACAGCTCCGAGTGGTGAAGAGCTTCTGAAATGACACCAAGATGACATCTGGCTTTGACGAATGTGCTAAGGAGACCTTTGTTAGAGAAATACTGAAAACATCTCCTTGACTGAAGACTATAATATAAAGGAACTCGAGCAGGGAGATACAACAATTCAGCATAACACCTTGACTTAAAAGGTCAGCAAAGACTATGGCAGAAGACTAAAACTGGTACCAAAAAGTACTTTAACAGTACAGAATAAGATGGAAGCTATCAATCAACGTGTCATCCCTTTACTTTCATACAGCTCTGCAGTCATAGATTGGCCTCAGAAAGTCCTCAGCCCGCTGGATTTAAGAACAAGAAAACGCCATCATGCCAACCCGTTAGTCTAAAAGAACCATACTGAACTCCCAAGAGCAGCTTGCCTGGGTCCTATAGAAACAGATTACACATACAGAGATATGCGGCCCCTGAATATCCTTGCAAAGTTAGCCAGATAGCGGCTGAATACTAGACTGACAGCTTTTTTTTTTCTAGCAGCTGAGGAAGAGGTAGCAGAAGGCTGACAGCGCAAGTAGGAAGAAGTTATCGCCATCCTGAGCATGCAGGACAGTGCTCCACTGATGCCAGCTCCACGCTGCAATGCTATCTGAGACAGGAAGAAAAAAGGCATCACATCCTCTCTCCTCAAAAGGTGTCAATGATAAGGAGTCAGAACTTGGCCTTTAGGGCAATACTAATACAATAGCCCATCTCATAAGAACATGCTATACTGGGACACACCAAGGGTCCATCAAGCCCAGCATCCTGTTTCCAACAGTGGCCAATCCAGGCCATAAGAACCTGGCAAGTACCCAAAAACTAAGTCTATCCCATGTTACTATTGCTAGTAATAGCAGTGGCTATTTTCTAAATCAACTTAATAAATGGCAGGTAATGGACTTCTCCTCCAAGAACTTATCCAATCCTTTTTTAAACCCAGCTACACTAATCACATCCTCTGGCAACAAATTCCAGAGTTTAATTGTGCGTTGAGTAAAAAAGAACTTTCTCCAATTAGTCTTAAATGTGCCCCATGCTAACTTCATGGAGTGCCCCCTAGTCTATTATCCGAAAGAGTAAATAACTGATTCACATCTACCCGTTCTAGACCTCTCATGATTTTAAACACCTCTATCATATCCCCTCTCAGCCGGCTCTTCTCCAAGCTGAAAAGTCCTAACCTCTCTAGTCTTTCCTCATAGGGGAGCTGTTCCATTCCCCTTATTTTCGTCGCCGTTCTCTGTACCTTCTCCATTGCAAGTATATCTTTTTTGAGATGCGGCGACCAGAATTGCACACAGTATTCAAGGTGTGGTCTCACCATGGAGCGATACAGAGGCATTATGACATTTTCCGTTTTATTCACCATTCCCTTTCTGATAATTCCCAACATTCTGTTTGCAAGGATAGCATGAACTCACTCACTTTTCTCCTCCTTTCCTGGCACCTTGTTACCGAAAACCTCCCCAACCCCCCAAAGCACCAGGATTCCCTTTCACCTCTCCACTGGTTCACCTTCCCTTAACCCACAGAAAGTGTCATTTCTCAGAGGCAGGAGCGATACCAAAGCGCTCCTATCCTGCTGACAGCAACAGCCAATATGGCGTCAACTCACTCTTTCAAATGTGCAGACTGTGTGTATCACTGTGTACTACCTGCAGTCCACATATGTGCACAGACACCAAAGCTGGGAGCACCAACTTCTTTTTATATAAAAGAATTGAAGCATGATCAAGATGATTATTGAGAAGTGGAATGTGAATGGCACCACCCAGATACTGCCTAGAGCACGCCGTCCCTCCAAACTGGACAACTCAGCAAGAAGGAGAGTGATCAGGGACAACCAACAGGCCAATGGCAACTTCTGAAAGAGCTACAGGCTTACATGGCTAAGACTGGTCAAAGTGTGCATGTGACCACAAAATCTCAAGCTCTCCACAAGTCTGGCCTGTAAGGCAGGGTGGCAAGAAGGAAGCCATTGCTCAAGAAAGCCCACCTTGAATCCTCTATAATGTATGCAAAGGAACACTCAGAGCATACTGTAGCCATGTGGAAACAAGAAGATTTCTGGTCGACTGTAAAGCGTTATGTTTGGTGCAAACTTAACAGAGCATATCCCCTTGCAAATATTGTGCTTACTGTGAAGTATGGTGGTGGTAACATCAGATTATGGGCCAGTTTCTCATTGGCTGGGACTACCATACCTGTCAGGATAGGCGGACAATGAATGGGGAAAAATATGGAAACGTCCTTGAGGAAAACCTGATGCCCTCTGCAAGAAAGCTGAAACTGGGATCCAAGTTTCCCCATTAGCACACAGCCAAATCTGCACTGGAGTGGCCCAGTCAGAGCCCCGACCTGGAGCCAATCCAAAATTCGTGGCATGACTTGAAGACTGCTGTCCATCAACACCCCCTGCAGACACTGACAAAGCTGGCACAGTTTTGCAAAGAAGAATGGTCTCATATTGAGAAATCTAGATGTGCAAAGCTGGTGGGGATTATTGCCACTAGCGCTTACAACAAGTTTTGACTTGGGGGATGCAGATTTATCCAATTGCTGGATTTCATTTTGAATAGATACTTGCGTTGTCCTTCAGCAGATCACATTTGGCCCTGAAAGGCAAAGGAGTATGGTGTGTTGAGGAGTGGAAAAACTTCCTTATTTAAATGTATGCAAGTCTGATGCACTGGGACCTCAAAATGTGGAAAATGTTCAAGGAGGTGGAGCCTTTCCGTAACCACTATATATGTGATGAACAAAATCCACAAAGAAATGCATCAGCAGCTCGAGGAATATCACTGGCTTAATCTTAACATCTTTCCATTAATGGTCTTAACACGCTTAACAATATTGCGCAAAGCGTCCAGGAAAACAAGTTACAGGGAAATCATTTCAAAGCCCAGCTGACCTGGTCCACCAGCTCAGCCCAGGAGCAAAGTTCAGAACACAGTGACCTTCAATTCAAGATATCAGTTTTTATGTGTTAAATAATAATTTAATAGATGCTGTGAGCAATCTTTCTTACCAACTAAGAGATCATCCTATAAACAAAAGGTTAGTCTCTGCAGTTTTTTTTTCCCAGCCAGTGCCAAGGGGGGGGGGGGGGGGGTCTCTTCCTCCCATCTGTGAATCTGTTTGTTTGTTTGCAGTGGATACAGGGGAATCTGCAGGCCTGTGAGCAGCAGAGAAGCCCAGAGATGGTGTGACATCAGCAAATTTGATGCCTGCTGTGGCACATAATAGCATTGCACAGTCTTGCTAAACATTACATCTATAAACTGTTGCTAAATCTTAAGCTTTTGGAAAAAAAAGGAGGAGGGGGATAGATTACAACATAAGGAACTCCATCAAGGGATTTATTTTCATCGGTGGCTAAGGGAAAAAAAAAAACAACTTTTGATAGATCGTTTGTAATGAAACTCAGAAGACAGCATTTTGCAAGAGTAGCTTTCCTGCACTCAAAAGGTTGATCCTCTTTATAAGGGACAGGAATTCAAGGAGAAATCCTGAGAGCTTGTGTGTCTTCATCCAGCCCAAAGTCTCAGAAAGATGGCCAGATTTGTCAGGCAAGGAAGCCAGTGGAGCGTGCAGTGACCCACACCCAGCAGCAACAGCTCACATTCATGTGTTTCTAGGGCACCCAGCCGAGCTCATTCTAAAGCACAGAAGACAAGTTTTAATATTACCGTTTTGAACTGGAATCAGTTTAGCAAGATATGCTCCCAGAGTACCTCGATATGGATTGGTTTTAATGAATAATTTTTGTAGACTATTCAGCGCTTGAAACCAAATCCACCCTGATCCCTTGCATTTACAAGGCTGGAAGAATGCACTGTCCCTTTCCTGGTTTCTCCGCATTCACAGCAATAAACAGAATTTAACCTCAGCTTTGCTGACATTTCATTTTTTTTTTTTTTTGCCCAGACACCCCCCCCCCCCCCCCCCAAACAAAAAAAAAACCAAATAAACCAGGGGGGCTGGGAATATGGGCAATTAAGATTTTTTTTTTTTTAAACATTGCAGAGTAAAATGCAAGCCAGATCCACACCTCCCTTCTCTATATCCTGAGCCTTGTAAATGGACAAATATCCAAAGATTTTTACAACTGGTGCTATTTTTTCTCAAGCTGCAAGAGAGAAATCTGGTCTGGCCCAGGGACTGTCTGGCTTCATCCCCGAGAAAAAAATTCAGTACAGGATTTTTGCAGATCCTCAAACAATATCAAATGATTTCATCAATTCTTGTTATCCTCTGGGATGAGGGAAACGTCTCTGCAGCAGCAGGGAAGGTATTAAATCTGATCCACCACTGCAAGGACAGTGAGTAATAAATCGAGAGCCGGGTGATAGGATCATTAATTTTTCAGTTCTTTAACCACAAAGATTTAAGGATTAAGGCCTGAGCTACAAGGTAAGAAAGCAGTGTCTGGCATGCAAGATTAATTTAATGCTGGCAAGGAATTATACAAAAGAAAGTTTAAAAACGGTGACAAAGTTATAGTGCCGAATTAAATAATATCAAAACATCCATTGGCTGTTGCGAATTATCTCCATTGCCTTTCCTGGAAGGTTAGGGCTATTAAAAGCGATCAAATATGTTAACAATTCCTTGTTTGAGTAATGAATGGTTAATGGGATTGGCACAGAGTTACAAAGGCTTTCATCCCAGGTCACCGGTTCAAATCTGGCTCAGGTTGTAGCACCTGAAAGTCATACAGGATCCAACCAGAAAATGTCCTGTGTTGCCCAATACCTTACCCCCGTCAGCGACATGAATTATGAATGCACTCAATGACATGATAGGAGTGGAATAGAAATTTTTAATAAAGTCATAGCCAAGAAGGATATACGTGCCTTGTTGTGATGGCAGTTTCAGTGATATAGACTTGTGCTCTGGGGACTGGACTGAAACCACCAGATAAAATACAAAACAAAACACAAATCACTTTAAAAAAAAAACCCCAAACAAATAAACGATCCTGCCCACAGGCCCAGCATTGCAATTAATCATGGTCAATTCAAAGGATGGTGAAACAACATCAGCTATATGCCTCCAAACTAACAGAGGAAAGCCCTAAAACTGAAAAAGCCAAAAGCCGGTTTAAAAAGCATGGTTTCCACAGCTTTTCTGAAGGCGTGACACTTTTTGGAAGCATGTTCCATACAGTCGGGTCTGCAACCCGAAAAAACCCGTTCTCTAGCTTTGACCAGATGTACCACCCGAAACGAATGGATTTCCAGTTCCCGCACACTGGAATGATCAAGATGGTGTGTAGAGTTACAAAACAGCATTTATCCAGGGTGTGCTTTAATTATTGTGAAAGAACCTATGTACCAGTGTCAGAACCTTATGTTTAATATGCCACTATAGTGGCAAGCAAGGGAGTGACTTCAAGACTGGGGTGGTGTGTTCATACTGAGCAGTACCAGTTAATAGCTATTTTGTATCATCTGCAACACCTTCAATAAATATGATGGGATCCCCCAATAACAGGAAGTTACAGTAGTCTAGTCTGGAAAGAACAAGGGCCTAAAAAACCATCCTAAAATCCTGTGGATTTAAGGAGAGGCTTCAATCTCTGTAGCAGCTGCGGTTTAAAAAAAGGAGGATTTTACAACAGCTTTGATCTGGGTCTTCAGGGACCGTGCAGAATCTAGCATCACTCCCAGATTGTGCACAACTGCTCATACCTTAATGATACAATTCTCAAATTGAAAAAAGGTCACTTGCAGGAAGCCTTCTCAAAATGGCTCTCTTAGCACTATGGCCAAAGATTGCAGAGACACAGAAGCTAGATTACCTCCCACCCTAGAGCAGGGTTAAGGCAAACTGACAAAGCAGTGTAGGGAAGTTGGCACTGTTGCTGACCATGGGGGTGTGTGTGTGTGTGTGTGTGTGTGTGTCTGTCTGTCTGTCTGTCTGTCTTGCTCTGCTGCTGCCCGTACCTTACCTGGGGTGTGTGTAGCATGCACTGCCACTACTTGTGCTGAGGTAGTGTGTGCATGCAAACCTCACCCAGTTTTAAGAAGACTGCATGCATGAGGAGCCAGTAAAACTAAAAGCAGACAAAGCAATGGTGCTGGATGTGATGCAGCCAAGAGTATTAGGGAAGTTCAACTTTTTTTTTTTTTTTTTTTTTTTTAAAGAGTCAGGAGTGGGTCCAAAGGACTGGAGACAGGTAGATGTGGCTCCTCTTCACAAAAGTGGAAGGCTGGAAACTAAAGGCCAGTTAGCAGCGACCACGGAGGTCAAGCTAAAACAAGAGGGTAATGCAGTTTCTGGAATCCAATGGATTACAGGACTGGAGGCTGCATTTGATTTTTGGTTTTTTTTTTTATATTCCACCTTTCAGCATTTCAAGGTAGGTCACATGACTTGAAATAACCAGAAATCGAGCTCTCTCTTTTGCTGGACCACGCATATGGAATAGGAATTCCCCAAAGCCGCCCCAATAATTAAATCCTTGAAAATGCAACTCTTTCTGCATGCCTTCAAAGACTTTGGTATTACAGCACACTACATTTTCAAACAGATTTTGCTTCTTTGCATCTGTTATTCTTAGTTATTTTATTGCTTTTTGTACACTTTTATGTATGTAATTTTGTAAACTGCGTGAACTCCCCCAGAAATGTGTGGTATAGAAAATGTTTTAAATAATCAACTTCTTTGACTGGGTGACCAGAGAGTTGGATCACAGAAGAGCACTAGATGTAATGTACTTGGATTTCAGTATGGCCCTTTGACGCAGTGACTTACAGTATAAATAAACTGAGCACCCTTGATATGATCCCTAAAATGACTGAATGGGTTAGAAACTGGGTGAGTGGGTTACTAGTGGTGTGCCACAGGGAATGGTCTTCAGTCCGATTCTGTTCAATATTTTCGATATTGTGGAAAGGCTATCAGGAAAGGGATGATTTTCTTTTTCCATGGATGATTTGCAATAGGGTAGACATGCTGGAAGGTGTGGGAAACCATAAGGAGCGAGCTGGTCTTTTTACTCCATTCTTAGTTTGTTTTTATTATTTTTAATTTTTTTTTTTTGTATGCTGCCATACAGTGAAGCTTGAGGAACAGTCTAGAGTCTGGAAGCTAACATTTAATGCTAAAGAATGTAGGGTCATGCATTTGGGTTGCAAAACCCCACGGGAGCAGTACAGCATAGGGGTGAAGTTCTGTGCAAAAAACAAGAACAGGATCTGGAGGGGATTGTATCTGATGACCTTAAGGTGGACAAACAGGTGAATAAGGTGACGGAAAATGCCAGAAAGATTCTTGGGTGCACAGAGGAATAGCCAGCAGGAAATAGGGGGTGATACTGCCTCTGTACAAACCTCTGATGAGACCTCATTGGGAGTACTGTGTACAGTTCTGGAGACTGCATGTTCAAATGAATGTAAACCAAACAGTGCTGGTCCAGAGGGTGGCTACTAAAATGGTCTCCATCATAAATCAAAGATCTAGACATGTACACCCAGGAGGAAAGGGGAGATATAACAGACATTTAAATACCTCCAAGGAATAAATACACAGAAGGGGAGCCTCTTTCAACAGAAAGAAGGCTCTAGAATGAGGGGGTCATGGAATGAAGGTGAAAGGGGTAGAGTCAGGAATGATCTAGGGAAATATTTCTGTATAGAGAGGGTTGGTGGATGCGTGGAACAGCCTCCCAGAGGAGGTGGTGGAGACAAGTACAGTATCTGAATTCAAGAAAGCCTGGGATAAACTCGGGGGATCTCTGAGGGAGAGGATGAGACTATAAAGCTGAGCAGGGGATGTGGCTAGGTCCTATAGTCTTTATCTGCCGTTATGCTCTAGGTGTCTACGTAGCTTGTACGTTGCTGCCTGTGCTGTAACTCTTATGGATATAAATGGAGAGTTTTATGTTCACATGCATGATGTCCTCTAGTAAAAAGTTCAATGCCTTGGTTTGATCTGCCCCACACCCAGTACGGTGCTGGTTTGCCTTTCCTGAAAGGAGAGAAAACTTAGCACTCTGACACAGGAGTCTTATTACAACAGACCAGTGCATTATCAGCTCTGGGCAGTGCCAAGCTCTGTGCCCTCAGGACTGCAAATATCATATGGAAAGCTGCCAAACAGTCATCAGGGAGAGAGCAAAAGACAGCTCATTTCTACATTGCTATGCAATACTCCTCCTCCACATCGCTAAACAATGCATGCTCTGTCCATGTGGAGGGCAAATCCTCTTCCCTCAACTGTACTTGAGTAAATCTACGCTGCAACATTGGCCCTCTCCCCGTCACTCCTGTGAATGTTAATTTTGTTGCCTTATCTAATGGACGGTTGACATTCCACCTCAGAGGTGGTTGTGTACATATCCTTGAAGCATTAAAGTTCTCGGGGCAGAGTGTTCATCCTCTCCAGGAGCACACAGTCTCAAGAACAGCATCTTCCTTCCCCCACAGGTCCTTATCATCTCAATGTCCCCTTTCCACATATAGGCATGCAAGCTGGTTCCTCACTTTATGGACAGTTACTTTGACCTACACTCCTAACAGCCTGGTGGGCACTATTTAGAACGGATTTGGAAAGGGTCCTGAAAGAGAAATATACTAAACAGATGAAAGCCCTCCTGCTTTGTCCAGAGAATGATTTTAAGAAACTGGAATCAGACTGCATTGGAGCTTTTCAGAGAGCGGAATAAGTAGGTTTAGTACATGGGCTCATTTAAAGAGTTTATTACCCAGGGATATAACATTTAAAATATTCCACATTATTTCCTGGACTACCAAAAATATGCTGTAATTACTAAATGATCGTTTGAGAGGGGGGCTGGTACTGGGTTTAGTTTATTAGCTTAATATACTGCCTTGCTACTATAAATCAAAGCAGTTTACACAACAAATAACATTCAGCAATAGAAACAATTCATTTTCTAAACATATGTACAAAACAATGAAAAAAACCCCAAAACATCCAAACATACATCTTAAAGTAACTAAACTAAATCTAAATAAATATACACCAAATGTAAACTAGAGAAATCATAGGGCTAACTACTCAGAAAATGCAATAGGAACAGTAAGGTTATTTCATGAATCCACGCTATTTTTGAAAAGTTTTTTTATGCAGATCTCCAGAGGCATTCAAAAGGCTGATTTCTTTTTTTTTTTATATTTGAAGCTTTTTTTTTTTTTTTTATTAAGTTTAACAGCCATTCAAATACAATAATGTAATCAAACATATACATCAACTTATTTGAGGAACAGCAACAGTGATAACCTAATCCTCCCCACAGAGATTGCATAGTGTTGTCAATTAGCAGCGCATGATCACCATCCCGAAAATACATTTCAGCAAAAGTCAGGTCAAGAATACAAACATTAAAATATCATGAACTATAGCCCTATATCAGAAGAAGTACTGGTTGAAATGCAATGAAGAACAGAAGATAAAGCAATAATAAAGTCACATTAAAAGGAGCATGCCGTCAGAATAGTAAAGGGCCTATCCCTTCAATAAAAGGCAAAGAGAGAAGGCTTTCGTCCACCACAGGAGAAGTGAGAAGACAGGTATCGAAAAAGGAATAAAAGTTGAGAGAGGAAGGAAAAGAAGCAAATGCTAGAGATCTGCAACTCTGCATGTGCCCCTCAAACTCGTAGTCCCTGGCATGCAAAGAAGTCAGTAAAGAAGGCCCTCGATTATGGCAGACAGCAGTTAAGGATGCCAAACGATGGCGTGTTATGTAGTTGAAAAGGTGGCGGATTGGCTTGTTTCCAACACTTAGCAACCACACAGCGTGCTGTAATATAAACCTGCAAACAAAATCGCTGTTGGTGTTTTTCTAAACCAGGAGCTGGTAAGTTTAATAAAACATACCGAGCCTCAAGGGAGATGTCCACTCCCAACAAACTTGCTAGCCAATCTGAAACTTGCTTCCAAAAGGGAATTATTTTATTACATTGCCACCAAATGTGAAAAAAGGTACCCAAAGACCCACACTTTCTCCAACAGATATCCGAATGAGTTGGAAACAACCGGTGGAGTTTATCTGGAGTAATGTACCAAAAGTACAATATCTTGAAACCATTCTCGTGTAGTTGAGCCATGCAAGCATATGCAAGATCCCAATCCGTTGGATCTAGGGACGTCTCTTGGTCAAAGTCCCACTTCTGAATATACTGAAAGGGTTCTGCTACAGGTCCATTAAGAAGCATATATAATTTAGATACTAGACCTTTGATGGTATTTGATCACAAAAGTTTTCAAGCAAAGATTTGCCCTCTCTCAGGTTATTTAACCTCTGCTGAGAGAGTTAATAAAATGCTTAACCTGAGCATATGCCAAGAAATCTACTGCCCCAAGATAATAAGCTTTCGTGAGGGTATCTAAAATTAACAAGCTGCTGTGCCCTAAAAGATGCCCAATAGTGATAATCTCCGCCGCTACCCAGAATGTAAAAGAACTAGTGTGGAAACCAGCTGGAAACTGCATGTTATGAAAAAGGTAAGTATGGTGGAAATAAGCATGGTCACCAACTAGTTTAATCTTCCATTGCTTCCACACTTGCAATGTGGTGTGGAGAGGAAGCAATAGACACTGTAATGGGTGCCAGGAAGATCGAGGCTGCCATGGTAAAGCACCTATCGGCATCCTTCCTATCAATGACTGTTTGAAGACCACCCATTGTTTTACTGATTCGGTTTTAGAAAAATCTATAAATGCTCTGAGCTGAGAAGCAGCATAATACCATTACAGATTGGGTACCCCAAGGCACCCTGCGCCTTCAGCTGAAAGAGGAGCGTACATGCTATCTGTGGAGGATGCCACGCCAAATAAAATCAAATATTTTTTTCTGCCAAAGGTGTAAACGTGCTGTGGAAATAAAGATTGGAAGTGTAGAAAACAGATATAATAGACGTGGTAGGACATTCATTTTCACTACAGCAATATGACAGAACCAGAAAAAGCTGCCCCTCTGCCAGTTCTCTAAGTCTCTATCAATGGTTTCCATTAGGAGAATATAATTAAAACTAATCAGTTCTGAAATTCAGGCTCCAATGTGAAACTCCCAGATATGTAAGCGAGACCCTGGCCCATCGGAACGGGAATTGTTTTATATCATATACTATTGGATCTGGCAGATTAATATTCAAAAGCTTGGATTTATCAAGGTTAACCTTGAATCCAGAGACTCCACCAAACACTTCCAGCTCATTTGAAACCCCTTTCACTGAAAGCTAGGATCAGACAAAGTGACAAATAATGACAACTTAAAATGGGAATTACCCAAACTGACCCACTTAATCCGAGGAGACAGTCTACCTCTGGAGGCAAAAGGTTCCAAAAACAATGCAAACAGTAAGGGGGAAAGAGGGCAGCCTTGTCTACTACCTCTACCTATATTAAAGCTTTTCCCATACCCACCATTTATTTTCACTCTAGCTTTAGGGAGTTCATATACATTTTACTAACCATTGAAGAAAGAAAGGTCCAAAGTTCATTTTCCATAAAGTTTTAAATAAAAATGACCAATGGACTATGTTGAAAGCTTTTTCAGCATTGATAGATAATAAAACAGAAGGAATGCTTTCCCAAGCAACCCATCACATGAGGTCTATAATTTTGCGAACATTGTTGGCCGCCATATGTTGAGGATAATCATGACCTGGTCGGAGTGGACAAGCGCTGGGAGAAAGTTATTTAATTGCAAGGCCAGAACCCTTGCTAATATTTTCAAATCTAAATTTATCTACAAGATGGGTCTATACAGCGGCAGATTCCCGATGAATATCGGCCCGGGAGATACCACATGGTCTGCTGAGCACGGCTCTGTCCCGGCTGCGCTCAGCAGACCACGTGACTAGCGCGACCGGCCCACCGGGGATGCCCGATCCCCCGATAGGCCAATCCGCTCCTGGGTCTATATGACCCGCAAAAGGAAGGATCTCGACCTGGTTTTGCTATAACTGAAATCCCGGCCACATTAAAATGCTCAGGGAAAGAACCACCATCTTGTATAAAATTAAACATGTCAGTCAGGGACGTAACTAAAATATGAGATAGTTGTTTGTAATACCCACTAGAAAAAACATCTAATCCTGACGACTTGACAGACTTAAGCTTCTTTATAACCTAAAGAACTCCAGAGTAGTAATAGGGCTGTCCAAATGCTGTTGTTCCTGTGAAAGCGAAGGCAAGGAAGTACTCTGAAGATATTGGTCAATATCCATGTCATTAATGACAGCACTCTTACTATAAAGAGAGGCACAGAACTGGATGAAACATCCCCAGATCTCAGCTGAAGTGTTATGAAGGTTTCCTTGTATATCCTTAATTTTAGTTATGGAACTTTGAGCCACTTGGGCTTTTAATTGCTAAGCTAAGAAACAACCAGCCTTATTACCCCCTTCATAATGGGCCTGTTTGGCCTTAACTAAATGAAATGCCAGCATGTCCTCATCAAGACTTTGTAATTCAGATTTGGCACAAAACGCCTACGGTAAACTAAATTTGACTGCTTAAGCATATGCTGGTGAGAAAGGTATTATATTTTGGCCATCAAGGATAACCTTTTCCTTTCCTTTGCCTTCTTGCAAGAGCCTTTGAGACAAGAACACCCCTCGCCACTGCTTTGGAACATTCCATATTACTCTTTTGGGGGTACAGGAATGAGCATTTAACTGAAAATATTCTTGTAAATGATCTCCCAGTTCCTTCACAAATAAATCATCTTTAAGTAAATGCTCGTTCAGACGCCAGTAATATTGTCCCCAGTCCTTAAGAAGGAGCAGATCTAACCAAACAGGAGCATGGTCTGACCAGGTAATGGTACCAAGCTCGACACTGGTCACCCAAGATTGCAAGGTTTTATCTACTAAAAAATAATCGATGCGTGAATATATTGCGTGTGGGGATGAATAAAAAAAGTGTGGAAACCTTTGCCTCCATATGTCCATGAGACTCCAATCAAACATAATAGAAGACCCTCCCTTTCAATGTGGTGCTAGTAGGATGAGAATTATCTAGCCTCGGTCATAGGGTGAAATTAAAATCTCCACCTAAAATAACAAAACCCTCCCCATAATAGTCTAGTTACTGCCTTAGAGAATGGAAAAATGATTCCTGGTCATGATTAGGGGCATAAATGAACAAAAGTGAATACATCCGTCCCTATATGTATTTTTAAAAGAACATATCTACCAAATAGATCTGAGAGCTGAAATAACACCTTCTGCGCCAATCGTGAAGAGATCAAGATACCTACACCCGCAAATTTCATACCTATGGTACTGGCTGCTAAAATTTATATGGGTATTCCTTGAGTGTCAGCAAATACTCATATCTTTTTCACAAGTGTGTCTCCTGTAGAAAAGTAATAACTTCTTTGTGGTGAACTAATTCCTGAGAGAGAAGAAATCCTCTCTTAGGGGAATTAAGACCCTTGACATTGAGAGATATTATTCTAGCAGACATGACTATAGAATCAACAATTTAGCTGCATAGGTAAAATTAAGAACCCAGTATACTTGAATTCAAAAGTGAAAAAACGGCTCCCTGACAAAAAAAAATAATGAAGCAAAAACAAGCTGGCAGAAACTCCATCCCCCAATATCCCCCCCCCCCAACAAACCACCGATCCGCCCAACCCATATGGCGAATCCCTCCACAAAAGAGGCTTGCTGATGAACCAAGATAAACGCCCAACCTCCCCACCCTAATTAGCATCAAATATTAGCTTAAACTGACCATCACCATAAATGAAGAATAAAATGCCTAATATATGTGAAAACATATGTACCAAATCATCCTACACATAATATATTAGGAAAAGACAGATCATCAAACTTCAGGAGTAGTAAAGAAGCAAAGAGCAGAGCAATAAGTTATGTTCTCAGCCCTGATAGAGAGCGCGGAGCATGACTCTTCACAATGGCACCATAGCCGCCTCCCTCTTATCCGGTTTGGTGCCAACTTGGAAAGGAATCAATCGTCATCACAGTGGTTCCTGCATTTGAAATGGTAAAAGTAATAGGCAAGTCCACTTGTTTGAAGACTAACTCCGCTTCAGAAAGGGACAGTATCCAAAAAGAGGTCCCCTTAAACACAAACTGGAGAGCAAAAGGAAAAGCCCACTGATATCATATGTCCTCCGTGCGCAATGCACCGGTAACTTCCCTGAGATCATAGCGCTTGTGGAGCGTAGTCGGGGCCAAATCATTGTAGCTATTCTATGAGCTTCCCAATACCAGTCTGTTTTTTCTCTAGCTGCTTCAACGATACTTGACTTTTGAGAAAAGCGCTGTAAGCATAGGATGATATCTCTAGAACTATTATCCTGTTTGGGCCCAGAGCTCTATGCACACGCTCAGTTTTAATTTCTTAAAATCATGGCAAATGGAAGTAACTGTAAGGCCAGAATGGCCGAAGAGAATGAAGGGTACAGATCGCAGCTGCCATAACTTTACAGTCCGTGAACTCCTGTTTCAGGGATCCCACTGAATCCTTATGTTACAGCAACTCAAGCGGTTCTCCAAATCTTCTATTGTATCTGTTAGGAGAGAGAGAGATCATTTGAGCACAGATTTGTGTTGAGTACTTAAATTATTGTCACTCCGTGATGCTCAACTCGGGAATCTAGCTCATCCACTCGGTGCCCCATCGCTGTGAGATCCTCTCGTACCTCCGTTATAGATGTCAATAAATCAGATTTATGTTGCCGCATATCGGCACGGAGCTCGAGAAACCACTCCCATAACTCCGATCTGGATGGTAAGTCAATTGACTCTGAACCAGGTTGTAAAGCAATTGAAAAGGTCTCCGAGGTTCTTCCTTTGGGATCCTCCACCATTTTTGCGGGCTGCTCTGCATCATCACTATGCAGGTCGGAAGCATGGTTGCTGAAGGAAAATTGCTTCAGGTCCGTTGTTTTTTCCCTGATAGTCATTGTAAAAGATAAGAACCGGTAGGGAAGCAATGGTACTGAATAAATCAGACTAGAAATGATCTGAGGTGATGGAATTGAGAGCTAGAGGATGAGAGTTTTTGAGTGAAGCATCCATCTTGGATCGAAGCGTTACAATGCCCCCCCCCCCCCCTCAAAAGGCTGATTTCTAACCTGATGTCGGGAGGAGAGGGAGGTCCTAACTGGGATGAACAAAGATCGAGCAGGACTGTAGGGGGAGCAACAAGGTCAGCCAGGTAGCTTGGATGCCCTCAGTGAAGGATTTAAAAACCAGGCATAAAATCCTGAAAGCCTGACCTGTCTGTGGCCCTCCAGGACCAGAGCTGTCTACCTCTGTTCTAGACCAATAAGACCTTGAAATGCCAATGCAAACCCTTGTGTTAAACTGCTTAGATTACCGCAATGCGCTTTACCACTAATTTTCATTAAATGACTGCAGATAGCTAAAATAATCTTTGGGTCTAAGAAACCTGACCATGTTACTTTTTTTACATGAAATTAGATTGTAAGCCTTGTGGAATAGGGAAATACCTAGCCAAAAAGTAGAATATAAAAAAATCTAAATTAAAAAATAAATAAGAGTTGCACTAGTTACTCGTCTTATGCTGAGTGAAATTGAAGCTATCCATAATGAAATGGACAAGATCTATCTGCTTGCACAGTCACCATTATATGCAAATGTGTCTCATGCATATTTATTGTCCTGTTTGTGGCACTCCAGGACGGGAATAGCCTGTCCTTGTTCTAGAAAGAATAGTAGTGCCCATTGTCCTATTTGGTGACAGAGATTCTACAAACCGGAGGAAAACGAAAGGTTACTTTTCTGCAGTGTGGGGGAGAGGTTTGCTATACAGACAGACACACTGGAGAAGCAGGTATGTGAGCGTGCCCTATCTACGACAAAGACACTTGGGCCCTGATTTACTCAGCTTTTTCCCCATAGACACAGAATGGGGGAAAAACTTTCATGAATCAGAACCTTAATCTACAAACTTTAATATCCTCTCACTGGTGGGGAAAGTCCATCAAAAATAATGGGACAGAATGAGCCAGATGCTCTTGTGCCTCCACACCACGTGGACATAAGACCACGGCTCTGCCACCCCCTCACTTGCATCTGGCTCCCACCCCCCTGCTAATTTCCTCCTACCTCTGATAGCCCACATCCCTGGCCTCCCCGTCCCCTTAACCCACAGAATACTGCACTCTTTAGGGGCAGGAGCGTTGGCCATTTGCTCCATGCAAAATGGTGCCTGCCAAGCTGTAAGCGTACCCCGCAGGCAATCTGCCCATGCCCTGGAGGGACACAGCATGCACTACTGACCTCCAGCGCATGCACAGAGAGGATGCTGGAACAAACATACAAACCCCACCAGTTCAACAGCAAAACTGCCTTGCATATTGAGAGGAGCTTCTTAACAGTCTCTCAATAAAAATAATTAGATTTAAAAGTCCTCTTTGTGTATTTCCTAATACTATGCTCTTGTGTTTTCTTAGGTTGTGTGTTCTGTGTGTTTATTTTGCTTTATTTTTTTGTTTTTTTTAATTATTACATATCGGTGAAAAAAGTTCTCCACTGATCTAGTGATACAGTGCTCTTGGAAGAAAGAAGTTTCTTTCTACCACTCAGAAGGAACATCTGTGGACATTATGCAGGAGTCATGCAGGCTGTCAAGCCTAGAATTGAGGATATTCATTTTTCCCAGATTGCAGTAACTGGGACGCACCATCCCCTGACCTTAACTAAAAACAATGCACCTTGGGGGCCCCTGCTGGCTACAGGAAGGTGCAGTGTACCCTGGTTTACTTCTTCCTTATCATCTGCCAGACTCGTCAGCCAGTAGTCAAAGAATCAGTTGCACCTAGGTCTAGCATCATTGGCGCAGCAATTTCCTCCTATATCCTAGGCTTCCAGCTCAATATGAAGAAGCCTCAGTGGGCCATGGATCTTCTTTTACAACTACCTGGGGTCATTTTCTTCTAATGCCTCCACCTAGTCCAGCCATTACACTGATGATGGTCCTTGGCCAGGGGACACAGATCACAGCTCCCTACATAGCAACTCCCTCCTCCTCAGTCTCCCTGCAATCGCCATTAAACCCCTGCAGATGGTTCAGAACGCCGCCGCCAGGATTCTCACCAGCTCAAACAAAAGAGAGCACATCACTCCCATCCTTCAGAAACTCCACTGGTTACCCATCAAATTTAGGATTCTTTTCAAAGTCCTCATGATGATCCACAAGGACATTCACAACATCTCCCCCTTTAAGCTAAGCATCCAGCTACGTCCACACACACATCAGTCAGACCTACCAGAAGAGCCTACAAAGGCACTCTCTATGCCCCCCCTGCTAAAACCTCCTTAAGGAAGCGAGCCTTATCCACAGCGGGTCCCACCCTCTAGAATACTCTTCCGCCGGATCTCCGACAAGAACTCTGCCATCAGACATTCAAAAAAAAAAGTAACTTAAAACTTGGCTCTTCAGTCAAGCCTTTACCGGAGAATTAAGCTCTCTCTGAAGCCGCCTCCCAGACTAGGTCATGCCGCACGCTCGAATTAGTCCTCCCAGCCCTCTTCAGGGGCCCCCCCCTTTCAAACCTAGCCTGCACTTCTGCCCCCTTCATGTTCCTGCCACCCCTTATAGTTCTTCCCCTTATGGCATCCCGGTTCTGTTTGATTTTAATTCCATTATCCTACCTGCTCAAGTTAACCTGTATTTATCCTGTAACTCAGCAGATATCACTTCACAGCCCAAGGCTCTCCCTTAACGAGCTCCTCAAGTTGTGAGCCCTCCACCTAACACTCAACAGCCTCCTAGGCCTCCTGGTTCATTACTTGATTGTAACATAATAATAATTTTATCTGCTCTGAAGTTACTTATTTCTGTACGGAAGTTATTTACCTACTTGATTTAATTGTTGATTTAGTGTACTGAAGTTATTTATTTACTTGATTTAATTGTTCCGCGTTTTAAATGTAAATGTTCCTTGTATCGCCCCAAGCGACTGTTCTGTTTTCAATGTAAACCGGTGTGATCTGTATTCCATACAGGAACGTCGGTATAGAAGAGATCAAAATAAATAAATAAATAAATAAATAACCCAGTACATGGGCAACTCGAACCTGGACACCGGGTGTTGCTGTTAAGTGAAGGCCAAGATTCCCTCACTGGGCAGCTGGGAATCAATTCTGGATCCACCTTATGGCAATGCTGGCGCTGGGCCGGCCCATGTCTGGAGCGCTCAACTCTTTCAGTGCTGAGCTGGAGCAGAGCAGGCATGTAATACCTACAGACTCCATCGAGTGGACAAAACCACAGTCCTGTACCATTCATTGCAGCTTTCCTAGGCACTGAGCTTTCTGTGATTTCATCTAATGGGCAGAAGCACTAACCTGACAGCGTAGTTTTCTCATTAATTTCAAGACTATATAAAAGCACATTTCTCTCCAGCTGCTGGAGGTCCAAATGCTGAATCTTTGCTCTAGTGAGGTGCCCATCAGTTAGTGAAAAGAAACGTTACTGAAAGCCCACAAGAGGTTAAAGATCTCCTGGACAGAACAAATAATCCACCTCTCTTCCTTCCTGACGCCCCTTTACTTTTCCTGTTTTGCCTGTAGTCATGTAACTGTTTCAGTTGGAGCCATTAACGGCGAGTAATCAAGGCTGGTACAGACGGAAAACCCACACAGGCTCATACTTTCTGTAACCCAAGTCTGGCTGCGAGCAAGAGAGGCTCCAAAGACAAATTCATCAGGTGCAGGAAAGCTAGATTAAAATAAATGCCCCTGTTTTCAAATGGGCCCCAGCGACACAAGAAGATAAAGGAATCTGCGTAGGGGAGCCTTGAACTCGTGTCCCAAGACTTCTCCCGACTCGCCAGCCATCTCAAGCCAACAGCTCTCACTCGCTTTCTTCCTAAAAAGTCAGCCACCGGTTAGAAAAGAGCTTTTACTCTGCAGAACATCAGGAGCCAGAGAAAAGTCACACAATGACACAAATCTCTCAGCTGGTACCATTACAAGCTTCAGGCCTCATTTACTAAGCTTTAGTAAAGCAGGCTCTCTGTCTACAGGGGAATGTCAGTTTACCTTCGGGTGCCTGATTGTCACACTTTGCACGGAATTCCCCAGCTTCCCCAGCCACTGGGCTCACTCCACTCACCTTCTGCACCACAGCCTGAGGTTTTCACTTCTGTGTGCACGTATGCTCTGTTCTAGCACTTACTGAACCATAATCTAGGACAAACCTTCCACGGTTCATGCAAACACATTCTTGCATTGACCGTGTGTGGCTGCTTTTTGTCTTTCCAACTTAAAAAAAACAAAAAAAAAGCTTAGTTAACTAATTGAAAATTAATTTTGTTTTAAAGAAATTATATTCTAGGCCTGCCAAAGTGAAGGAGGAAGAGGAGAATGCGTTTAGTCCTGAACCATATTAAGCAAGATCTGTCCTGGAAGAGAGGGAATAGGGAGGTGGATTGAGTGGGTATGCAGAATTACATCACAGTCACACGTTATTGCTACCTGGGAGGAGGATTACCTACCCCTCTACAACAGGGAATTATTTTTAACAAGCCACTAGCTCCCTTCACTTTCTCAACGCACTTTGTTCTTGACTGCATCTGTGATGCTCCGGGGGGAAATGTTCACTGCGAAAGCTGAGGAGATCACTGGTGATCATGTTTATTGTCTGTACACCAGGAATATAACACAGAAATGGCCAAAAGCATTCTCCTGCCTCTCCTCTCCTTTCCATTCACCACAAGGGATTTTTTTTTTCTTACCTCACCAGAGAAATAAAGGCTCATAGGCCTGCTCCATGGAAACTGCTCAGCACATCTAAAAATAGGTTTCATTCTAAGACTGATACAGGCAGGGCTAAAAACAGTTTGCTTCTTGTGTCTATAAAAAACAAAACAGAAAAACAAACTACAACTGTTTTTCATGCATTGTCTATTAAACAGAGTCTGAAAGACTTATGGCCCTGGATCCTGCAAGCAGTATTTCCGGTGCTGTAGTTCTAGACTCCAGGAAACTGACTAGCCTTGGACTTTCAAATTGGCAGCCACTGCAGTCTGGTGAGCCATCTGGGCCAGGGGATAAGTGCTGTGTGGTGTAGGGGTTTCCGAAAGTCATCTTTGAGACCTTTTCCCCTTCCTCTATCCAAAGATGTTGGGTTTTCAGGATAACCAAAATGTAAAATTATCCTTACCTGATAATTTACTTTCCTTGAAGACTGCTAGACCAGTCACATTACAAATGGGATTTCCCCCTCCACCACCAACGCAGACAGGGGACACACCTTTTTCATGACCTCACTCAGGGGTATAAAGGAGGTGTGGCCTTAGCAGAAACCAGTAGCTTCCTGCAAAAGCTCTAGCTCTCCCCTTCATACCCTGTTCTTGAGCATATTACCATGGGGGACCGATTCCCGAATGTAAGATAAGAGACGGATGTAGGCAAGAGGTCACATCACTTGTACTTCACTTGATGCCCTTAGTCCCCCTGGCCCTCCTCGGCCTTGACTTACTGGGCAGGATGCTGACTGGTCTAGCAGTTTTCAAGGAAAGCAAATTATCAGGTAAGTATAAATTTTATGTTCCTTATCATCCTGCTAGACCAGTCATTACAAATGGGATGTACAAAAGCTCTCCTTTAGCCAGGGTGGAAGAAGACAGAGCTGCCTTACCAATCCTGGCCTCAAGGGCGGCAACTGACTTAGAACATATGACCAATTTTTGGGGTCCTAGAAGGTGCAAAGATGACCATGCTGCTTCCTTGCCAGCCTTCTACTATGATGTTAGTCTTAAGCGTACCTGCTGAGAGCAATAATCCACTTGGGAGACTGTGAGTAGACTATTCCTCCACTCATGCAGCAGGGGGATTGCATTGCCTAACTTTTTTTTTTTTCCCCAGAGAGCATCCACTAGCTGCAGGGCATGCACTAAGGTACTGCAGTAGGCGATACTTGCGCAGAGATGTAGCCCATTAAGAAGTTACAAGCTCTAAAATAGCTGAGCCTGTTATCTTGGCCTCCTCTGCTAGGTACCAATTGATCCCTCTGCTTGCAAATTGTCAAACCCACGCTGAGTGACGTTTGAGCCTTGTAGTATTCTTACAGGCTCTACCCAGCATGCTTGGGGCTCTAGGTGTATCACACAACTGTAGCATTTAATGCTATGGAAACCGCCAGGACAGAAGCCTAACAGCAGGAGCTCTACCTTCCCCTGCAGTGGCTGAGCAAGCTGCTACTTTCCTCTCTCTAGCATGTATAAATCCATAAGGAAGACTGGCTCAGCCGCTACTTACCACCTCCAGACAAGGCTCCTGCCTGCTGGTAGCTAACCCGACTTCTGCTGCTTCTTCATCCTAAGAGAGGGAGGCAGGGGTGGAGAGAGCAAGTGTGTCTTGCAAGCATCCTGGGAATCTGGAAACCATTCTCTGTAGATAAGCAATCACTATTGTGCTCTGGAAACACTACAGCTCCCGCAGGGTACAGGGCCGGGCACAGTCCTCCGGGAGTTTCGCAGGCAACTGGGAGGGACCCCCGTGACCTCAGGCAGGGCCTGGGAGACTGCTCCCACTGAGAAAACCCAAGAGTTCAACCAGGGCAGGGTCTGGGAGACTGCTCCCACTGAAAGAAGTAACCCCTAAGGGTAATCATCCCAGGAACAACAAAGATTCAACCAGCCCAGCGGACACCCTGCCTCTGGGAGCTGCTTCATCTTCACTTGCGTCATTGCTGGAGACAGGGGACTACTGGTTTCAGCTAGGGCTGCACTTCCTTTATACTCAAGTGAGGTCATGAAAAGGGTGAGTCCCCTGACTGCATCAGTTGTGGAGAGGGGAAATCAATTTGTAATGACTGGTCTAGCAGGATGATAAGGAATATGCAGTTATCATGGCTCTTTGACCAGCCATATGCCAATGCATCTCATGAATATTAACCATGGTCTAGAAGAGCAAGCCTGGGCAGTGGCAGAAGTAGGGAGCCTTTTGGTTCCCTGTTGGTAGAGAAGGGAACCGAGGCTCGGCCTCACGAGAAGCTTCTCCTCCAGCGCTCAAGCACCAGGCAGCCCTCAGCATCTCTTCTCATCTCTCATCACACTGCTGGCTGAAGAGGCAATAAGCCAATATTTATTTATTTAAAATAATTTATTACCTACGCCCTCCAATGTTCAGGGGCGGGTTACAAAAATACTATCATATATCAGCATCTGTTAATCGCCCACCTGTAATTAGGGAGCTAGCACCTTTGGTGATCAGAAAAAGTAACAGGATAAGAACATGGGTGTTCAGGAGAAAAATCACCAAGAATCAGTTATTTCCATTTCACACTAATGGCTGCATTGCTACCATAATTGGGTGGGATAAGGAGGGGTCGTCTTGTAAACATCAGAATCTTTTCAAGATAATGGACTCAGAACTCAGCGCTGCCGAAATGGATACACAGCACCGTAGACAAATCAGAAAAGGAAGTCCTTTGCCCTGGCTCCCTCACACTTTTACTAGTGGACTGGTCTTGCTCGTTTCTTGGCTCCTTCACCTCCTACCATGGTCTTTTTCCTAAGGTTTCCTTCATGCTAAGCATGTCTAGAAAGCTTTAGAAGGCAACCAGGAGCAGCGAGCTCAAAAACAGCCCCTGAACTACTGAAGCAAAGAGCCACTTTTTTCCCGGAAGTAACTTTCCTCTCTAGAGAACCATGTGATCCCCCCAACCTGTTGGGGGAGTAGTGGAACATGACTGATTCATATTTGGATGAAGCAGTGTGGCTATTGAGTTAGACTTCCAATAAGGAGCAAGCTTCAAGCAGAAACTGAAAGAAGAAAATGGCAAACAGCCTGTGCAAAGTACCACGCTGTAAACTCTGCCAGCACAATCACAGGACCCCACAGTTATCCCCATGGGAAAGACATTGAACCCTATTCATGCTGCTCCTCCAATACAGTGTGTATTACTCAATGCAGAAAATGCAACAGAACAAGCCAGAAGTTACAAGACAAGAAAAAACTACACATCACATCACAGAGAAGAGCAAGGTAACAAGTTTAGGGCCAGACCACAGCATCAGTGGCCCTTATCATCAGGAGTCAACAAAAAGGAAATTCAGAACAGCATAAGATCAAGAATTTGAAGTTAAAATAATCAATCACTTCAATACTATTTATTTAGTAAAATTTGATAATCTGGCATTCATTTCAAACAGAAATATCAGTGGCGAGAGGGAAGAAAGGGAATTGGATTCAGAGGTCGGCCACACAGGGCCCCGACTTTTACGGTCCAGGATACTTACACACAGATATTAGGGACAAAGCACAGGACTACTTCTATGTCAAAATTAAAGCACGTCAAGCGGCATTATCAATTATCAAGAAGGCTGTTCACCGCGTAAAAATGCTGCTAGAGGTAATTTTGTTATGGGTTTTAGTGTAAGAATTACTATCCTTAACATAAGGCTTGGGGTAACCTGCATGGAGCACAAGTTACTGCCCTTAACATAAACATGGGGGGAACGTACACGTAGCGGTAGTTACCACTCTTAACAGTAACATGGCATAGCCTACATGAAGTGGCATTACAGCCATAGGAAACTTTCTGGGCAGACTGGATGGACCATTTGGTCTTTCCTGCCATCATTACTATGCTACAACCATAAATGATCACAGCAATGACACTAATCACCATTCTAATCCCTCCCTCCCCAATCCTATCCAATAAAGTCCCTCATTCTCCAGCAAACACCTCCCTTCCACAACACTTTAACCAAATCAAGTCTCAATCCCACTTCAACAGCTTCACTCACAGTGCCAAGCTTTAAGTTTTTTCCCTGAAGTTCAAATACTTATCTTCCTCAAGCAGCTCCAGTAGGAGCGAATTTCTCAAACACTGAGGACCCATACAACTGAAGGCCTGTATCGTGGCAGATCGGAGGCGTGCCACTGCTAATGAGCTCTGAGCACCAGCAGCACCAGGGTCCAAGCAGTCAACCAAAGTTCAGAACCCCAGAACGTGAGCATCTGTGAACTAAAACCTGATCCAGCCTCAACAGGAAACCAACAGAGCTTAGGAAAAAATCAGGGTAACATGATCACTCTGCTTTTCTTCCAGTTAGCAATTCTGCAGCCGTATTTTGCATAAAAGGGCTTAAGGACCTGAGTTTTGCAGCTGTGGTGGCAGAGGGAGAGGAGTGGCGTTAACTCCCTTCCAGAAATAATTTTTTGTTTCTCTTTAGATTTTTAGCCATCCTTTCCGATTAATGATCAAGGCAGCTTCCAGCATTATTAGTATTCAGGTACCTTACCCAAAGAGCTTAAAATCTAAGTGGCTGCCTGAAGCAACCGGAGACAAAGTGGCTTACCCAAGGTCATGACGACTCAGTGGGAGAAGTGGAATTTGAACCCTGGCCTCCCTGCTTCTCATCTCTAAGTACTAGGCCACTCCTCTCTAACATCTTCTTACCACTATAACATATCCCCCCTCTTGCCCTTCCCCTCCCCTCCCCCCCCCCCCCAACCATTTTTAATGTATTCTAATATTCGGATATCTTTCTTTGATGCCCTTGAGGAGTTCTCTTTCAATTGTGTGCATGTGTTTTACACTAACATGCCCAGAAACATGCAGATAATACCACCTAGGGTTTCCCATACCATTCCTGGTGACCCCTGCAGCTGGTTGGGTTTTCAGGATATCCACGATGAATATGCCTGAGCTAAGCATGCAGGCACTGAAGACCCAGACATGGAAATTTCTCTCATACATATTCATTGTGAATATCCTGAAAACCTGATTGACTGGGGGGGGGGGGGGGGGAAATCATGTATGTCCGCAAAAACTTAAATTCCATCCCTGTTGCTAAGAAACCCAAATAACCCCCACTTCTACTACACTCTGCTCTTGAGAGCTTGCAAAATGAAAATAGACATGACTGGTAAATATCTGATAACATTATAAAATATATATTGCACATTCATTACTTTAAATGGATGCAATTCTGGATGTGTGCATTTTTTTTAATTGCAGAGATGTGCATACAAAAAGGATTCACTGTATATGCAAACAGGATAGTGACTTTGACTACATTGTTTGATAACAAGACCAGGTAGAGAGTCTCCTGTTTTACAACAGTTTAGCATAGCTGAATGTGCAGAAATAAAAGGCTAATAAACAGAAAAAAAATGTAACTGAGATTTTTTATGGGGCTAACAATACATTTCTTGACTAGCTCTTGGAAGCTAGCAATCCCTTCTTTGGCTCAGAGCAAAAAAAGAGGACATTCTGCCTGAACGTCTCACCTGTCCTGACACTGCCAGACAGCTTTCCTGGTTATTGAATCCCAGGTCTGACAGCGCCAGACAGCAAGGTCAGGAGCCACCTGAAACAGCTTTTGGTTCTAGTGTCCCATGGAACTGCATATATTTCATTCCATCTGCTGACAACTTCTGATGCACTGCTATTTATTAAAACCCCTTTGAAAAACAAAAACACAATTCCAAAGCCTTAAGCAACATTCTGGGGATGGGTTTGTTATATTCCATAGTCTAGCAGGGATCCGGTTTAGTAAAAAACCTGCCTACAAGAAAAAAAAAATACACAAAGTGCCAAATAACTAAAATACATACATTCAAGAATTTAAGCAGAGAACGAGCTCACATATCAACCAGCGCATTAGAAAACCCAAGCTGCAGAATACAAAATATACATTTACCTAAAGGAAAGCATAAACTGCAGATGCCTGGAGACTGGAAACCTGCACCCAGATTCTCAATAAGTTATCTTACAAAAACGAAATCATGCAGCAGAAATGAAAAGTAATAAATGCCAGTCTAGACAGCCAAATGTCAGAGGAAATCCACAACCCTCGTTTAACCAGTGACCCAGAAACCATCAGAACATCATCTACCACAGGCCACACAGCTCAGCCTCCATCACCCCCACCAGGCAGCACCGATTTCACTCCCAGCATCAAATCCCCTTCTGCCAAATCAAACAAGGCTTGCACAGAGTGGAGAGAAAAAGTTAATGAGGGCTGTCACCCACCATAGAGTAGCAGGCGAGGGAGCCGAGCGGCAATCAGGCCTGGGGGAAGCTCGGCTCCCTCCTGCAAACTTCGGCAGGCAAAATGCAGCCAAGCCCGCCCGAGCAGGGCAGAGCAGGGACTTACGTGAAAACAAAAAACAAAGTGCTGGATCCCACGAGTAAGGCAGCGGCGGTGGCGACCGGGATGTATTTGGTGGGTTTAAACCTCTTCGCGCTGCTGCTGGGCATCCTGTAGCTCACACATCCCTGGTTTTCTTCCAAGCGGAGGGGGTGGGGAGAGGGAGGAAGGAGGCAGCGGGAGAACAGCTGACCTCCAGCACAGGAAATCCCACCCCAGCCCGGCCCACGCTGCCGCTGCGGTTCGGCGGCTTCTTAAGGTGGAGCTGCAGCAGCGCCTCAGATGGTACAGGGCAGGCAGGGAGGGAGGGAGACAGATGATAGCCGCATGCAGATTTGGCATCCGGGGAGGGGGTACCAACAGGGAACGGGGATGGAGAGATCCCGCACACAAAACGAAATAGGGATTACTGGACACCGGGATAGAGCAAACATGGACTTACCAAAGTCTTGTTTTATGAAGCTATTAGATTGTACACAAACGTGGATTTGGAGGAGTGGGCATTTAAATGGCAGATGACATTTAATATGGATAAGTACAAAGTGATGCACATGGGGAAAAATAATCCAAACCATAGGTACACAATACTGGGCTCCACATCAGGTCCTGTGACTGAGAAAAAGGATCTTGGAGTCATTATGGACAAGACATTGAAATCCTCAGCTCAACTAAAAATCGGGTAGGAAATATTTAAAAAGGAATGGAGAAGAAAACAGAATATCCCAATACCACTATTGCAATTCAATGCACAACCGCATCTTGAGTATTATGTGCAGTTCGGGTTACCCCATTTCAAAACAGATATAACAGAACAAGGAGGTACAGAGAAGAAAGGCTGAACAAGTTAGAGCACGTTAGAATGGAGCAGACAAGCAAGGGGGTATATGATAAAAGTTTATAAAATTGTAAACCAGATGGAACAAGGTAACTGCTATCTATTATTTACTCTTTCAAACACGACTATGACCAGGGGAATAATAGCACATATAAAATGTAAACAAGTAATTTTTTTTTCAATCAGCAGAGTTAAAGAGTGGGATTTATTACTAGAGAATGTAATTAAAGGTAATAGCATAAGTGAGTTTAAAAAAAAGGTTTTGGACAAGGTTCTGGAGAACCATAATTATTACTAGATAAAATATCTCCACTTCTTACTGCAGGGAACAGCCTTTGCTATTTAGGATGCACCAGGTACTTTACAGGTGACCTGGATTGGCCACTGTCAGACACAGCACACCAGGGTCAATGAACAATTGGTCTGACATAGCATAGTGCTTCTTATGTGTTTACTTATAACACACAAAATCATAGGAATAGTTACAAAAACAATTAGTCATTAAATTCCAAGAAGGGAGGGCCCACGAGCCCTTGTGAGTACACATCTCCAAAATAAATATTGATCCTCTATTTGATTGCACTGGGCAGTTAGTCTTTGCTGAGCTAATTTTTCTAGGCTCGTGTACTTGCCAAAATTGTCTTTAAATGTTTACAAACATTTGGCAGGTTTGGTCTCAAAGCAGATTACCAAAATTAAGAGTTAGGCAAGTAGAACATGGTTAAATATAGTTAACACGGAGGTGCTTTGGCATGTTAAATGATCATCCAACATAGTTCCTGGCAGTACATAGCACAACATCGCTGGAAGGAGCTTAGTATCCCAATCCCAAATCTTTTTTGAAAGATATCTTTTATTGAGGCAGGAATAAGGAAAACACTCCATGAACAATACAAGTTGTATATCAAGTACCTCAACAAGTTTTAACATTTTGCTCCCAACTTGACCTCCGTCCTCTTCTTCCGCATCTTCCCACCCCAGTACAGAGAATCTCTAGCAATAGCAAGCCAAAATACACTGCTTAAAACCTGAAAACTGGTAATTAAAGGAATACCACACTAAGGGGTAGATTTTAAAAGCCCTGCACGCCGGCGCGCCGATTTTGCATAGGGTGCCAGAGCGCGCAAAGCCCCGGGACGCGCATAAGTCCCGGGGCTTCGTAAAAGGGGCGGGAGGGTGTGTGTCCGGGGTGGGTCCCCCAGCACTGTGGCCTGTGCCGGGGGATGCAGAGGCGTAACTTGCACAACAAAGGTAGGGGGGGATTTAGGTAGGGCTGGGGGGTGGGTTAGATAGGGGAAGGTGGGGGGGGGACGCGGAGGGAACGGAAGCAGGCTGCGCGGCTTGGCACGCGCAGGCTGCCGATTTTGCGCAGCCTTGCGCGCACCGACCCCGGATTTTATAAGATACGCGCGGCTACGTGCGTATCTTAGAAAATCCAGCGTACTTTTATAAGATCTACCTCTAAGTGTAGACGTGATTATGAACAATCATAAGGAGAGAAAGAGAATGTTGCCAGTACCATAAACACCATTAGGCTCAACATGAGGACCTTACAGCCTTCCGGCATACTCCTTAAGCATCAAGTGGCGAGAGTGCCTACAGAGAGGGCTGTAGTGAATTATAAAACACTATCCATATATCCCTGAAGAGACATTTCTTATTAGGAGTGAAGCATGAATACAATTGAAATAATTCAGTCATACAGGTAATCCAGTGTTGCCATGTTGGGGAAGCAGGTTCTATCCAGCGCAGCAAGATACATTTTTTGGCGATAAGGTAAACTTTGGACAGAAAAAGTACATTGTCAACAGTAAGGCTAGACTCTCCCACGTCATTATTCAGAATACAGGAGCTCGACCATCGCACCTCAGAGCCCAGAAGTGAAGAGAGGTAGCGGCGAATATCTTCCCAAAACACTTGTATGATGGGGCAGTTCCACAGACAGTGGATCAATGAGGCCTGCGGTTGAGCACATTTAAGACATACGTCTGTTGATATAAGGCCCATTTTCTTCGCTCTGGCCGGTGAAAAAACAGTTCTATGGAATATACGTTGTTGAAGTTCGCGGAGACTGACATTGTTTGTAGGCATATTTGAGCATTCTGACAGTCAAGTCTTCGTCACAGTCTCGTGTCCATTTAGGAAGCAGGGAGGGGAACACCTGGTAAACCTGTACAGAACTATAATATGAATACATACTAGACAGACTAGCAGTCTTGGCACTGAAACTGGCAATCAAATCAGAATATTGAGAACAGTCAATAGGGCCCATAATCCCCTTCATCAATTCACAGCAAGTTGCTCGGAGAGAGCCATACAATAAGAAATGCTGGGGTTGCATCCCCCGTTTATCTTGGCACTGTGCGAAGGAGTAAAAGTTTCCTGTAGTAGAGTCTAAAAATTCCTTAAGTGGCCAAGTAGTAGAAATATTAAAATTATGGAATCTAGGGATGTGGTGAGAGTCTCTAAAGGAACCTCACATAGGATAGTGTGGAGACACCTTCCCGAAATTTTCCAAATGGTTCTCATCATACCAAATTTTAACTAGGGTCCTACTAAATCACAGGGAGGGGAATGTAAAACGTAGCTTGGCTCCAATGGCGCACATAAGCATGAACTAATTGAGCATCTGTATGCTGCAATGTACCAAGGATCCAGTCCCCAGAAAACGAAGATTGGCTGCTCTAGCGTAGACCATAAAGTCGGGGAGGCCAAAGCCACCCTGAATCCGTGGCGTGGCCAAAGTAGCATAGGCTAATCGAGGTTTTTTTGCCTCCCCAAACAAACTTCCGTACCACCTTTTGCAGCATGTGATTATCTTTAAGCAAAAGGAGGCATGGAATCATGCAAAGTAAATAAATCAATTTAGGGGCAGTAACCATCTTTATTACTGCTATTCAGCCTTGAAGAGAGAGGGGTAAAGCTTGCCAACTAATTAATGTGCGGGTAACTTTGTCTATGGCTGGAGGGATATTTAAAGCATACCATTTCTCCAGGTTAGGGTGTATATGAACCCCTAGATATTTAATGGTAGAGTCCGCCCATTTCTCCGGAAAAAATGGCCAATCATTGTGCAGCATCCCCGTTAAGTCCAGGGCTTCAGTTATATCTAGATTTAAACTTGAACCCAGAAAGAGATTGATAAATAGAAAAAAATGTTAACGCCTCAGGGAGCGCTGTACATCCATTAATTAGGAGGAGAAGGATATCATCTGAAAACAAGAGTGTTTTAAATGTTTGCATCTCCACGGGGATCCCCGAAACTACTGATGCTTCATGTAATTTTCTGATGAGAGGCTCCACCCTTAGGCTAAATAACAATGGAGAAAGTGGACAGCCTTGCCGAGTTCCCCTTCCCAATCGAAATTCCTCGGAAAGTAAGCCATTAACCAGTACCCTCGCCTTAGGATTAGAATAAAGAAGGGTAATGTAATCAAATATCCTCCCAGTAAACTCCATTTTGGAAAGCACCTTTTTTAGGAAGGGCCATGTGACCCTATCAAAGGCTTTTTCTGCATCACAGGTAACTAGCAGGGGATCTGTGAGAGAGAGCACTGGACTCTTAAGGCGGCTTGAACTTTATGTAAATTTACCACAGATCTTCTCCCAGCCACGAAGCCCACTTGGTCTGGAGATATGTGGCATGATAGGTTGAAATCTATTTGCTAGAATCTTTGCATATAATTTAATATCCAGGTTCAATAAGGAAATTGGGCGGTATGAGGGAGGATAGTAAGGGGTCCCAACCCGGTTTCGAGGGAACCACAATTGTGGCAGATCTCAAAGTAGCAGGCATCTCACCTAGGCTGGCCATAGATTCAAACAAGGATTGGAGTAAAGGGGCCATATCCTGTGCTAGGGATTTATAAAAAATCACCGTCATGCTCTCGGGCCCTGGAGCCTTATTATCTTTCAACGAGCCGATAGCCTCCAAAACCTCCTGAACCCCAATAGGGCGATTTAAGTGTGTCTGTTGGGTTTCAGTTAGAGTAGGGAGTGATAGGCAATGCAAAAACTTGTCAATGGCCATCTCATCAACCTGTTCTTCAGAATACAAGGTGTAGTAATAATCAGAAAATATTTGCACAATATCTGAAGATGTGGATTTATGTCACCTTTTGTAGACCGCAAATTAGCTATGAATTTCGAGAGATCCTGCGCTTTTAAAAGGTGTGCCAAGAGACATCCCGCCTTATTCCCAAATTGAAAAAAAGTTGAATTGTCTATGCCTTAATGCTCTGTGAGCTCTTTCATGCAAAAGATCATTGAGAGCCACCTGTGTCGCCTTATATTGGGGAACTAGGTCATCTTCACCATTAATATTAATTCTACGTTTGAGAGCTTTCATTTGTTTATCAAGGGAAAGAATATCGTCATCCGCCCGCCTTCGCTTGTGACTGGCATAGCTAATAAATGTCTCCTCTGAGAACTGTTTTTGCTGTTTCTCACAGTAGCACAGGTTGAGTGGTATGTTGTGCATTGAATATCATAAAATCATGCCATTTCCTTCTTAAATACGGAGGAAAGGTTGGATCATTAGACACGTCTGCTGGGTGTCTCCATTGACCCTGTAATTACGGATCACGGGATCCAAATTCCCCCAAAACTGGGCAATGGTCTGAGATCACCAAAGTCCCAATGGAAGCCTTTGGGAAGCGGGGAAATAGTACCTCAAATATAATCTATGCGGAATCTTGATGGATGTGCACGTGCTATGTGTGTGAATTCGTGCTCCCCTGGGTGTAGGGTTCTCCACAGATCTATCAATTGCAAGAGCTTGCATAAGAAATTTGGTCCTTTCTTGTCACTTATTTGATGGCCACCTCTGGGAGGCTGTCTGTCCAATAAAGGGTCTACCACAACATTTAAATTGCCCCCCAAGATAAATTGGGAAAGGAGATCGCTAAAGAAAGAGTGATCGTAAGAGTTAGGAGCGTACCCAGAGGCCAGCAGCACAGGGGAGTCCATCAAGTCACCCTTAACAAGAACAAATCTCCCTTGCTGTCCTTCACCGACTCACGGGCCATGAAAGATACAGATTTATGAATAAGAATAGCTACACCTCTACTTCTGGTATTTCTGGAGGCATAAAAATAGCTGCGAGACCCATTTCTTTTTTAATTTTATCACTTCCTCCGAAGACATGTGAGTCTCTTGAAGAAATGCCACCTTTATGTGGAGTTTGTTAAGATGGGCTAACACCTTTTTTCTTTTCACCGGAGTACCCAACCCCACCACGTTCCATGTAATAATTTCTATGCCCATAAAAAAGAGCTAAAAGAGCTCTGTTGCTGAAGAGAGGGCATTGTTACATAGAATAAGATCCACACTGAGCCTGCAGGTAATAAAGTGAGAGATAGGAAGCACATATGCATACCAGATTTCCATGTGTTGCTGAGATTCTCTATACTCTCCTCCCACCCATCCCCTTCCCCAGTCCAGTTATGCATTAGAAATACCTTCCACACATACATAACAATGAGCTGGAAGTCAGGGTAATTATCCCTGCACCGTATTACACTCCCACTATAGGGATAGAAGTCACAGGAATACTTAATGTGCTCGGCCACCACCCCTTAGATAAACAAAAAGATAAGCCAAAACTGGTAAATAGTAATTCACGTCCACCATAATGTCCTGATGAAACAATAAAATATGGCTGAGAAATGAAAATTACCAAGAAGAAAAATAAAAGGATCTGGGTCGGTACTCAGTTGAAATTCACTGGATGCCCATGGTGTAGCTTCTGTTCAGCGCATTTATGCCCGATTTTAGCCAGTGTCCAAAAAAGAGTAGTTATGGGTTATATAACAAAAAACCTGGTAACATACACCATCGTATGAGGCCCAAATGATAGATCAGGACTTGTCTACCAAGTTAGGATCTGGTAGGCCCTGTACATATGTTTTGGCCGCGGTAGCAGAAGTAAAAGTTTTTGTGGAGCCATGGTATGAAATGCGGAGCTGTGTCGGATACAAGAGAGTAAATCTAATTTTTTTTGCAACGAGATCCTGACAAACACTTGTAAATTCCTTGCGTTTGGCAGTGACACTTGGGGAAAAATCTTGGAACACTAGTATTTTAGTGTTCTCGTAGCGGAACTCCCGTTGTTTGTGGTAGTGCTGTAAGACCAAAGATTTGTGGGCAAAGTGTAGAAAGCAAATTTTGCTTACCTGTAAAAGAAAATTATTCCTTACCTGCTAATTTTCGTTCCTGTAGTACCATGGATCAGTCCAGACAGTGGGTTATATCCCCCGACCAGAGATGGAGTCAGAACAGAGTTTGAGAGCGTCAGCATATAGAGTAGTGCACCCTCTGCTGGAGCTCAGTATTACGCATAGCAAAGCCCAAAAGCAAAACACAACATTTTGGATCCAGATCCGTCCCCAAAAAGGAACAGAGAAAGATATAAGTGAACAAACGGTCAACGGGACCACCAACAGTCAACTTGTGAGGCGCTGTGAACAGTAACAATAATCAGAGAGAAACAGAATGAAAGTAACCTGGAAGAATCCGAGCAGGACCTAATGAAACCCCTAGTGGCGGGCGTCTGGACTGATCCATGGTACTACAGGAACGAAAATTAGCAGGTAAGGAATAATTTTCTTTTCCCTGTACGTACCTGGATCAGTCCAGACAGTGGGATGTACCCAAGCTTTCCTAAACCGGGTGGGGTTCTGAGAGACCTGCTCGGAGAACTTGATCGCCAAAAGAACCCGTGTACTGAGGCGCCAGGTGTAGTCTGTAATGTCTGGAAAAAGTGTGCAACGACTTCCACGTCGCCGCACGGCAGATTTCCTGGGAGGAAACGGAGCGAGATTCCGCCCAGGATGCCGCTTGGGATCGCGTGGAATGAGCCGACACGCTGTGAGGCGGCACCTGCCCCACCGCAATGTAAGCCGATGAGATGGCGTCCTTTATCCAGCGCGCAATAGTCGTCTTGGATGCCTGAGAACCTCTCCTCGGTCCTGACCAGAGGACAAACAAATGATCGGATACCCGGAAGTCATTGGTAACCTCCAGGTAACGGAGCAGCACACGCTTGACATCCAGGAGCCGGAGAGACCGGGGTTCCTCTGGAGCGAACGCTGGAAGCTCCACCGTTTGATTGACGTGGAAGGCCGAGACCACCTTTGGTAGGAAGGATGGCACCGTACGAAGGGAAACCCCGCAGTCGGAGAAACGCAGATAAGGGTCCCGGCAGGACAAGGCTTGGAGCTCTGAGATCCGGTGAGCAGAAGAGATGGCTACCAGGAAAACCATCTTGAGGGTCAGGTCCTTGAGGGAGGACCCCCTCAGGGGTTCAAAAGGAGGGCCCGATAGCGTTCGCAGCACCAAGTTGAGGCTCCAAGAAGGGAAAGGATCCCTGACCGGTGGCCGTAGGTGTTTGGCACCCTTCAGAAAACGTGCGATATCCGGCTGAAGGGGTAGAGAGCAGTCCTTCTGTACCAAGACATTCAAGGCCGCCACCTGAACCCGGAGCGAATTATAGGTGAGACCCTTATCCAGACCATCCTGTAGGAAATGAAGGATCAGCGGGACAGTCGCCTCCATGGTTTGGACCCCGCGGTCGGAGCACCAGGCTTCGAAGACCTTCCAAACTCGAACGTAAGCGACGGAGGTCGAAGGCTTGCGGGAACGAAGCATCGTTGAGATCACTGTCTCCGGGTAGCCTCTGTGGCGGAGACGGCGCCGTTCAAAAGCCAGGCCGCAAGACAGAAGAGTTCTGCCTGCTCGAAAAATACCGGCCCCTGACGCAGAAGATGAGGAAGATGGGAAAGGCGAAGTGGGCCGTCCACCGTCATCTGAAGTAGATCTGCGAACCATGGCTGACGAGGCCATTCCGGGGCGACGAGAATTACAGTCCCTCGATGATGTTCCAACCTGCGGAGAACCTTGCCGACCAGAGGCCAAGGAGGAAACACATAGAGCAGTTGATCCGACGGCCACAGAAGGGCGAGGGCATCCACCCCCTCCGCGCCGCGCTCTGTTCTGCGGCTGAAGAAGCATGGAGCCTTGGCGTTGAGAAAGGTCGCCATTAGATCGAGGCGTGGAGTCCCCCAACGACGGACGATGAGATGCATTGCCTCGTCGGAGAGAGCCCACTCGCCGGGGTCTAGCTGTTGATGACTCAGGAAGTTCGCCTGAACGTTGTCCACCCCGGCGATGTGAGAGGCCGCTATCCGGACGAGATTGCTCTCCGCCCACTCCATCAGGGGAGTTGACTCGAGGGAGACATGCTTGCTTCTTGTCCCCCCTTGACGATTGATGTAGGCCACGGTGGTGGCATTGTCCAAGAGGATCCTCACCTCTCTGTGTCGCACCAGGGGAAGAAAACGCTGGAGAGCGAAACGCACGGCTCTCGTTTCCAGGCGATTGATCGGCCACTTTGCCACCTCTGGCGTCCAAGTCCCCTGCGTGGCGCTTCTTTCGCAGACGGCGCCCATCCCGCGAGGCTGGCATCGGTGGTCACCACCACCAATTGGGAACCTCGAGCGAGACTCCCCGAGCCAGATGCGAGGGGACAAGCCACCAATCCAGGCTTTTCCTGGCTAATGGTGGAAGCGGCAGGATCACCTGATACTCCTGGGAGACTGGTTTCCAACGGGATAGCAGGGACGCCTGCAGTGGACGCAGGTGTGCAAACGCCCAGGGTACCATGTCGATGGTGGAGGCCATTACTCCCAGGAGCTGCAGATAATTCCAGGCGGTTGGTTCTTCCAAAGCCGAAAACCGAGACACGTGCTCCCTCAGGGCTTACGCCTTGTCCTGGCGCAGGAACACCATACCCCGCCGGGTATCGAAGCTCGCTCCTAAGAAATCCAGGTGTTGCGAGGGCACAAGGGAACTCTTTGGAAGGTTCACCACCCAGCCCAGAGAGCGTAGGAATTGTACTACTCTGGCCACTGAGGTCTGACCATGTGAGAAGGACTTCGCTCGAATCAGCCAGTCGTCTAGGTACGGATGTACTAGGATACCCTCCTTGCGGGGGGCCGCCGCCACCACTACCATGATCTTTGTGAAGGTCCGAGGTGCGGTCACCAAACCGAAGGGAAGCGCTTTGAACTGAAAGTGTTGACCAAGAATCTTGAAGCGAAGATACCGCCGGTGAGCCGGCAGGATGTGCAAGTATGCTTCCGAGAGATCCAGAGAAGCGAGGAATTCTCCCTTGTGCACTGCGGCAATCACTGATCGCAGAGTCTCCATGCGGAACCGACTGACCCTGAGGGCCTTGTTTACCTCCTTCAAGTCCAGGATGGGCCGAAAGGAACCGTCCTTTTTGGGAACGATGAAGTAAATGGAATAGTGGCCCAAGCCCACCTCGTCGAAGGGGACGGGAACGATGGCCCCTATTTCCTGCAGACGGTCTAGTGTTTGTTGAACCGCTATCCTCTTGAGATCCGAACCGCAGGGGGAGAAGATGAACCGGTCCCTCGGGGGGCGGACAAACTCCAAGGCGTAACCGTCTCTTATGGTGTCCAGCACACACTGGTCCGTGGAGATAACTGCCCACTCCTCGTAGAAGTCCATGAGGCGGCCTCCGATCCGGGGAGGTGAGAAGTGGGCTCCTTTGGCATCATTGGGAGGACTTTGTGGGCGGATTTCCCTGCCCTGGACCCTCTCTCGCGGGCCTCCGCCCACGAAAGGAACGAGACCAAGGCTGGGATCTTGTCGGCTGTGTCCGGGAACCGGACTGCCGGTAAGACCTATAACGTCGCTGTGCCCTGGCCCTGGTTCTACCGGAAGAAAATGACCTGAAGGAACGCTGTCTATCCTCCGGCAGCCGATGCACCGAATTTTCCCCCAGTGACTTGATGATCTGATCCAGGTCCTCTCCAAATAAAAACTTCCCCCGAAAGGGGAGGGAGCCAAGGCTCGACTTGGAGGAAGCATCCGCCGCCCAGTTGCGAAGCCACAAGAGCCGTCGGGCTGCTACAACCGAAACCATGGACCGCGCCATTACGCGAAAGAGATCATACAAGGCGTCCGCCCCGTATGCTATGGCAGATTCCAGGTGGTCCGCCTGGGCGGCCTCTTCGTGGGGCAACTCCTGAGAGGTGAGAAGCTGCTGTACCCAGAGTAAGCTGGCCCTTTGCGCGAGCGAACTGCACATAACGGCCCGCATACCTAGGGCGGAGACTTCGAAGACCCTTTTGAGGAAGGTTTCTAGTTTACGGTCCTGCGTATCCCGCAGGGCCGTTCCACCCGTGACCGGGATGGTCGTCCTCTTGGTCACTGCCGACACCGCTGAATCCACCTTGGGCACCTTGATAAGATCCAAAAAATCCTCAGGGAGCGGGTATAGCTTTTCCATGGCGCGTGTGACCTTCAAGGACGCCTCGGGAGTGTCCCACTCCCTGGTGAGAAGCTGTAGGAAGGACTCATGGATAGGGAAAGCCCTTGCCCTAGGACGGAGGGCGGCAAGTACTGGATCCCCTTTGCGAGAAGAGGTGGCGACGGCAGGAGCCACAGGGCTCGGCGGATCTGGAGGTGGGTCGAGGTCCAGCTCCTTAATAATATGGTGGATGAGTACATCCAGCTCTTCTTTTTGAAAAATCCGTAGGGCTCGAGGGTCGTCCCCCTCCGTATGTCCATCCGGATGCGCCTCCGGGGGTTCCGGGGAGTCGTCTCTCACCGGCGAAGCCGCCCCCGTGGTACGCCGGGGTGGCACGGGAGAGGGACCCGGCAGGGATCCAGGTGTAACGGGCGAGGCGGTGAGACCAACAGCAAGTTTAGGAACCTTGGGGGGAGGGGCCCCCAGGGGATTCGGCGCCTGCGCTCCCATACCCTGCAAATAAGCCATGTGCATTGCCAGAATAAAATCAGGTGAGAAAAACGGGGAGCTGATTGGAATCCCTGGGAGGGGGGGACGGGGGACCGTCCTGGGAGCCCCGGTCGGGCAAACCCCCCGCCGGGGGCAAAGCCTGTTGAGAGCCAGTGCAACCAATCCTGTCTGCATCTGGGAGCGAGTCCGTCTCACGCTGTCCCCCTAAAATGGCCGCCGATCCCGCCAAAGGCGGCTTCGTGGCCGGCCCGCACCGCCCGGGCTGAGGAGGAGGCAGGTCCGAAATCGCACTGGAGGACTGCAGGGTGCCTTCCCCGTCGGGGAAGCACCGCTCACAAAGCCCCTCCCTCAGAAATTGATTCCCCGGTTCGCCGCAGGCCTCACACCTCGAGGACTGTGGCATGTCAGCACCGGGAAAAAAGCCTTGGGGGGGGGGGGGGAGGGCCAAAAACGAGCTAGTGCCGTGGGGGGGCCTGGAATGGCCCTAACAACCCACCGAAGGGGTCCAGGAACTGCGGGGGAAAACCCCCGTTCAGTTGAGCACACACCCGCGGGCGGAGCTTGCGAACCGCGGGACCCACAAACGACGCGTGGAGCGGCCGGAATCACCGGCATCCACGGGGCACCACCAAAAAGAAGCAAACCTGTGGAGAAAGAAACTCAAAAAACTTCCACTTACCCCAACGGAAGAGGAAAGGAGTACAGAATAGAGAAGGCAGAGCCACAGACACACGCCTCCTCAAAAACTGAAAAGTCTTTTTTTTTTTTTTAAATTTTAAGGATCCAAAATGAAGAGAAACATAAGACAGGGAAATACTGTGGAGAAAAAGAAAGAAATAACCAAAAATGAAGGAACCCTGTCAATCTGGGGGAGCTAGTGGATCCCCCTGCTCACATCTGCTGGATTCAGAAGAATACTGAGCTCCAGCAGAGGGTGCACTACTCTATATGCTGACGCTCTCAAACTCTGTTGTGACTCCATCTGCTGGTCGGGGGATATAACCCACTGTCTGGACTGATCCAGGTACGTACAGGGAACAGGTATTCTCACAGGACAGCAGGATGTTAGTCCTCACATGTGTGACATCATAGGATGGAGCCCAATCACGGAAAACTTCTGTCAAAGTTTCCAGAACTTTGACCGGCCCCTACTGGGCATGCCCAGCATGGCACTAACCCTGCAGCCAGCAGGGGTCCCCCTTCAGTCTTATTTAAAAGCTACAGGCAGTGCCGAAAAATAAAGTAATAAAACGTTACGAACCTAACACCGCGGGGCGGCGGGCGGGTTTCATGAGGACTAACATCCTGCTGTCCTGTGAGAACACCTGTTATAGGTAAGCAACATTTGCTTTCTCACAGGACAAGCAGGATGGTAGTCCTCACATATGGGTGAGTACCGAGCTGAGGATGTCCGAACATGCACCAAATGTACCCAAAGGTGTGCAACAGACACAACAACTGGGGTGGAAATTTGGTAGAGGGCATCCTGAACCCCACCGGGCAGGCGGAAGGGTGTAGGTATGTCACGTTGGAAATAGTTTATGAAGGACAGACTGTCCGAAGATGGAATCTTGTCTTCCGGCAAGCTGCAAAGGTATGGAGAGAACTCCAGGTGGCAGCCCTGCAAATGTCAGGAAGCGGCACCAATCGCAGGTGTGCTACTGAAGTCGCCATGGCCCTCACAGAGTGTGCTTTAATACGGTCTTGAAATGGAATGCCCGCTTGTTGATAGCAAAAGGATATGCAGTCCGCCAACCAGGAGGAGAGTGTCTGCTTACCCACAGACTTCCCTAAATTGTTAGGGTGGAAAGAAACAAACAATTGAGTGCTTTCCCTGTGGGCAGCTGTACGGTCTAGGTAGAACGCTAGAGCCCGTTTACAGTCAAGGGTATGCAGAGCCTGTTCTCCTGGATTGTTATGGGGCCTGGGAAAAAAGGTAGGTAGTATGATAGATTGATTGAGATGAAAATCTGAAACTACCTTAGGTAAGAATTTAGGGTGAGTGTGGAGAACCGCCCAGTCCTGCAGAAGTTTAGTGTAAGGCGGATAGGTAACTAAGGCCTGTAATTCACTAACTCTGCGAGCTGGAATGATAGCCAAAAGGAAAATCACTTTCCATGTGAGATATCGAGGCTCGAATGGTGGTTTCATGAGCCGACCCAAATCCAGAGTAAGGTCCTAAGAAGGGGTCGGAGGACGTAGTGGAGGCTTGATGTGGAGCAAGCCCTTCAAAAAACATGTTACAAGGGGTTGTACTGATATAGGGACATCCCCAACACCTTTATGGAAGGCAGCTACTGCACTGACATGCATTCTGATAGAAGAAGTCTTAAGACCTGACTCTGATAGATGCCAGAGATAGTCCAGAAATTTCGGGATTGGACAGGAAAAGGGGTCAAGGGACTGAGAAGAGCACCATGACGTGAACCTTTTCCATTTGTAAGAGTAAGATTTTCTCGTGGAAGGCTTCCGTGAAGCAATCAAGACACGGGAAACTGGTTCAGAAAGGTTAAGTGGCTGAAGGATTAACCTTTCAACATCCATGCCGACAGCGACAAGGCGTGAAGATTGGGATGGCATAGGCACCCGTTGTTTTGAGTGATCAGAAGCAGGTCCTTTCCTAAGGGAATGTGCCTGCGAATGGAGAGATCCTGGAGTATTGGAAACCACACTTGGCGTGGCCAGTGAGGTGCTATCAGGATCATGGTTCCCTTGTCCTGACGTAACTTCACGAGAGTTTTCGAGAGAAGAGGAAGTGGAGAGAATGCATAGAGTAGACTGGTTGCCCATGAGAGGGAGAATGCATCTCTGGGCTGAGAGCGTTTGCTGCGAATGAGAGAGCAGAAGTTCTCTACTATGCGGTTTTGAGGAGACACAAAGAGGTCTATCTAAGGATATTCCCATTGTTGGAAGATAGAGTTTGCTACCGAGGGGTTGAGAGACCACTCGTGTGGTTGAAAGACTCGACTCAGCTTGTCTGCCAACACATTGTCCACTCCCGGCAAATAGGTGGCCCTGAGGTACATCGAATGGGAGAGAGCTTCTGCCCAAATCTGTGCAGCTTCCTGACACAGAAGGAAGGAGCCTGTGCCTCCCTGTTTGTTGATGTACTACATGGCCACCTGGTTGTCCGTCTGAATCAGGTTGACTTGATTTGAGAGGCGATCCTGGAAAGCTCTGAGAGCATATCTGATTGCTCAAAGCTCCAGGAAGTTTATTTGGTGTTTGGCTTCCGCTGGAGACCAAGATCCTTGTGTTTGCAGATTGGCCACATGGGCTCCCCAGCCGAGGTTGGAAGCATCGGTGGTGAGTGTGATTTGAGGGCCTGGAGCCTGGAAGGGCAAGCCCTGGAGGAGATTGGTCTGATTTTTCCACCAGGCGAGAGACAGACGGAGTGAGTCGATGACGCAGACAACGGTCGACAGGGGCTGAATGGATTGAGTCCATTGTGACCTTAGAGTCCAGTGCATGAGTCTCATGGCCAAGCGAACCATTGGTGTGACGTGGACTGAGGATGCCATGTGTCCCAGGAGAATGAGAAATTGGCGTGACGTCACAGAGTGCTGAGAGTGCAGCTGGTGAGCAAGATATATGAGAGTTAGTGCTCGCTGTCGAGGCAGGAAAGCCTTTGCCTGCAAGGTGTCCAAGTCTGCCCCAATGAACGACAAGGTTTGAGATGGAACTAAATATGATTTGTTGTAGTTGACGAGAAATCCTAATGAAATTAAGGTGTGTAAGGTTAGATTGAAGGGCGACAGAGCAGCTTGTTGAGTGGGAGCCCTGACTAACTAGTCGTCTAGGTAGGGGTAGACGTGAACACCTTGGGTTCTGAGGAAGGCTGCAACTACTACGAGGCATTTTATGAAGAGTCGTGGCGCAGACACTAGGCCGATTGGAAGCACTCGATATTGATAGTGCTTGGGGCCTACTAGAAACCTCAGGTATTTGCAATGAGAAGAAGTTATCGCAATATGAGTGTGTGCGTCCTGGAGGTCTAGAGAGCAGAGCCAGTCTCCCCTTTGTAGAAGAGGGAGAAGCAAGCCCAATGTTACCATCTTGAACTTTTCTCGCTGTAGGTATTTGTTGAGGGTCCATAGGTCCAGAATAGGACGAACACCTCCCTATTTTTTGGGGATTAAAAAGTACCGGGAATAGAACCCTAGGCTGTGCTGAGAGGATGGTACGGGTTCTATGGGTTTGGACTGGAGAAGGAGGGAGACCTCTTGATGCAGAAGAATGGAGTGATCGGATGTTATCCACATAGGTAGAGGTGGGGAGTCTGAAGGCACAGAGAGAAAGTTCAGATGGTAACCCTGAGCAATTATTGCTAGTACCCATTGGTCTGAGGTGATTGAGTGCCATATGTTGTGGAAGTGGCACAATAGACCTCCCACTGGTATGTGAGGCAGTGGAATCTGGCTGCTGCTCTCTAGGTGGAAGTCAAAAACCTGAAGCAGGCCCTGGTTGAGGAGCTGCTTGTGGCCTTTGGTTACGTATTTGACGAGACTGTGCTTTTTGAAAAGGTCTCGTGGCATGGGATCTGGCTGGTGGCGGATAGGATTTCTTTGGGCGGAAGAATGACGTTTTAGAGTCCTTCCTGAAGGGCTGCTTAGAAGAATAGTCGGAAGGCAGAGAGAGCTGTCTTAGGGTCTCATGATGGTCCTTAAGTTCCGCCACGTCCGTTGAATCTGTTCGCCAAACAGATTGTCTCTGACACAAGGCAGGTCGGATAACCTGTCTTGTACTTCGGGGCGAAGGTCAGAAGACTTGAGCCAGGCCCACCTTATCGCCGAAATAGCAGCTGCAGATACTCTAGTAGAAGTATCAAAGATGTCATAAGATGTTCTGATCTCATGCTTGCCTGCCTCAAAACCCTTGTTTACTAGGGTTTGTAGCTGTTCTTGAAATTGCTGAGGCAGGGAGTCCGACAAGTCTTGCATCTGCTTAAAAATGTCCCTGTTATATTGGGTCATATAGAGCTGATAGGCGGCAATCCGGGAGATGAGCATTGACCCTTGGAAGACTCGGCGACCTATGGCATCTAGGAACTTCTGTTCCTTGCCTGGGGGAACAGAAGAGTGAGGCTTTGACCTCTTTGCTCTCTTCTGTGCAGATTCTACCACTACAGAGTGGTGATCCAATTGTGATTTTTGAAAACATGGAGCTGACTGCACCAAATAGGTAGTGTCAGCTTTCCTGTGGACTGGAGGAATGGAGCCAGGATGTTCCCAATTCTTCTTCAGGAGATCCAGAAGAACCTGGTGCATAGGAATGGAAGTTATTACCTTGGGGGCATCCAGGAATTGGAGCAACTCCATCATCTGGTGCCTATCATCCTGTTCAGTCTGCAATTGGAACAGGACCAATTCAGACATTTCCTTCACAAAATTTATAAAGGAGAGGTCCTCTGGAGGAGAACACTTCCTACTTTCAGTGGGTGAGTGTGGCAAAGGTAAATCATCGGTATCTGGAGAGGAATCATTGGTCCAGGTGCCGTAGGGATCAGCACCTGTCCCTCTAGGAACTAGAGGGGGACAGGGTGGTGGGATACCTGAAGGTCCTGGTCTAGGCTCCATAGGAATCGAAGGAATAATCGGAGGCACCGATGAAGGCATCGAAGGCACTGGCGCAGGCATCGAGGGCATCGATGGATGGCTCGGTGGCGCAGACAGATATATCGGCACCGATGGTTGGATCGGTGGTGAGGGACGCATCGGCATCGATGGCTGAGGCAGAAACCCCGATGGAGGGATGCGGAACAGTGTTTCTCCTCCCGATGACAATGTAAGCGGGGAGGGCACTGGCGCCATCGGAGACCCAGGATCCATCGGTGGAAGAGCAGCAATGAACGCTTCCATCCTGGAGAGCAGCGGTGCCAACGCTGCCGGAATCGGGTCGGTGGACGGTTCCGCAGTCGGTACCGGTGTCGGAGGAACCTGGAATCGTTGCATCGCCTTGTCGATGGCCTCCTGAACCATCCAGTCTAGCTCTTCTCGGAGACCTGGAACAAGCAGCCCCAGCTCCGGAACAGAAGGAGGCAGAGGCATAGCCGGAGGGACCACCGTTAAAGGCGGAGTTGCGGCTCCCGATCCCCTGTCGGGTGAGAGTTGCCTCGGTGACCCGGTTGCAGAAATGGTCGGTGCCTTTTCTGGATGGGGTTTCTTCGATGGTGGCTCGGACGATGGCAAGGTCGATGATTTCGCTCCCTCGATGGTCCGAGTCTTTCGGTGTCGATGGTGATGTTTCTCCCTACGATCCCCTCGCTCCTGAGGGGGAGTAGAGGGTGTCGATGGCTGAGAAGTCGTCAATGACGGGCGGTCAGCGGACGGTGGTCAATGCTGGCCCGAAGTTGACGGTGCCGGCTCTGACAACATCGATGCAATGGACGGAATCGGGGTTTGAGCACGGAAGAGAAGTTCCATGTTCTCCATTCTGGCCTTGCGACTTTTTGGTGTCATTAGGGCACATTTGGTGCAGGTCAAGACATCATGCTCACGTCCTAGACACATAACACAGACTTTAAGGGGGTCTGTGATGGACATGGTGCGAGTACAGTCCGGGCACTGACGGAACCCTGATGCCATGGCAAAAAAAAATCGAGCCTCGGTACGGTCGACGGCCAGTAGGCCGTGAGGGCCAAACTCAACAGTAATTGACGGAAAACGGGTAAAAACTTACCGGAGTACCGCGGTCTGAAAAAAGTTAAAGGAGGGACCCCTGTGGGGCAAATTAACTTGTAGTAATTCCGTGAGGAAAATTCTTGTCAGGAATCTCTGCAGAGCTCCTTTACCGTGAGGCTACTGCTGCGCGGAAAAAAGAAGACTGAAGGTGGACCCCTGCTGGCTGCAGGGTTAGTGCCATGCTGGGCATGCCCAGTAGGGGCCAGTCAAAGTTCTGGAAACTTTGACAGAAGTTTTCCATGATTGGGCTCCATCCTGTGATGTCACCCATATGTGAGGACTACCATCTTGCTTGTCCTGTGAGAAATAGTTATAATAACCCGAGGGCGACGGTTCTGCTCCCCTTCAGATTTTCTGCCTATGCGATGGGCACGCTCCAGCAGGCCACCCGATGGAGAGGCAAGCGAGGGAACTAGGCCCAGTAACCACACCTCTAGAAGGTGAGGAAGATCTGACTCAGCGAGCGCCTTAGGGAACCCCACAAACATCAAGTTGTTGCAGCGGGAACAATTTTCTAAATCATCAATCTTTTCTTCGCTGAGTTTCACCGTCTTTTCCAGGTCAGCAACCTTCCTTTTCAGGGCCCCAGTGTAGTCTTCCATGAGGCCAACGCGTCCCTCCACATGTTCGATTCGTAAGTCAATTTCTGTAAGTGAGGCACGGACATCTGTGATTTGCTCCGATAGCTGATGCAAACGCATGTCCAGCGCCGATACCACCCCTTGAGATATTTTTTCCTCCAATGATTCATCCAGTTGGTGATCACCCTCGGGTATTGCGGCGGCCATCTTAGCTTCTGGAGCCTTGAGTTTGTCCTTGTCTTTTCGCGCCATTCGGGTCGCCATAAGAGTTAAAGACTTCTCGCACAGGTGCACTGCAACAGCGAGGATGGAGCAGCTGCTAAGATGATGCGGTAGAGTCCAGGGAGAACGTGATGGTGGGGGATTTAACCGGGGTGGTGGCTGGAGGTCAGTCTCTTAGCTGCGACCGAGCTCACCACATCACGTGACCTCCTTTGCTCATCTTTACTAGCAAGGGAACTACTGACAGGAGGAGCAAAGGCACAGCAGACTTTGAAGCCCCAAATATTTTGACAAAAGTCAATACTTGCTACAGTGGTTGTAAAGTAGATGCACACTTAGTAGAAGCCTGATAAAACCTACCTATTAGGAGGAGGCGGCCACAAACTCCCAACTGATCAACTGCAAAATTCTACCACCCCATACAACCTCTGATGCTGCAGTCATCACTCCTGCTCCATCTACACTCTATCAAGATGACAGCATAAGTGGTTTTATTATATTCTTCTCTCAAGGGACACATTTCACATTCTATGCCTATACAAAAAAAAAGAAATAAAATAAAGTGTACTTTTTTAAAATTTGAGGCTGATCCATCCTTGAGCGATAAGCTATATATCACAATTACCAACATTTTTTAGCACTATTTAAAAAAGTTTAAAATCTGGTTATGTCCCCAATTCTTTAGTTAACTTTGTTCTGCCATTGTAATCTGTTTTTATAAAAACAGATTACAATGACAAAAAAATCATAAAGGGGCCTCTGTGCTGCCAACTCTAGATCCTGTTATAGCATAGACCACAGCTGATCTGGCTTTCTCCCTCACCTCTTTACAACTAAGAATCTACTACACTTTCTCAAGTTATTACTGTTTTTGTTTCTAGCACATTTCCTGGAAGAATTTTCTTTATATTCATTACCTTTTCTGTGACAAAAAAAAAAATCTATATATTGAGAAGTTACTACTTACCTGATAATGTCCTTTTCTTTAGGACAGTCAGATGAATCTAGAACAAGTGGGTTATGCACCTCTACCAGCAGATGGAGACTGAGCAAACTGATGTCACAGTATATACACCCCTGCAGTTATATCAGCCATCCAGTATCTCCTTCAAAAGCAACTGTGGACAGACTAGCAAAAAACTTGATTAAAAGCAGTGAACCTTTTCAATACTCAGCCAACAGGCAACACTGAGCTCAGATAAGAATGTAATAACATTAGTCTATGGACTGAACTAACACAGTAACCCCTGTCATACATAGTCACACAGGAGGACCATACTACAAACAGGCAGCCAAGGGAAGGAAGCTGGATTCATCTGACTGTCCTAAAGAAAAGGAAATTATAGGTAAGTAGCAATGTCTCATTTCTTAGCATCCAGTCACATGAATTCAGAACAAGTGGGATGTACTCAAGCTACTCCTGAATAGGGCGGGAGGCTGCCCGTGGTCCTGTCAAAACCGCACGTGCAAAGGCTGTGTCCTCCCGGGCCTGCACATCCAGACAATAATACCTGGAAAAAGTGTCTAAGGAGGACCATGTCACAGCTCAGCAAATGTTGACGGGAGATAATTTAACTTCCGCCCATGACATTACCTGAGCCCTAGTGGAATGAACCCTAACCTGACTAGGTATCAGCTTGCCAACATCAACGTATGCTGCTGTGACTACCTCCTTAATCCAGCAAGCTATTGTAGCCTGCAAGGCCAGCTCTCAGTGTCTAGTACCGCCGTGAAGAACCAAGTAGGCAATCTGTTTTCCGTACCGGCTCAGTAATTACCAGATACTGGATGACATCCAGGGGTTGCAACAGGCTATACTCTTCTGCAGCTTCCTCTCTGTCCAGGGATAGCAGAGAGATGGACTGATTCAAGTGAAACTCAGTGACCACCTTCGGTAAAAAGGAAATAACAGTATGCAGCTGTACTGCTCCTGGAGTCACCTGGAGAACCAGCTCCTGGCAAGACTAGGCCTGCAGCTTGGAAACTCTCTGCGTAGAACAAATTGCCACAAGAAATACAGTTTTCAAGGTCAGTAACTGCAAGTACAGGCTACCCATAGGCTTAAATGTTGGACCTGCTAAAAAAATCCAAGACCAAATTCAGACTCTATAAGGGTACTGGAAACCTCAAGGAAAGACTAAGATTCTTCACTCCTTTCACTAAATGGGCCACATCAGGATGAGCCAACAAAGAACTACCATTCACCTGACCCCTGAAACAGGCAAGAGTCGCTACTTATACCTTTAGGGAATTAAGGGCCAAACCTTTATTCAAGCCATCCTACAAAACTTCCAAAATAAGTGGGATCTTGGCCGAATAAGGAAGAGTACCTCGATCCTCCCACTAGCCCTCAAACACTCTCCAAACTTGCACATAGGCCAAAGGAAGTGGAAAACTTTCTAGCTCTAAGCAAAGTGGAAAACACTTCCACCGAGTCCTCTCAAGGTCCATACCATAAGGCAAAATTGAGACTGATCTTCATGGAGGACAGGTCCTTGCTGTAATAGGTGCCTGTGTGCTGGGAGCCAAAAGAGGCAAATCCACCAGAAGCTTCTGCAAATATGCATACCAAGGCCTTCTGGGCCAATCTGGGGTGACCAAGAGCAAAATCTCTCTGTGGTGCTCGATCCTTTGAATCAATCTGCCCAACATGGAGGGAAGGTATACAGCAACTTGTCTTCTGGCCATTCCTGCACTAGGGCATCGATCCAATTACTTCGATTCTCTCCTGCGGCTGGAAAAAAAAAAAAAAAAAAAAAAAAAAAATCGCAGAATTTTTGCATTGCAAGAAGTCGCCAGCAGGTCTAGGAATGGGAGATTCCAGTGATCCAGAATCCATTGAAACGCCTCATCTGACAATGCCCACTCTCCTGGGTCCAGACTTTCCCTGCTGAGAAAGTCTGCTCTTAGGTTGTCTTTGCCTGCAAATGCGAGGCTGAGATCATATGGAATGAGTAGAGGTGCATCTCCAGAAGTTGATCTATCTCCTGCGACACTTGTTGGCTCTTGGTACCTCCCTGCTGATTTATGTAAGCCACAGCTGATGCATTGTCTGACACTATATGGACTGATTGACCCTGCAGCTGGTTGCTGAACTATAAACATGCCAGCTGGACTGCCCTGGCTTCCAGCCGATTGATGTTCGAGAGACTCTTCAGCACTCTAGCACTGTCAATTCTTAATGATGAGCTCCCCAACCAAGGAGACTCGCATTCGTTGTCAGTACTAATCAGTTTGGAGGGGACAAGGAGACTCCCTTCCATAGATGATGCGCCTGTAGCCACCACTGTAGCTGGGAGGAAACCTATCGGCAGGTGGAGCCAAATCAAATAGTCCTGAGACTGCAGATTCCAGATTCCAACAAGGAAGAAGGGAGCACTGAAGAGGATGCATATGCACCCTCGCCAACAGTACCACTTCTAGGGTCGCTGCCATTAAGCCAAGAACTTGCAGGTAAGATCATATGGACAGGCACAGAGTGTTCAACAACAGATGGAGTTCAGCTAGCAACTTCTGAATTTGAGCTTCCGGCAGAACACCTTGTCCTGCTTCATGTCCCAGGTATTCCAGTGACCGAGTAGGCTGAAGGCTGTTCTTGCCTAGGTTCACCACTCAGCCAAGCTCCCACAACAGGGAAATCACCCTGCGAGACACCAGGCAGCTCTCTTCCAGTGACTTGGTGCAAATCAGCCAGTTGTCCAAATCCAGGTGTACGAGGATTCCATCTCTTCTAAACTCTGTTGCAACCTACAACCATTACCTTGGAAAAGCTTCTGGGACCAGTAGCCAGAACAAAGGGCAGCACTCAAAATTGAAAGTGGTGCCACAAAACTGCGAACCGCAGGAAGCGATGGGAATGTGGAGATACATCTCGGACAGCTCGAGAGAGGTCAGAAATTCCCCCGACTGCATGGCCATTACTACGCGCAATGTTTCCATGAGAAAATGCTTCACTCGCAGATGACTGTTGATGCCTTTGAGGTCCAGGATTGGACAAAAGGAGCCCACCTTCTTTGGCACAATGAAATAAATGGAATATCGCCCCGTATTTTCTTGAGACGTGGCACTGGGACCACAGCCCTCAGACTGAGAAGCCTTGCCACCGTACCCTCCACTGCCTGCTTCTTCTGCGGGGAGTGGCAGAGACTCCATGAACACGTCCCGAGGAATACTGCAAAACTCCATCGCATATCCTTCTTGTATCACCTCCAGCACCCACTGATCCAATGTGATTTCGACCCACCTCTGATAAAAAGAGATGTCCCTCTATCTCTTCCCAGGGGTGGGTCAGCAAACCTTCATTGGGAGGTTCCACTATCCAAGCTTGTGCCCCTTCTGGGTTGTTTGGGAAAAAAGAACTGTGACCTAACAAAAGGTAGAGTCACTCCTCTATAGGATCAAAATCGCTTGGATCCTCTAGCATGACCTCTCATATTGGAGGGAGTGCTTCAATTGCTTCCTATCCTCCAGCCTATGAGGAACCGGAGATTCACCCCACTTACTGGCCAGCTTCTCCAACTCACTGCCAAACAAAAGCAAGCCCTTAAAGAGCAATTTAGTGAGGTTAACCTTGGAGGTTGCATCTGCCAACCCATTTCTCAACCATAACTGATGCCTGGCTGCTATTATTAAAGCCACACCTCTGGCCGAAGTGCAGACCAAATCACAGCCCGCATCTGTCAAGAAGGCAGCAGCTGGTTCTGTAACTGCTCTGGAGTTCATGCTAGAATCAGCGATCTCCTGGGAGAGAAGCAAACAAGAGCGAGCCACCAAGGAACAAGCAGCGATCTTCAAGGCCATTGCTACTGCTTCAAATGCTTGCTTAAGGATAGAGAGAATCTTTTCATCATGAGCATCCTTCAAGGCCATTCCTCCTTCCACAGGAATAGTGGTCCGCTTGGAGACTGCACACATAAGTGCACCTACCTTTGGAAAACATAAGGGCTCTCTTACTGCTGCATCCAGAGGGTACAGGCCCTCCAAAACCAGACCCCCTTTGAAATTAGCCTCTGGGGCACCCCACTCAAGATCAATTTTTGAATGGCCTCCATATCAGGGAAAAAAAAACAAGAGGCTTTTTGCAAGGAAACCAAAATGGGATTTTTTGTTGGCTCAGACACCAAATCTGACTCAGGATCTCCAAGCATTTTCAAGGTCTGGGAAATCAGAGCTGGCAGTTCATCTATACAGTTCTAATCCTGGGGGAATTTCACCATCCTTATGAAAGTTAGGATCGGCATCATCCATGCCATACAAATCTCTATCCAGAGGTCCCCCTGCCACTCTAGGACTATTCCTGTGCTTGATAGAAGGTCCAAGCAAGGTTACTACTTGCACCTCTGCTCTGGGAGCACTGGACAGTGATGAGGACAGCACCTGAATAAAGGATTGCAAACCCTGGAAAAATTCTACCCAAGAAAAATGGTAGAAGCATCCAGACCAGGAGGTAGGGAAGGAGTACTCCCTGAGCTATCTTCCCCTGCTGAGAAACCAGTTAGGGGAATTGCAAAAATCAGGCATCCCACCCAAGTCGGCTTTATCCAGACCCACATCTGGCAGGGAAGAACCAGGCTTAGTGAAATCAAAGGAAGACAATTCTCCCTGAGCCTACAAACAGCACTGGCACAAATCAGTGGGCACTCCAGGCTGAGACACCCAAATATGACAAGCAGTGCAAAGAGAAAGATGCTTAGGCTTCTTAGGTACAGGTGCCATAATGGCCAACAGCATGCTGAGCGGCTGCCAGAGGTGTATGTCTAGCTGTTTCACTTTGTTTTTGCTATATGCGCTCAACTAACTTTCAAAAAGGAGATAGAGCAGCTTTTAAACTAGAACAAGGGGGAAAGCCGACAGTCACTCAGCAGTGCATGATTCGGAGAAATGTATCCTTGAAGGATACCAATGAAACAGAAGAGTTAGGGCATCCCAACAGAGAGGTTAAATTAAAAGCAAACATAGTCCATGTGTCTATATGTAAAAAATCACCAATGCTATTGATTTCCAAATTATCCCTAACAACTGAAAAGGAGGTTGTTAATACAAACAAAAAAACACACTTTGAAATGTCTGCATGCCAATGCCACAAGTCTAAGAAGAAAGATGGGAGAGTTAGAGTGTATAGCAGCAAATGATGAGATTGACATAATTGGCATCACAGAGACTTGGTGGAAGGAGGATAACCAATGGGACAGTGCTATATCAGGGTACAAATTATATCACAATGATAGGGAGGATCAACTTGGTGGGGTGTGCACTTTATGTCCGGGAGGGTATAGAGTCCAACAGGATAAAGGTCATACAAGAGACTAAATGCTCAGTAGAATCTATATGGGTAGAAATCCCATGTGTGTTGGGTAAGAGTATAATGATACTACCGTCCATCTGGACAAAATGGTCAGACAGATGATGAAATGCTAAGAGAAATCAGGGAAGCTAACCAATTTGGCAGTGCAATAATAACGGGAGATTTCAATTACCAAAAACAACAAAGTGGAAACCAAAATAATATATTAATCTTAGCCTTGAAGGCGTCAGCAAGCCTGACATTGTGTAACTTCAATAGTAACCAATCTTCTAATCATTCACCTTCAAAAAATCTTTTAATTCAAAAAGCATTTTTTTGTTATTTTTATGTTATTCTAAAAAAGTCCTCTGTTTTCAAAACAATATATATCAGAAGACTCTTTAGTACTGTTATCAAAAAAGCCCAACACAGCCGGTGTTTCGCAATATAGAAAGTGCTCCGTGGAGGAATATGAAAAATATCATGTATTTGTAATATGTGCCAATATTTAAAAGTAGATTGTCGAATCAAGTGAGCATCTGAAGAATATGGTAAGACAAATATGGCGGAAAGTGTTATCTTCTGTATGTGGGAGAAAAAGCCACTCTCGTTGGGAAAATTTCACCCGCAGATAAGCTTTTCGGACATTTGAACATGGATAGCCACGAGCCAGAAAACGTTCACGTAACATTTTAGACAGTCTCAAAATCAGACAAGGTGGTACATAACCGCCTGAGTCGTATGAACCGACTTACAAGGAGAATCAATATAAAATTCCTAGGATGAGCACTGTCAAATTGCAAATAAGTGTTGGAACTCACTGGCTTCCAAAATAATGTTACAAATTTGCCATCAATCATAGTTACATAGCTTATCTGCGGGCAAAATTTTCCCAACAAGAGTGGCTTTTTCTCCCACATACAGAAGATGACACTTCCCGCCATACTTGTGTCTTACCATATTCTTCAGATGCTCACTTGATTCGACAATCTATTTTTAAATATTGGCATGTATTACAAATACATGATATTTTTCATATTCCTCCATGGATCACTTTCTCACGTGCAATTAATTTAAAAGATATGTTGGTGAGATCTGATTGTTCCATTTCTCCAGATTTAAATGACATTTTACAAGGGTCACACTTCCCATGCAACAGTTGTTCAGTATGTGCATCTTCAATGTCTATTCAGGACTCACTGTTAATTCTGGTTACAGGATTAAATTGAAATATAAAACTACATGTCTCTCTACTATGGTCATCTATCTAATCCACTGCCCTTGCGAGCTTTTGTACGTTGGAAAAACGAAACGTCTTCTATAAACTCGGACAATAGAGCATAGATCTAATATAAAAAATTCCCGAGTTGATGAACCATTGGTATCACACTGCATTGAATTAGGACATTGTTTTGAAGATCTTTCTTTCTGTGCTATTGACCATGTTCCAATACATTGGTGCGGAGGTGACCGTGAACTGCTTTTGTTACAAAATGAACAGTGTTGGATCTATAGACTCAACACTGTTGCCCCATGTGGGCTAAACACTAAACTTGATTTACATGTCTTTTTAGGATAAAAGAATGCTGTTGAGTCATTAAGATTTTTTGACAGCTATCTTGGTGAATGGGAAGAGGTGTCATTGATGATTTGTATTTCAGTGACGTCACACGACAACTTGACATTTAAAGACATGTAAGCCTCGGCTTTGGTTCCTCCGTTTTCAGTGAAGAGGCATCAAGACGCAGTGTCCATTTTGAGATGGTAGCCTTTTGACATTCAGTTAAGTACCTTTCATCTTTATTATGGATGACTTTTTACAATATTGTTATTGTTGCTTCCAGGTGAAACCTCTATGACTCTATGCAAAGATATTCACATGCCCCTGAGGAAGATATATTGCAAAACACCAGCTGTGTTGGGCTGTTTTTGATAATAGTACTAAAGAGTCTTCTGATATATATTGTTTTGAAAACAGAGGACTTTTTTAGAATAACATAAAAATAACAAATAAATGCTTTTTGAATTAAAAGATTTTTTGAAGGTGAATGATTAGAAGATTGGTTGGTTACTATTGAAGTTACACAACGTCAGGCTTACTGACTCTTTCAAGGCTAAGATTAATATATTATTTTGGTTTCCACTTTGTTGTTTTTGATTATATTTTGTGGTCAACCACCAACTCCCTTTGATTAAGTAGATTTCAATTACCCCAATATTGACTGGGTAAATGTAAACATCAGAACTTGCTAGAGACAAAGTTCCTGGATGTAATAAATGACTGCTTCATGGAGCAATTGGTTCAGGAACCAACAAGAGAAGGAGCTATTTTAGATTTAATTCTTAGTGGAACGCAGGATTTGGTGAGAGAGGTGGTGGTGGGGCCAATTGGCAACAGTGATAACATTTATTTATTTATTTGAATATTTTTATAGACCGACATTCGTAGAGGCACATCACATCGGTTTACATCTAACAAAAAGTAGCAAATGGGCTTTACAGGAAAACTGTGAACTGAATTAGGAACAATTTAAAAGCTAACAATTTGGAATCACAGGGGGGTGACAATTTGACAATACATCAAAGAATATAGACAACAGCTTAAAAACTAGCAGCCTAGACCAGGAAGGGGTGAAGACTGTCAAGAAGGAAGCGGCATGTATAATAACACAACGATACACAGTATTTACAGTCACAGTGATTTGGTGACAAGATTAAGGGACCAGGGAAGATATTGTAGAGGAAAGGTGAGTTTGGGGGGGTGGCGGGTTGAGAAAAGTTGGTGAGGCGAAAGGTGTGGCTAGAACTGAGATGAAGGGAGGGGTGGGGTAGGGGGATCAAATTTAAACTAATAACTGGAAGGGGGACAATAAGTAAATCTGCAGCTCTAACACTAAACTTTCAAAAGGGAAACTTTGATAAAATTAGGAAAATAGAAAAAAACGGAAAGGTGCAGCTGCAAAAGGTTAAAAGTGTTCAACAGGCATGGACATTGTTTAAAAAAATACAATCCTAGAAGCGCAGTCCAGATGTATTCCACACATTAAGAAAGGTGGAAGGAAGGCAAAACAATTACCGTTATGGTTTAAAGGTGAGGTGAAAGAGGCTATTTTAGCCAAAAAAACATCCTTCAAAAATTGGAAGAAGGATCCATCTGAAGAAAATAGGATAAAACATAAGCATTGCCAAGTTAAGTGTAAAACATTGATAAGACAGGCGAAGAGAGAATTTGAAATGAAGTTGGCCATAGAGGCAAAAACTCATAATAAAAACTTTTTAAAATATATCCGAAGCAAGAAACCTGTGAGGGAGTTGGTTGGACCATTAGATGACCAAGGGGTTAAAGGGGCTCTTAGGGAAGATAAGGCCATTGCGAAGGACTAAATGAATTCTTTGCTTCCGTGTTTACTAATGAGGATGTTGGGAAGATACCAGTTCCAGACATGGTTTTCAGGGGTGATGAGTCAGACAAACTGAACGAAATCACTGTGAACCTGGAAGATGTAGCAGGCCAGATTGACAAACTAAAGAGTAGCAAATCACCTGGACCGGATGGTATGCATCCTAGGGTACTGAAGGAACTAAAAAATGAAATTTCTGATCTATCCATTGTACCTGAAGACTGGAGGGTGGCCAATGTAACCCCAATATTTAAAAAAGGCTCCAGGGGCGATCCGGATAACTATAGATCAGTAAGCCTGACTTCAGTGCCGGGAAAAATAGTGGAAACTATTCTCAAGATCAAAATCGTAGAGCATATAGAAAGACATGGTTTAATGGAACACAGTCAACATGGATTTACCCAAGGGAAGTCTTGCCTAACACATCTGCTTCATTTTTTGAAGGGGTTAATAAACATGCGGATAAGGGTGAACCGGTAGATGTAGTGTATTTGGATTTTCAGAAGGCATTTGACAAAGTCCCTCATGAGAGGCTTCTAAGAAAACTAAAAAGTCATGGATAGGAGGCGATGTCCTTTCGTGGATTACAAACTGGTTAAAAGACAGGAAACAGAGAGTAGGATTAAATGGTCATTTTTCTCAGTGGAAAAGGGTAAACAGTGGAGTGCCTCAGGGATCTGTACTTGGATCGGAGCTTTTCAATATATATATAAATGATCTGGAAAGGAATACGACGAGTGAGGTTATCAAATTTGCGGATGATACAAAATTATTCAGAGTAGTTAAATCACAAGCGGACTGTGATACATTACAGGAGGACCTTGCAAGACTGGAAGATTGGGCTTCCAAATGGCAGATGAAATTTAATGTGGACAAGTGCAAGATGTTGCATATAGGGAAAAATAACCCTTGCTGTAGTTACACGATGTTAGGTTCCATATTAGGAGCTACCACCCAGGAAAAAGATCTAGGTATCATAGTGCATAATACTTTAAAATTGTCGGCTCAGTGTGCTGCAGCAGTCAAAAAAGCAAACAAATGTTAGGAATTATTAGGAAGGGAATGGTTAATAAAATGGAAAATGTCATAATGCCTCTATATCGCTCCATGGTGAGACCGCACCTTGAATACTGTGTACAATTCTGGTCGCCGCATGTCAAAAAGGATATAGTTGCGATGGAGAAGGTACAGAGAAGGGCAACCAAAATGATAAAGGGGATGGAACAGCTCCCATATGAGGAAAGGCTGAAGAGGTTAGGGCTGTTCAGCTTGGAGAAGAGACGGCCAAGGGGGGATATGATAGAGGTCTTTAAGATCATGAGAGGTCTTGAACAAGTAGATGTGAATCGGTTATTTACACTTTCAAATAATAGAAGGACTAGGGGGGCATTCCATGAAGTTAGCAAGTAGCACATTTAAGACTGATCGGAGAAAATTGTTTTACTCAATGCACAATAAAGCTCTGGAATGTGTTGCCAGAGGATGTGGTTAGTGCAGTTAGTGTAGCTGGGTTCAAAAAAGGTTTGGATAAGTTCTTGGAGGAGAAGTCCATTAAAGGCTATTAATCAAGTTTACTTAGGGAATGGCCACTACTATTAATTGCATCAGTAGCATGGAATCTTCTTAGTGTTTGGATAATTGCCAGGTTCTTGTGGCCTGGTTTGGCCTCTGTTGGGAACAGGATGCTGGGTTTGATGGACCCTTGGTCTGACCCAGCATGACAATTTCTTATGTTCTTAACTAGGCACTCAAAAATTAATGCGTCCAAAACCTAGGAGCGCTTACCTAGGTGGACAAAAAAATTGAGCGCACAAGAACTTAAAGCGTTCAGCACTACTTGTGCACAGAGGCAAATGACGCTTAACGTGGGTGCACAGACTACAAGGCCAGACAGTGTGCCCAAAACTGAGCACACAACCTGGACGCACACACTGGATTGACATTCCTGTAGAGGGCAGCCTTAGTAGGCGCATGAAAAGCTGTTGCGGCCTACCACGTGGTGCGCAGCAAAACACTTCAGAGCAGGGCCTAGCCTAAGGAGGCTGCTCAACCCACCAAGCTGCCCACGTCACTCAACCTCCCATAGAGCGGCACGAACATCGGACCTGCATGCCAAGCACAGACAGCGAGGGAGGCGGAAGCCCTATCCAACACAAAATCTCCTTATAAGTCTTTTTTTTCTGGCTGAGCACAGAGATTCTCTGGCTGCACGGGGACAGGGCATCTGCCGGAACCATCATGCTTGGCTTCCTGTACCCGCTGCCGTTCAGCTGCTCAAGCAGCTAAGTCCATACCAGCTGAAAGTCAGCTAACGGACCACAGAAATTACCTCAGAAATTCTCAACTGGGGGAGGAACCAATTGGTATCACCGCAGGAGAGCAGGGCAATGTACTTTTCTTATTTCTACTTTTTAAAAAAATTGAAGCAATCCCCAGTAGGGAGATGCATGTCCCATCTGCTGGAGACTGAGTATACTGGCAGGCTGATGTCACTGCAGAGGTATATATACTGTGATGTCAGTTTGCTCCCTCTCCATCTGCTGGTATTGGTACATAACCCACTTGTTCTGGATTCATATGACAGGATGCTAAGAAAAAATATATTTTCTGCTATTTCTCCCATCTACCTCTTTACAGCCTCATACCTTGACTTTTTTTTTTTTTTAGAACTTCCTTACCATCAAAAGAGGTTTGGTTTCTTGTACACTATCTACAGAAATATTTAAGTGTCTGCATCATATCCTTTATTCCAAAAACAAGAATTTCCACTCAGAATTAATCCAGCCTACTTGCTAGGATGTGCACATAAGTGGATCTGAATAAAACCACCACACCAGGCAGAATGCTGATGGATAACCTCACCTCTCTTCTGCCAGTATGCTGTCAAGATTTGAGGAACACCACTTCACAGGAGGTGGAGAAAATCTTCCAGAAAATCATTCACCCCCAGATTCATCTGCAGCCTAAAACAGGACCCAGCCCCATGGATATCCCCTGATTCTGTTCAACATTTACATCCATCCACTGAGACCTTATTCAGCTCTTCAATTTTGAATGCCAGCTATTCATAGATAACATCCGACTCTGCATCAAAATAAGAGCTGACTAAACCTCTTCTATTACTAATCTGTCTTGTATTAGCCCAAAGGCTTAGTAACCACAAATTCTAATTGAATGCCTCCAACTCTGAACTTCTTTGGCTAAGTAATCCCCTATAATCTCTACTTTCCTTATCAGGCCCCCCAATCTCCATACTAAGTAATCAGTACAAAGCCTCAGGGTACAATTTGCTCAAAACTCACCCTAGAATCCCATCTCTCAAAGATGATCTATGCTATATTAGTCAACTGCAGAACTAACTTGATAAACAACTTAGCTACCATAATTCATGCATTAATCACCAACTGAACTTACTATCATAACCCTCTGATCAACAGCAACACTCAACAGAGCTTGAATACGTCCAACTCTTGCAGAATATTGCTGCCAGAATTTTGGTAGGAGCTAAAACAACTAACCACATAAGGCCTATCCCTAAAATCAGTTGCACTGGCTCCCAGTTGAAAAGAAAAATAAATTCAAAACCCTTTGCTTCGTCTTTCCTCCTACACTCTCACCAGAGAACTCCACTCTTCTCAAATGGCCCTTGATTCCTCTTCTCCTCTGGCTTCTGCCAGATGTACAAAAATTAGTGCTTTCAGCTGCTATGTACCAAAAATCTGGAATGAGGTAGCCCTTTGCCTTGAGCTGTGCTACCTCACTTTCCAGGAAAAAGCTAAGGCTCGGCTGTTTAACCAGGCTATTCGATAGATTGCTTGGTGGAGAAGAAAGAAACCTGTAATGCTAGTATGGCTTTACACTTGATTCAATTATGATTGCAAATAACTCTGCAGTTAATGTTATTGTACCTATAAGTTTAATTTCAATTTGAATGTAATCGGCCCTGAGGCCATTTTTGGAAACAGGCAGAATATCAATTGTTTATAAATAGATGCCTTCCTTCGACATATCCTCTAAATTTCATTCCGAAAGGACATTAAATAGAAACGTTGTTAGGAACACACAGCAATTATTTTGCCTTTTACCCTTTTGAAAGTAGGCTAATAGGAAAGTTCAAATTGCCAACTTTAAAAAATACTTTTATCTTTTAAGATAAAATGCAATACCAACTTTTGAACTTTTACAATTAAATTATAGTCGGATTGCCTGCACCTACCTAAAACAAAACTAAAACAAAAACATCAGTGGTGGCTGAACCCAAAAACTAAAGGAGTGAAGAGACACTGCAGTAGCTCCAGGATATGGATAATATGCAAGTCAAGCCTTTTTTAAAAGAAAAGAAGTTCTACAGTCAAGGAATCATGAAACCAGAAGGGGTTAAACCTAAGAATAACATATGGAAATAACTTTTTACATAAGGTTCTGGATGCATGGAACTGGCTCGATTGGCATGTTTGCAAACAGTACCGAAATTACAAATACTAGCATTTCTAATGCCCATGTAGGTGACCACCTCAGGCCCAGTGATAGCATGGCAGAGAAGGGTCACACATAGCTCAACATTCTGGATTGCAAAAATACAAATTTTAAATAAAATGGGCGGAGGGACGGAGGATGATTGAAAAGTAAAAAAAACCCCAAACAGTTGCTTAAACTAAAAAGGAACTATAGGAATAGAAACAATTCTTATGTAAAAAAAATATGAGACACCAATATGGTTTTCAAAAGAGGTGGCTAAAATAAGGGGAACAAATAAGCAGTGCTGAACAGAGATACTAGGAAGCAGCAGAACAGAATACATTTTAAATACATTTAAAATGGAGAAATTACTTACCTGATAATTTCGTTTTCTTTAGTGTAGACAGATGGACTCAGGACCAATGGGTATAGTGTGCTCCCGATAGCAGTAATCAGATTTCAATCTGACGTCAGCCCTAGTACATATACCCCTGCAGGACACCATGCTCTTCAGTATTCTCTTCGAAAAGCAATTATGGATATATGTATGACTGAATAACTTGATTAACTTGGCTAACTTTGATTAACTTGCATAACTTGGTTAATTTGAACTGGTTGATGTGGTTATAGCTGGAGATCCCCAGTGCACTCAACCGAGAAACACAGACACCCAGTAGGTATGGGTGTCCTAATTAGAGGGAAGCTTGGCTAAAACTCTTGCTCTCAGGGTTTGTCCCCCGAGATTTCCGTGAGTGTCGGCAGCTATGGGCGGGATGCTGACTCCATCTGTCTACACTAAGGAAAACAAAATTATCAGGTAAGTAATTTCTCCATTTCCTAGTGTGTAGCAGATGGACTCAGGACCAATGAGATGTACAAAAGCTACTCCCGAAGCAGGTGGGAGGCTGCCAGTGGCCCACGCAGTACTGCCCTTATAAATGCTGTGTCCTCCCGAGCCTGAACATCCAGGCGGTAGAACCTAGAGAAGGTGTGGATGGAAGACCATGTAGCCGCCCGACAGATCTCGGCGGGTGACATCCACTTGGTTTCCGCCCAGGGCACTGCCTGGGCTCTAGTGGAATGGGCCTTGACTTGTAGAGGTGGCGGCTTGCCTGCCTCTACGTAGGCTGCCTTGATTACTTCTTTGATTCAGCGGGCTATGATTGCCCGCGAGGCCGCTTCCCCTTGTTTCTTCCCGCTGTGAAGGACGAATAGGAGGTCCGTCTTTCGTACGGATTCCCTTTCCAGGTATCGGACTAGGAGTCTGCCGATGCTCAGGTGGCGAAGACGGCAAGATTCTTCCAAGTCCTTATGCTCGTCTGGCGATGGCAGCGAGATGGTTTGGTTTAGATGGAAGTGAGAAACCACTTTTGGGAGGAAAGAGGGGACCGTGCGAAGCTGTATGGATCCCGGTGTAAGCCTGAGGAACGGTTCTCGACAGGACAGTGCTTGAAACTTGGAGATGCGATGGGCTGAACAGACTGCCACTAGAAATGCAGTCTTCAATGTTAGTAGTCGGAGGGACAGACCACGGATGGGTCTGAAGGAGGTTCCCGCTAGGAAATCTAGGACTAGATTGAGATTCCATAGAGGCACCAGCCACTTTAGGGGTGGTCGGATCTGTTTGACCCCTTTCAGGAAGCGGGAGGCGTCCGGGTGAGAGGCTAGGCTGCTGCCCTTGACTCTGTAGCATGCCAACGCGGCCACCTGCACCTTGATGGAGTTGAGAGACAACCCCTTCTGTAAGCCGTTCTGCAGGAATTCCAGAATCGTGGGAATTTTGACTGTCCGCGGGGAGGATGTCGCGGTCTTCACACCAGGCTTCGAATATTCTCCATATCCTTATGTATGTTAGAGATGTGGGAAAACTTGCGTGCTTCGAGCAGGGTGTCAATCACTGCCCCCGAGTATTCGCTCTTCTTCAGGAGAGTCCTCTCAATGGCCAGACCGTAAGAGAGAATAGAGTTGGGTCTTCGTGGAGGATCGGGCCTTGTTGGAGCAGGTTCCTGTGCAGAGGTAGAGGGCTCCCTGTTATTCTTTGCACATCTGTGTACCATGGCCTTCTTGGCCAGTCTGGGGCCTGTAGTAGTACTGGTCCCCTGTGATGTTCTATCCTGCGGATGATCCCGCCCAGTAGCAGCCACGGAGGGAAGGCGTATAGCAGGATTTTCTGTGCCCAGGCCTGGACGAGGGCATCGATCCCTTGGGATTGTGGTTCCCGTCTGCGACTGAAGAAGTTGGGAACTTGTGTGTTGGATTGGGTTGCCAGGAGGTCCATGCTGGGGTTCCCCAGCGGTTTACTATCAACTGGAAGGCTGTGGCTGACAGCCTCCATTCCCCTGGGTCTAGACTTTCTCTGCTGAGGTAGTCCGCAGTGATGTTGCCTTTTCCCGCAATGTGGGCAGCTGAGATCTCTCGTAGGTTTGATTCCGCCCACGCCATTAGGGGATCTATTTCCAGGGACACATGTTGGCTCCTGTTTCCTCCCTGGCGGTTGATGTAGGCCACCGTTGTGGCATTATCAGACATGACTGACCGATTCGCCCCGGAGTCTGTGACTGAACCGTCGGCAGGCTACTCTGAATGCACGTGCTTCCAGTCGGTTGATGTTCCATCCTGATTCTTCCTTGTCCCTGGATGGTCAGTTCCTGGCAGTGGGCTCCCCACCCTTGTAGGCTTGCATCTGTGATGAGAAGGATCCAAGTCGGCGGGGATAGCCTTACTCCCTTGCTCAGATGGTCATCTTGTAGCCACCATTGTAGCTGGGTTCGAACTTCCTCCGGGAGCTGGAGGCTGACGGAGTAGTTCTGGGACATCGGATTACATAGTTACAGTAGGGAATGCTATAGGGGCCGCATGTGAGCTCTTGCCCATGGAATCACTTCCAGTGTGCATGACATGAGGCCAAGGACTTGGAGGTAGTCCCACATCTTGGGGCGAAGACTGCTTAACAAGTTTCGCAATTGGTTCATTAGTTTTGTTCTCCTTGTAGGAGTTAGAATGACCTTGTCTTGTCTGGTGTCGAACCGGACTCCCAGGTATTCCAGAGATTGGGAGGGCTGCAGACAGCTCTTGTTCGTGTTGCTTACCCACGTGAGGTTCTCCAATAGAGTTTTGATTCTGGTGGTCGCCTGATGACTTTCCTCTGGGGATTTTGCCCTGATCAGCCAATCGTCCAGATATGGGTGTACGAGGATTCCTTCTTCCTCAGCGTCGCCGCCACTACCACCATGATTTTGGTGAATGTTTGGGGCGCTGTGGCTAGCCCAAAGTGTAGTGCCTGGAACTGGCAGTGGTGGTCCAGGATCGCGAAGCGTAGAAAACGCTGATGCTCGTGGTGGACCAGGATGTGCAAGTAGGCTTCTGACAGATCCAGGGATGTGAGGAATTCTCCCGGCTGTATCGCTCTTATGACCGAGCGTAGGGTTTCCATGCGGAAGCGAGGGACCCTCAGGTGACGGTTGACAGACTTGAGGTCCAGGATGGGTCGGAACGTACCTTCTTTCTTGGAAACGATAAAATAGATGGAATAGTGCCCAGTATTTTGTTGCTGCTTGGGCATCGGCGTTATAGCCTTTAAGGCAAGCAATTTGGTCAGCGTGGTTTCCACTGTCGTCCTCTTGGAGGGGTCGTGGCAGGGAGATTTCACAAATTTGTCCGGAGGGATGTTGTGGAAGTCCAGATAATATCCCTCTAGAATAATGGTTAGGACCCACTTGTCTGAAGTTATCTCGACTCATCTTTGGTAGAATAGGGCAAGCCTGCTTCCTCTGGATGGGCCGGCTGATTTTCATTGCGGGGTGTGGCTAGGGCCTGAACCAGAGCTAGCTCCCCTTTTGTTATGCTTGTTCCGAAAGGACTGGCCCCTGCCTGCGGGGCGAGATGTTTGATATGCACTTTGAACGGTTTGAAGCGCTGTGATCCCCTGCCCTTAGATGTTCAGGGAGCGGGGCGCTGGCTTCTCTTATTCTTGTCCTCTGGTAGTCGTGGTAGTGAGGATTCACCCCATTTGTCGGCTAACTTCTCCAGTTCGCTTCCGAACAGGAGGGTTCCCTTAAAAGATACTCTTGTGAGTCTCATCTTGGACGTTGCGTCGGCTGACCAGCTTCGGAGCCAGAGTTATCTTCTGGCTGCCACAACAGACGAAACGCCTCTGGCTGCGGTGCATACCAGGTCGGAGATCGCATCTGTGAGGAATGATACTGCTGTTTCTAATGCTTCGACAGGCGTGGTGGCTTTCCTGGTCTTAGATAAGCAGGCGTGTGTCACCACGGCACAGCAGGCAGTGATCTGAAGTGACATAGGTGAAATGTCGAATGACTGTTTGAGGATGGATTCCAGACGTCTGTCCTGGGCATCCTTGAGTGCCACTCCTCCCTTGACTAGGATGGTAGTGCGCTTTGTGACCGCGCAGACCATGGCATCCACTTTGGCGGAGGGGTCCAGGTCATACATGGCTGTCAGGGTCCGACCCCCTTTGAACGTGGCCTCCGGAGACTCCCATTCCAGGTCAATCAGCTGTTGGATGGCTTGCAGCAAAGAAAAATGGTGGGAGGTCTGACAGAGTCCCTCGAGGAGGGGGTTCATCTTCGGTTCCCCTGTGGCACTTGTGCCTGGGATAGCGAGCTCCTTCAAGCTGTGCGCCACAAGGTCTGAAAGCTCGCCTTTGGTGAAGAACCGCCTCATGCTTCGGTAAGGTTCCGTTCCTGGAGGGATTTCTCCTTCCATCAGGGAGTCTTGATCCTCGTCAGAGGTGTCCGTATCCCCAATGTTAGGGCTTTTGGGCGGGAGAGGCACTTCTCTGGGTTTAGAGGGTTCTGGCCTGTTAGGGTCCTCTGGGGGACGCTGTGGTTGTGTCATCGGAGACGCCAGTTGCATTTGGACAAAGGTATGTAGGCCTTTGAAGAATTCTACCCAGAAAAAAGATGCTGGGTCTAAATTGAGAGGCGCTGCATCCCCGGGAGCCCTGTTTGGAGGAGGCTCCCGCTAGGGGTAGCGAGGTCCGGTGTACTGTCGGTGGATCCGGATCCCAGTACTGGCTGGTGAGGATGTTGATCTGGTTCACCCAGTCTCCTTGCACTGTAGGCACAGGGCCATAGCCTCTTCGTGCTGCGCAGCTCTAATGTGGCATGCTGGGCAGAGGACCTGAGCCTTAAGCTTCTTGTCCGATGGTGCCATGGTTTGTGCGCATGGGATTGCTGAAACCTTCAGTTTGTGCATTCAAGTCTACGGCAGGAGGCTTAGTTATGCGCTCCGGGTGCGCCGAAGTTGTGCGTGTAGGTAGAGTGCGTGCTCAATAAGATGCACACGCTGCTGTGCGCACGGGCAGTGTGCGCCAGGCAGTGGAGCATGTGGCTGTGTGCCCGGCACCCTCGTGCTCGTCGCTATGCGCACTGCACTTTTGTGCGCACCGGATCAAAATCGGCAGACAGGGCAGTGATCAAGCGAAAATGGCGACGGCAACCACACGAGCAATATGGCAACCACCTCGGAGGGTCTCCATGTGGGAGGACCCTCCTATCGGACCAGGGTCTAGCCTGGATAGGGCTGATCAACCCAGTGGCACTGATGCTGGCTGGCGATTCGTGCATCTCTTTGAGCCTCAGAGACGAGAGACTTTTAGGAAGTTTTCTACCTTACCTTGTCTCGGCGTTTCCCGGTCTTGTTCCGGGCAGTCTCCAGCTGTGGGGGGAGAGGGAAAAGTACCTTCACCGCTGCGCTCGAAGTTGCACCCGCTGCCTCTCAGCCGCGCCCGATGTCGGGGGCTAATTCCATGCCAGGAACCAGCTGCCGGACCGAGGCTTACCTCTGAGGGATCGCGGAAATCACCTCAGGAATTCTCAACTGGGGGAGGGACCCATAGGTATCACCGCAGGAGAGCGGGGCTCGTCTGTAGAGGAAAGATTTCTTCTTGTTTTGGATTTCTTTGGTTAGAATACTCTTAACGCTGTGCAAGCATGTATAGAGTCCCGAACTGCTATGGAGACGGAAAATACTAAAGAGCATGGCGTCCTGCAGGGGGTATATGTACTGGGGCTGACGTCAGATTGAAATCTGATCCGTCTCCAACTACTATCAGGAGCACACTATACCCATTGGTCCTGAGTCCATCTGCTACATGCTAGGAAACAAAGAGGAGCACGGGAAAGACAGAAAGAGGCAGAGAAACTAATGAGGATGGAAAAAGTACAAGTAAAAGAAAAGAAAGTTAAAGAGGTAAGCAAGATGACAGACCTTTTTAGGTATGTAAGGAGAAAAGCAGAAATGCTAGAGGGAGATAATGAAAAAGACTTGTTATTCACTAATACCCAATGGAGAGTTTTCAGCAGGACCGGCTAATGAACCATCTTGAATCCTGAAGGTTACAGGATCCAAAGCATCATAAGAACATAAGAAACTGCCATGCTGGGTCAGACCAAGGGTCCATTATCAACCTCAGCATCCTGTTTCCAACAGAGGCCAAACCAGGCCACAAGAACCTGGCAAGTACCCAAACACTAAGAAGATCCCATGCTACTGATGCAATTAATAGCAGTGGTTATTCCCTAAGTAAACTTGATTAATAGCAGTTAATGGACTTCTCCTCCAAGAACTTATCCAAATCTTTTTTGAACCCAGCTACACTAAATGCACTAACCACATCCTCTGGCAACAAATTCCAGAGCTTAATTTTGCGTTGACTGAAAAAGAATTTTCTCCAATCAGTCTTAAATGTGGTACTTGCTAACTTCATGGAATGCCCCCTAGTCCCTTCTGTTAACCGAAAGTGTAAATAACCACTTCACATCTACTCGTTCAAGACCTCTCATGATCTTAAAGACCTCTATCATATCCCCCCCTCAGCAATCTCTTCTCCAAGCTGAACAGCCCTAACCTCTTTAGCCTTTCCTCATAGGGGAGCTGTTACATCCCCTTTAACATTTTGGTCGCCTTTCTCTGTATCTTCTCCATTGCAAACTTTTTTGAGATGCAGCGACCAGAATTTTACACAATATTCAAAGTGTGGTCTCACCATGGAGCGATACAGAGGCATTATGACATTTTCCATTTTATTAACCATTCCCTTCCTAATAATTCTTAACATTGTTTGCTTTTTTGACTGCTGCAGCACCCTGAGCCATCAGTTTCAAAGTATTATCCACTATGATGCCTAGATCTTTTTTCTGGGTGGTATTCCTAATATGGAACCTAGCATTTGTAATTACAGCAAGGGTTATTTTCCCCTATATGCAACACCTTGCACTTATCCACATTAAATTTCATCTGCCATTTGGATGCCCAATCTTTCAGTCTTGCAAGGTCCTCCTGCAATGTATCACAATCTGCTTGTGATTTAATTACTCTGAATAATTTTGTAAGATCTACAAATTTGATAACCTCACTTGTTGTATTCCTTTCCAGATCATTTATAAATATATTGAAAAGCACCGGTCCAAGTCTATAGTTTCTCGGATCGCTCCTGGGGCCCTTTTTAAATATTGGGGTTACATTGGCTACCCTCCAGTTTTCAGGTACAATGGATGATTTTAAATGATAGGTTATAAATGTTAACTAATAGATCAGAAATTTCATTTTTTAGTTCCTTCAGTACCCTAGGATGCATACCAACCGATCCAGGTGCTTTGCTACTCTTTAGTTTGTCAATCTGGTCTACTACATCTTCCAGGTTCACAGTGATTTCGATCAGTTCGTCTCTGGAACTGGTATCTACCCAACCTCATTAGTAAACACAGATCAAAGAATTCATTTAGTCCTTCTCAATGGCCTTATCCTCCCTAAGAGCCCCTTTAACCCCTCGGTCATCTAATGGTCCAACAGACTTCCTCAAAGTTTTCTTGATTCAGATATATTTTAAAAAGTTTTTATTATGAGTTTTTCCTCTACAGCATGGTATATTACCAGAGGGAGATAATATCAGAAAATTCTGATCAATTACTTTGATTGGATCGTTGCAGAACTGGATTGAGGACAGGTGCTGGATGTGGTGTTCTTAAGTTTTAGCAAAGCTTTAGACACTGTCACATAGGAGACAAACTGAGCAGTTTAGGGATAGGACTTAATATATTAGGCTAGATTGGCTGAGGGAGATAACAGAGCATGGTAGTGAATGGAGTCAAGCTGAAGAGAGGAGTGGAGTGCCTCAGGGATCCAGACTGGGGCTCATTCTGTTTGATATTGGAAGTAGTAAACATCTTTAGGCAAATGATGTGAAGATCTCCAAGAGAGTATACACACTTGAGAGAGCAGGTGGTATGAGAAACAAATCTAAAAGCTGAAGGAGTAGTTCATTACTTGATAACTAGCACTCACTACTAAGCCATGCAGAAATCCAAGGGAGAAGTTTATGAATCCCAGGAAGAAAATGCATTTAACAAGCCCTTATGGTAACTAACAGTAAAAAGAAAACCATTGTTGTTGCATAGATTGTTGGTGAGACCTCATCTGTAAAATGGCATCCAGTTACCTCGAAGAGGATACAGAACATCTAGAACAGGAGCTACAGCATCCCTATGAGATGTAAAGGCTGGAGGAGAAGACGGGGAGATATGACAGAACATTCAGATATCTGAACTATATTAATAGTTATAAGAAATAAACTTTTTCAATGGAACTCCAATGGAGTAAACACAGGAGCAACACCAGGGCATTTTTTTTCCCTTAGAAAAAGTGGTGGAGGTTAAAATGGAACAGACTTTAAGATATGTTATAAAAACACAGGAGCCATTGTTGCAAAATAAATAAATAAATAAAAAATAGCAGAAGCATGACCTAATGTTACAGGTTAAAATGTCTTACTCAAACAATGTAAAGTGTTGGCCATTTGTTCCAGCAGCCCCAAGTAAATACAAAACATTAAAAATTCTGTCTATCAAGCTGTAATAAGTTGGGTAGCAGCTGAATCTGTCTAGCAGGCTATAAACATAGTGGGTGAGCATGTGGAAGGGCTATATGTTCTATCAGCCAAGATAGTAGTCAATATATTATTGTGGGACCATGTGGTTGTTCAAGAACAGAGGGATGCTGGGTATGAACAAAAAAAGGGATCTTGCATGCTCAGCTATGCAGGAGGGTAAAGTACAATAGAGGAAGAGGATACAGACTGATAGTGATGCATACAAGCAGTCACACTGTATGGTGGGCAGCAGAGGCATAGCCTTAAGAGTAGAAAGGAAATAAGGACAGAAGAATGGGTAGGTTAGTCTTTTTCTGGTCACCATACACCATGTCCATTTACTATGAAATTTGAGAAAGAGTGGGGACAAGGGCAGATGGTCTAAAGCTGTAGGGAATCAGGTTAAAATGCAGGCCAACTAGACTCTGCCATCATATTCTATGACAAGTATCTTAAGGAGAAGTGTACTGATATTGCTTTAGTTGGTTGGTTATTTTAACAAAAGTGTGTATATGCTTTATTGCTTTTTAAAGTTTACCACCTCTACCAAATTAATTTAAAGAAAAACAGAAAAACAGTCAAAGCCCCTATTAGATAACTTGAGTACTGGCAAAATATTTTTCCCCAAAAATAATTGATATCACATGTTCTGAACCTAAGTACCAGATTCACATCTAAAGAAACTAAACTGCAGCATGAATGGTTATTAGAAGAAAAAAACCCCAAAACTATGCAAACCTTTTATATATATATATATATATATATATATATATATATATATATATATAAAGATTTTCTGGATGCATTTCATAGAAACAAAATAATTTACATTGGTCATTGTCCTCACTGGTAGTTTTAGTCCTGTGATAAATCTAACTGCCATTTAACCCAGTCCAAGGGCACATTCTCACTATGTGTAATGTATAGATGAAGAGACCATATGATGGAATCAGGTAGAACTATTTTATTGTTATAGGATGTAAGACAGACCACACTGTACAGAACAGGTTGCATCTTTGTTAATTATACAATAGAGCAATTGTTTATGCCTATAAACAAAACAAAAAAAGGCTAAATCTGCCAATTATATTAGCAAAGTAATGTGCTCCTGAAAGAGCAGGCATTAGGCTACACAGATAAGACAATGGTCTTAAGTTCCAGTGCACTATTTCTAGTCAAAACAGTATTTTGGCCTCATGCGTCAAAAAAAAAAAAAAAAAAAGTGCCTATATTTGCGGATCTGGGCTGATTCCTATGGGCAAACGGTCCTTTATTCTCTTAGAAGAGACCAGGGTCCTTCAACCAAAAACAGAAAATTGGTTCTCACCTGCCACTTTTCTTTTCTCACGTTCCACAGACCAATCCATAGGAGTGGGTTTTTCTCCCCTACCAGCAGATGGAGACAGAAGAAAGCTTTACTATACTACTTGTACTTAAGTTACCGTGCCACCTACAGTCTTTTTTTTTTTTTTTTTTTAATTTTAGCTTGGTTATACTAAGAGAACTAACCCTTCTGTTTCAAGTAGGGCAAAGGTAAACTACTAGGAAACACCAGAAAAAAAAGAAAACTTGAACACCCCCTCATACATGAGGATTTGATCATCAAGTACACACACAGAAAAGCGGTCTTCAGAAACAGAGTGGGATTCTGGCCTGGTCTGAGACTCAAAGAAAGAAAATTAGCAAGCAAGAACCAACATTTTTCCTTCCTTATCATCCCCCAGAACAGCCCAGAAGGATGGGATGTACCCAAGCTTCCTTAAACTGGGTGGGAACCAGAAAGACCTGCTTGCAACATACTTTCCCCAAAACACTGCTGCGTCTGGAGCCTGAACATCCTGCCTATAATGCTTGGAAAGGGTGTAAAGACGACCAAGTTGCTGCCTTGCAAATATCTTGTTGGGACACCCACTGACACACTGCCCAGGACACAGATAGCACCCTAGTAGAATGAGTGTAATGCCCTACACTACAGGAACCTGAAAGCCCTTGTAAATAAATGTAAGCAGAAACTATTGCCTCCTTAACCCATCTAGCAATAGATGCCTTCTACGCTTTTTCATTCTTGTTACATTTATTGAACAAAGATGATCCGATTTACAAAAGTCATTTGTGACCTTCAAATATCTCAGAACTCTAGATACAGCCAAGACACAAAGCTCCTTGGCATGTACAGAAGAAAATGGGCTTCCTTAAAGTAGACAACTAACTACCTCAAGTGGAAGGAGAAAACCACCTTCAGCCAAAGGGATGGTATTGTGTGAAAGAAACCCATCCTCCAAAGACTGAAGGGATCCCTACACAAGGTCTGAAACAAACTTTGGTGGCACTGAACAGAGCCACCAAAAATACAGTTTTCAGTGGAAGATCTTTCAATGATACCCTTATTTGTTCAAAGGGGTTTTACATAAAGCCATCAACACCAAAATTTAGATTCCACAGAGGAACAACACGCTGAATCATATGCAAATGCTATATTCCTCTCAAAAAAATGCAACTCTGGGTGTGATGCCAATGAGGAACTGCGTACCTTACCTCTGTAACAGGACAGCACCATCTATACCTTAAAAGAGTTTGAGGCTAGACTCGTCTGCAAACCTTTTTGCAAAAAGACAGGATAGAATCACTGGTTGAGGCAGAACTGTAATAGCTTTCTCTGAATATCCCTTAATTCTTAACCTTCTCCTCTCAAAAGCCAAGCTGTGAAACAAAAGTGATCCACCTATTCCAAAAAGATCAGAGCCCAATGCAAAAAAACAACACACAGAAATAAGACTTGAGATTTATCAAATCCACAAACCAAGAATGCCTGGGACACTCTAGTAGCCACCAGATTCACCTCTCCTGGAGGCCATTTGTGTGTCTAACTAGTCTATCAGAGATCAAAGACAAAGCAAAACCTCTCAAAGACATGACTGGGAAAAGACATCAAGACCCTCTGATCCAACCTCCTTTTTGCAACTGAAGAATCTCAGAACCTTGGCATTCTGTCTCTTTGCCATCAGATCTAACTAGGCGCTACCTCTCATGGTCCTGATGAAAGACAGTCTCTTCTGCTAATTCCCCTTCCCAGGGTCCAAAGAATGTCTGCTGAGATAACCTGCTTGCATTCACCACACCAACCATGAGTTACCAACAAGTAAGCCACTAGGCTCTTCGTTCCTCCCAGTCTCTTTATATACACCATCACAATGCTGTGTGCAATAATATTTTCACAGCCTTGTGTCTAAGAGCTGAAAGACTAGTCAGGCCATTCATATTGCCCTTGTCACCAACCGATTGATGAACCAAGAAGCCTGATACAGCCCACCAGCCCAGAGCTATCTGTCCGTGAAATGGTTCCCCAGCCTCTCACCTGTATTCACTTTTACCCAATCTGGAATTTCCAAGCCCCCACCTTTGGGCAAATTGTCCCACGAGAGCCATCAGGAAAGCCCTGACCTAGATTCCCCAAACAGGCAACCTGATCATAAATGTATTTATTAAAAAATGTTTGTATACCGCTTTTAGAAAATAAAATTGATCAAAACAGTTCACATATACAATTGAAAATTCAAAAACAAACATAATATAGTATAAAACAGAGTAAATAACAAAAATAAGACTGAATGATAATGATTAAAAATGAGTAATGAATAAAATTAATATCCAGTTTCAGTAAACAAAAGGACACAAAACAAAAAATATTGTTAGGTAATATAGCTGAGAAATGAGGGAGTGATGGTTAATCAAGAGAAATTAGGAGTGTTCTGATATGAGTGTGTCAAACGCTAATTGAAAGAGGTACATTTTTAGTGATTTCTAGAATTCCTGCAAGTTTGAAATTTGACAAAGGATGTTTGGTAAGGTGTTCCAAATAGATGGACCTGCAACAGAAAAAGCTCTGACCGATGGAATGTCTAGTAGGTTTTTATTTAAGGATCTTAGATGTCTTGTTGGTTTGTAGATTCGCAAATTGGAAAACAGCCGAGTTGAAGATGAGTTGTGTATGAGTGAGTGAAGAATGGACAGCGTTTTATATTGGATTCTGAATTTGATGGGGAGCCAAATGAGGAGAGTAGAGTATTGGAGATATATGGTTTTTCAATAAAGTACCAGATAATATATGAGCGGCAGCATTTTGGACTAGTTGGAGAGGACAGATGGCTGAATTAGGTAAACCCAGGTAGAGTGCATTGCAAAAGTTGAGTCCACAGAAAACAAGGGATTGAAGAACCATACAGAAGTCTTGATAAAAAAAAAAAGCAGAAGACAGAGGCACTTTAACATATGTAATTTGAAAAATGACCTTTTAATTGCAGCGGAGATGTGTTGTGTTAGTGAGAGATCAAAGTTTATCAACACTCCTAGACTACATGCATGACTTAAGTTAGGAATAGGAATCTTCCTATGATGGAAGACTCCAATGTACAAGAAGGGTTTTCTGCAATGGTTTCATATGTGCAAAGGCCCAAGAAACCAGGTCTGGTGTTGACACCAGGGACCCCATCTGTAGATAATCCCAGATCCTGGCAACTTTTAGACACAACAAATGTCACCCTGCTCCTGCAGTTTTATCATCCGCTGTCTTGTAGGAAACACCTTGCATACATTCATCTTGAATAGCACCCCTAAGTATGCCAGGATCTGGGAAAATGTATCACCCAACAAAAGCCTTTGATAACAACCATCCACTGAATGACTGCAGGCAATCTTCCATGGACTTTGCCCGAATAAGCCAGTCCAAGTAGGAATACACAAGGATATCTTCCCTATGCAAGGTTGCAGTCACTGCCAACAGAGAAGTTGCAGGCCTTAGGCTTATGCATGGCCTATGAGGAGGGTGGCTCAGACACCTCTCCTTCCACTAGGTGAAGAAGATAGCGATTAGGGAGCAGCAGTCCCATGTTACAAATATATGGCCGGTACATACATTTGTAACATGGGACTGCTGCTCCCTAATCGCTATCTTCTTCACCTAGTGGAAGGAGAGGTGTCTGAGCCACCCTCCTCATAGGCCATGCATAAGCCTAAGGCCTGCAACTTCTCTGTTCGCTCACCACAAAGCAGGCACAACTTGCCACATGCAGCAGGAGCAGAGGAAAATTGGTTCTTAACCTGATAATTTTCACTCCTTTAGTAACACAGATCAGTCCAGACTCCTGGGTTTTGTAGCAGTCAGCATATGGTCACAGAAAGTTTTATTGAAACTGATACATAAAACAGAGTGCCACCTGCAGTCCCTCAGTATGGAACTGTATCCAAGATACCAAAACAAAGAATTTTAACAGCCCACCCTAACTCCCACGAAGAAGCGGGTTGTGATGCTGTGAACATGCTAATAAAAACCCAAGAGCAGAAGAAAAAGAAAAAAACACCCCAGCTCAGTGACCTAACCAGTCTACAGCAATTCCCGACAAACTATGAACACGAGCAGAGTACTCTCCCCCTTATACCGCAGGCAGGTGTCTGGACTGATTTGTGGTACTACAGGAACAAAAATCATCATCAGGTAAGAACCAATTTTCCTTTCCCTGTACATACCCAGATCACTAAGCTACCACCTAGAAAAGAGATCTAGGAGTCAAAGTGACTAATACATTGAAATCGTTGGCTCAGTATGCTGCAGTAGTCAAAAACAAACAGCATAGCTCACCGGGAGAGCTTCAGTCCCCCAGCCAGCTAGACACTGGGTTCGAACCCCATGAGGGGAGCCTCCTGGGAACCAGAGGAGGGATTTATAATTGACTTCAGATGGAGTTTTATACACAGGAGTGTGCCTACCACGTACCAGATCCGGGACAAGAGGATCTGGAGTTTATGTGCCAGGTGACAAGTGGTGGCAGCAGTGGGAACACAATCACCAGGACGAGAGCCGGAAGTGACTGCCAGCAGGAGACAAAGACTCAGCTGTCCAGCAGCCCCGGGAGGTAAGACTACCTGGAAGGGGGGGAGGGGGCACTGGTGGATTAAACAGGGCTGGAAAGTGAAAAAAAAAAAAAAAAGGGCTAGACAAAAGTTCTGGGAAAGGGAGAGCCAAAGAGAAGAAGGTATTGCACTTGGGTCTTGTTTCATGAAGTTAGCAAGTAGCACATTTAAGACTAATCGGAGAAAATTATTTTTCACTCAATGCACAATTAAGCTCTGGAATTTGTTGCCAGAGGATGTGGTTAGTGCAGATGGTTCAAAAAAGGTTTGGATAAGTTCTTGGAGAAGTCTATTATCTGCTATTAATCAAGTTGACTTAGAAAATAGCCACTGCTATTACTAGCATTCAGTAGCATAGGATATACTGATTTTTGGGGTATTTGTAGCCTGGATTAGCCACTGTTGGAAACAGGATACTGGGCTTGATGAACCTTTGGTCTGACTCAGTATGGAAAGTTCGTATGTTCTTAAACTAGGTGGGACCTGGAGAGCCCCACTCGCAGAACACTCCTCAAAACAGGCCACAGTCAGAGCCTCGACATTCAGCCAATAGTGACTGGTGAAAGTGTGCAGTGACTTCCAAGTCGTTGCCCTGCATATTTCTTGCAGAGACACCTGCTAGGCCTCAACCCAAGAGGCTGCCTGCGATCGCATTGAATGAGCCCTCAAACCTTAAGGCACAGAAAGGCCTCTAGAAATATAAGCCGAACTGATCTCTTGCTTGAGCCAACACACAATCATAGCTTTGGAAACTTGACATCCCTTCCTCAGGCCATTCCAAAGCATGAAAAGGTGGTCCAATACACAAAAATCACTACTAACCTTCAACTATCATAACAATGCCTGGCAGACATCCTAAAGTCTCAGCTTCCTTGCATGAGCTGAGGAATCCAGATTCAGAAAGGCCGGAAGTTCCACCATCTGATTAACATAGAATGCTGAGACTACCTTAGGCACAATGGAGGGCACTATGTGCAACACCCCTGCCTTCCAAATCTGCAAAAACAGATCCCCGTAGGATAATGCCTGTAGTTCCAAAATCATCCTTACTAAACAAATATCCGCCAGCAAAACCACCTTCAGCATTAAGTGCTTTCAAGTCACTCTCCTCAGAGGTTCAAAAGGAACCGCATATAAAGGGGTAAGCACCAAATTCAAATTTCAAAATGGACACTGCTTCCTCATGGGCAGTTGTATTTTCTTTGCCCCACGAAGAAGACATAACATCTGGATGCATGGACAGGGAATAACCTTGTACTTTAATTCTATGAGAGTACAGGTAGCAGCTTTCTGTCTTCATGGTAAAGGTCAAACCTTTTACAGAGCCTTCCTGCAGGAATGTCAAAATATGCACCACCATTGTAGCTTTCAATGCCTGCACATCTTTATACCAGGACTCGAAGACCTTCTAGACCTGCACATAAAATATAAACATGGAAGTGCACCTGGCCTGCAATAAGGCAATAACCATTTCTGGATAACTTTTAGTCGCTTCCTCTCAAATGCCAGGGTGGAAGACAAAAGTGAGCCGACTGTTTTGAAAATATGGGTGCCTGATGGAGAAGATTCTCTAGAATGCTGAACCTCAGGGGCCCATCTATGGCCAAGTTGATGATGTCCGTGAACCAAGGATGGCGTTCCTCTGCGAAGCCATAAGAATCATGTCTCCCTGATGCCTCCCTCCCTACCTTATCACCTTGCCCACCAGAGACCATGGAGAAAAAGACATACAGCAGCACGTTGTGATGCTACAGCAGGATTAGATTGTCTATGCTCTCCACACCGTCTCTTCTTTGGCTGAAGAATGGTGGCGCTTTCGAGTTTCTTCTGGTTGCCATTAGTTCCATATGAGGTGATCCCCCACCTCTTGCAAATTAGATACATTGCTGCCTCTGACAGATCCTACTCTCCTGAATCCAATGACTTGTAACTCAGGAAGTCTGCCTGTACATTGTCCAACCTGCAATGTGAGAAGCTTCCGCAACCTGTCCTCTGCAAGGAATACACTTTTCTTCTTTATGTCGAACCACATCTCTAAATATTCCAGGGACTGAGAGGAACAAACTGGCTCTTTGGAAGATTCACCACCCAGCCTAGTGACTAATCGCTCCAGCACCTTTTGCACCAGCCAACAGGAACGAAAGTGAGCAGGTATGTACCCAGATTAGTTCAGACTCCTGGGATGTACCTAAGGTCCTCTTAACTCAGGTGACACCTGGAGAGTTCCGCTGGTAGAATTCGCTCACTAAAGCACATAGCAGCTGGATCCCCCAAATCCAAGCGAAAATGCCTACCAAATGTGCAACGACTTCCCAGTAGCTGCCCAGCAAAGTTCATGTGGAGATACCTGTTATGACTCAGCCCAGGAAGTTGCCTTAGAACACATCAAAGTACACCACTAAACCCCCCCAGCAGCAGGCATCTTTTATGTCTTAAGTCAACTATCACTTCCTTCATCCACCACATGATTGTAGCTTTAGATGACTTATTTCCCTTCTTTGGGCCACTCCACAGTAGAAAGGAGGTGATATGATCTACAAAGAGGTGATGCAATCTACAGAAATCATGTTACCTTTAGATACCTCAATGATGCATGCCGCCAATCTAAGAGGCAAAGCTTCCCTGTGTGAGGCATAGAGGAATCCAAATCCATAAAACCTGGAAGCTCTACTGGCTAAGATGGAATACAGAGTACTTCAAGCAGAAAAGAAGGCACCATGCATAAAGAGGCCCCCAAATCAGACATCTGTAGGAAGTGATCTCAACAGGACAGCACCCGGAGCTCCAAATTTCTCCTGGCTAAACAAATAGCCACCACCAAATCCACTTTAAGATTCAAGTTCTTAACTGCAGCTCTCTTTTAGTGGTTCAAACAGAGCCTCACACAATCCCCTAAGGATTAGATGCAGATTCCAAGATGGACAAATGTTCCGCACCTGAGAATGCAAGTTCTTAGTTCGCTGAAGGAACTGTATACTATCTGGATATGCAGAGAATACCTTTGCACCTTACCCTGGAGACAACCCAGTGTTGCTATCTGGACTCTCAGGGAGTTAACGGACAATCCCTTCACCAGAACCTCTCTGTTGAAAAGCCAAAATATGCAACACCATAGCCTGAACAGACTGAGGCTGCACGCAGTCAACAGCAGACCAGAACTCAAAGATCCTCCAAATTCACACATGTATCAAGGACATAGGTTGCCTAGCCTGCAATAAGGTGGAAATAACAGCTTTGGAATATCCCCTCCATCTCAGTTGTCACCTCTCAGAAGCAAAGCCATGAGACAGAAGTCAGCAGCCTGACCCAAAAATATTGGGCCCTGGTGGAAAACAGTCGACGAATGTCTGAACTTCAGGGGCCTGTCTATGGCCATGTTGATCAGATCTGGGAAGCATGGTCGATGTGGCCACTCTGGAGTTACCAGGATCATGTTACCCGTAATCCCTTGTCCACCAGAGGCCACGGGAAGGAAGACAAAGAAGAATCCCGAGTCCAGGGCAGCACCAGACTCTGATTCCTTTGTACAGTGTTCTGTTCAGTGGCTGTAAAACTGCAATGCCTTGGTATTCTTTTTGGTTGGGATACCCCCCCATCTTCCATGAATGAGACATCATTGTCTCCGACCGCTCCCATTTCCTGGGGTCTAACTTTATCTGACTGACAAAAACCATCTGAATGTTGTTCACTACAGTGATGTGAGATGCGGCCAACTACTCCAAGTGCTGCTCTGCGCAGAGTATCAACTCCTGGGCCTCTCAAGCCACTGCCTGATTCTTGATTCCATCTTGATGGGATGTAGTCCACTGTCGACACACTGTCCAATAAGACCCTTACTGGAGGGCTGCATAATCTTGGCAGACAAGCAAGCAAGTACTACAAAATGCACTGCTCTCGTCTCAAATTGACTGATAGGCCACAAGGCCTCCTGTTTCAACCACTAGCCTTGCACCAAATGATATTGTCATGCTGCCCTCCATCTGGAGAGGCTTGCATCAGTGGTGACTATTACCCAATTTGGAACCTCCAATTCCACACCATGTTTAAGATTGGTGCGAGTAAGCCACCACGAAAGACTGGCCCTGGCTTCCCTCTCTAACAGAAAAGGAAGATAAGACTCTTCCAGTAACGGATTCCAGGGGGAGAGAAGAGCCTCCTGCAAAGGCCACATATGTGCAAATGCCAAATGCATTAATTCCAATGTTGATGCCATAGAACCCAGGGCCTGTAAATAGTCCCAAGACTCTGGCTACTGAAAGCTCTAACAGAAGCCTAATCTGACTCTGCAATTTCAGCACTCTCTCGGTGAGAAACACTCACTCTGCCAGTGTGTCAAACTGAGCTCCAGATACTCCAGACTTTGTAAGAGGACTAAATGGCTAATTGCTAGGTTCACTAATCATTCTAGAGACTTTGCATCGGTACCTTTTGTACTGATTTTCGACAGAGATCATCTGATTTTGCACAAATGAGTCAGTCATCCAGATATGGATACACCAACACACCCTCCTTTTGCAATGCAGCCACCCCTACCACCTTGATGAAGGTATGTGGAGCCATCACCAGCCCAAGGGAAGTGCTCGATAACAAAAGTGTTCCCATAGGACCATGAACCTGCGGAATCTCTGGAGCTCCAGCATGAAGGCTATATGCAGATACGCTTCTATTAAGGCAAGAGATGCCAAGGCATCTCCCCTCTCTACTGCCACTATGATGGACCTCAGAGTTTACCTTCTTTAAATCCAATATTTCTTGAGTACGGGAGGAGAAAAGAAACAGGACGTTTAACTTAAAATTCATCTCTGGCCACACCGAGCATGTTCAGCATCTGAGCCAACAAACTCAGGAAGACATCTCTGTGGAAAAAAAATAAGCCTGAGTAGTCTGAAGCAGCTCTCAATCATATGCAATTTCTTCCTCTTCTAGAGGTGAGAAAGCCAATTCCCCATCTGACTCCTCCGATGTCTCATGATACACACCCCCTTGAACATTACCAGGGACAGCCTTCCTGTGGCATTTGCCCACTGTAACTGACAAATGGAAGGCCTGAGCACATGATCCCTACATAGTAGGTTGCTTCACTTTCACTGGGCACCTCTGCAGAAAAGTCTGCAGGCCCTGGAAACATTCCACCCAGGAAGAGGAAGATGGAGCTACACTGGAGCCCATAAGCCCAAACTTGATCTTTCCAACCTCTCTCTCTGGGAAACTTCTGCCCTCCCAACAAGGGAGGAGAACTGATCATTGCCTCAACTCCCACATTACTCCCATTCAGAGAGACACCAAAGACAGAGAGGATGTCTCAACATGGGCAAAAGCTAGAGTAGTCAAATACCTTTTAGCTTCTAAAATAGCGCCGACAAACAGAGGACAGAATTGCTGTCCGACAGCAATCCTTAAAGAGAGCAAGGCACTTGGACCTGTTTGTCCCCGGCACCTAGCTCTCCTGAACCTCAGCTCTAGGCAGTTTCCTATGTGCATACCAATGCCACACAGGTGTACATGTACATCCCTCCAGAATGCGCTCAAGACTAGGTCACAGCCATATGCGCTCAACTCTAGGCTGCAGACACACCAACTTAAATCTAGGCCACAGCCTTAAGCATACAAGTCCCTGGGCATGCAACCACCATGTAGCGAGAATGCACACACACACACACACACAGGAAAAGAACCAGTACCATTGACTACCACACAGCTAAGCAAAGACTGCTTGCACCTTCAGTGTTTAGGCCGGATCCGTTTAACATTTGGCACCAAAAATCATTGGCCTGAAGAGCTTCTCAACAGTTTAGGGCTCTTGACTGGCCAAGAATCCGTGGAAACTGAGGCTAAAAACCAGCATCCCGCTAAACACACTTTGTGCATAAGCAAATTAAAACTAGCAGAAGACCTCTACCAGAACCAGAGAATCCTCAATGCAAGTGTCATTCTGCGGGCCAGGGAACTGCCGGCGACAGTTGAGAGGATTCCCCTGCCTCTCCCTCAGACGCTGCTAGGGAATCAAAAATACTGTAATATCAAACTGATGAATATGATGTAGAAAAATCCTAAATTATCAAAATATCATATGTTTGGAAACTAATTTTATATGTTATTATTGTTAACGGGAATCTCATAAAATGCTCGCTTGTAGCACCAACAGCTTATTTAAAGCTTTCGACAGTCTTACTCTTTTAGACTGTGGATATGAAGTTTTTTTAATCATGGACTCCCGTTCCTCAAAAGAATGTGGGACACAGTAAGTTTTTATGTCACTTGTGGTATCAAGCATATCGATAGGGCTCACTGTTTCACTATAATGATGAAAAAAATCAGAGCTGTCGCTGTTTTTTAAGATTCTTACCACTCCGTTTTATTCAAGCGATGTTTTGTTTAAGAATCGCTGTTTTTCTGTAACAGGTAAAAGAGAGGACGGCACTGTCACTCTGTATTAGAGCTGCCGCCACTCTGTGTGTTGTTCAAGTTGCCACCGCTCCGTTTGGTTCAAGCCGGCGGATTGTATGAGAGTCACAAATTTACTTAACCCAACACGGCGCGTGTTTCGTGGAGATACTTCATCAGGGGCTTATGATAGTTGTTTTTTTATGGTCCTGTAGACAGGGAAAAGTTCACCCTCAGTGCCACGGAGTCAACACAGTCTGCTCTGACTGCAGAGAAGCTGCTGAAAAACACCACTGATGAGCTCCCAAAGCTGCTAAGCTACCTGCTGCAGCAGATTCCTCAAATGAGTTCGTTTTTGTTTTTAAACCAATACTCTCCTTTGGTGCAGAGGTTGAGGTTCCAGGAGCGCAGGCCGATTGGCAGATTGGAAATGAGCCAAACCACTGGATGTATCAGTCTCCTTTCACCAAACTTTAGCGACCTAGCCCAGGACAAACAGTATAAAAAGGATATTTCTCTGCTCCACTGGGCTTGCAGGGCAGAACTGCCAGCAGGTGCCCCAGTTGTCTCATAGGGGATCTGGACCAGATGTCTACCCCACCGACCTCTGGACCCAGCTATTAGAAGGGTCACCGACCCCCTGCTTATCCACCTCAACCCAGGGGGATGGCCCACCAGGACCTCACAACCCCCTGGGAGGATCCAGAAATTGTTTAATCTTTTTTTCTCTCTCTCTCCACACTGCAGGTTTTTACACCATCTACCATCTGCTGGAGACAGAGAAATACTGAGGGACTGCAGGTGGCACACTGGGTTATGTACATTATCAATGAAACTTGATGTCTCCATCTGTTGGCAGGAAAGCAAAACCCAGAAGTCTGGACTGATCTGGGTATGTACAGGGAACCATGTTTACCACATAGCTCTAATCCCAACAGAAAAACCTGCATAGTCCTCCTTCACCCTCTCCTCAGCAGTAAAGTACAGCCCCAATCCAGCTTGCAGCACAGGCAGGGCCTACTTTACTTCTCTTCACACCCCAGAGCTGATAGATGCTTGAAAATGGACTGGCTGTGTTTTATTTTTGTGTTTCTTAAAGGGACCAAAACCCCTTAAAAACCAAACAAATCCACAAACCAAGAAACACTAAGGAATACTTGCCTTTGAAGGAGTCTTTCGTGAAGAGGAGGAATCAGCCAGAGAGGGAAAAGGTCAGGGACGGAGTAGCCAGAACCACTATCAAACCTTCCTCCAGGACAAGATTCAGGACCCACTATGCTCAACGACCCTCAGCTTATCCCTATTCTTCAAAGGGGATGGTCCCAGAAACAGAAACTAACACTCCTGTGAGCAATTTAGGCTCCAGGTCTGTCTGCAAGTTAGGCATCTGCTGGCAACAGACTATTGAGAAACCATAGGTAGCTCAGTAACTTACAGTAAGTAGGAACAGTACATTAAAGCTTTTCTTCTCTGTCTCCATCTGCTAGTAGGGAAGAAAACCCCCATTGTCTGGATGACGGTAAAGTGAACTTAGCATTACCACGTTATAGCTCTAATCCACAATGCTGCATCCATGGTAAAATAGCACTTAAACTGTTCCACTGTAGAGAATGGAGGCATTCTACCTCCATAAGAGGTAAAGCTCATATAAGCTAACAGCTACGATTATGAAAGCTCTAGCTGCTATATATGTTAATATTCTACAATAAATACCTTCTTACTATGAAAAGAAAAAAAAATTACATGAGTTTGGGATGAAAGAACTGTACAGCAAACAATTCTCACCCAAAAAGAAAAAACATTTATATTATCCTCATATACCACAGTCAATCAATCTTGGCTATGTGGCATTATAAGATGTAAGTAAGTATAATAACATTAAGTACACTTTAGACATACCATGGAGGAAGGATTTTTAAATTTAAGGGAGAGGGACAGATGATTGCATCAGTTGGGCTATGGACTCATAGAAAGGAAACAAGCTGGTTAGCTTAGCAAGTGTGCCTGAATATACACAATTACTTTCCTAAGACAAGGAAAAGGTGAGCCCCTTATTCACTGTCATGAAAAACTACACTAAGCTTCAAATCATAAAGCACATTTTGATCTGTGTACATAAATGGGGCATAGTTCTATATAGTGTGATATTCTGCCACTAAGGAGTAGAGCCTTCTCCCTGTACCAGAACATAGAAAAAACTGAAGTAATCGCAAGAAATACTAACATTAGTGGTTCATAGATCTGCCATTTATGAAAACAGGAAAGTACAAAGAATATTCCATGTACAATAATTGGTATTCCTTGACACATTGGAGTTTTTTTGTTCTAATTTTCAAAATGTTGCTGCTTTTTAAAATTTTGCAGCTATTAAATTTAATGAAAAGTTAACTGTACAGTTTGAGAAGCTATATAGTTCTATTGCATTTCATTCATAAACATAACCAACTGTAGAATAAATTTACCCCAAAGCTGTAGAAACACTGGATGGCTTCTTGCTGACTACAGTATTTCACACAAACACTAATTGTATATATTGCTGGATCCACTCATTCATTCTTAAAAATATTGCTTAAGCTATTCCTATAAACTTTACTGTTGACTTGATATCTCCTCCCCCATCAGAAACTCAAGTGTATAAATTTTTCATACATTATAGTAAAATTAATTTCTAAGAAACCTCAGTTAACATTAAAAAGAGCAGTAGAGAAGGGCAAGTGTAAAGTCAAGAGAATAATCAGTTCATCCTGTTCCTTTAAAAAAAAAAATATTTTCTCTCCCCCCCCCACCCCCCCCATATAATATAGCCATGGAAGATGGGTGAGCACTGAAAGTCTGTCACCAAAGGCAGACTTTCTACTCCTTCAAAAAAGGAACCTGCTTCACACCAAGGCCACCATCCAGGGAGAAAATGGGACAGACATTCTTGCTCCTCTGTCAAAGAAATATTTTAAAGGGAAAAAGCAAAATATATTTCTAAAAACCAAATCCATTAAATGTTTATCAAACCAGATAAATGTCCTATTAGGATAGCTTAATTAAATTTCTATCACATGGAAGTTTTCACTGCCAGTAGAGGAAAAGGCACAAAGGTACAAGAGAAAGTGCTGGTTAGTTTGAGTTCATATGCAGTACTTCACAGTATTTACCTGCCTAATAAAATCTGTACATTACACAAAAGAAGTTTAGAACTCTTAAGAACAGAGTCTCTCTCCACATTACTCTATTCATATTCAATTCAGTTTCTAGTTGCCAGGGTTTTGTTTTTATTCCATTTCAATTGAACAGTTTTATTTCATTGCAAAAATTAATCCTGGTGTACACACTACAAACATACTTGTAAAGATACTCATTCTGTATCTCTAGGAATGCTTAAAACTCTCCAGGATACACTCATTCAACACCACATCTTTCCTTCAAAGAACTAGAAAAGCATACAACATAGTGAAAAGGGAAGAACAAACAACAGTTTCAGAAACTAGCAGTCTACAAAGACTTGTGGCCCAAAATAAATTCTTTGGTGATTAACTAAAAAAAACCCCCCAAAAAACAGTACAGTGGCTTCTTTCAGGTTAAACGGTCATTTACTTTTATCTCCATACTCTATTGTAGTGAATAGCTTGTTATGAACGCCTGCTAAAATAATGAACAAACCATGTGAAGACTTAGCTGAAAAGGTTTCTTTGAAAGTGCAAAGCATTCACTTAAGTCGTCAGCTTGTGCCCCTGAGAAATATTCGTTAAGTCTGTAGTTTATAAACCTTTGGCCTGGGCTTATAACTTGACAAAGCCTCTTCCATTTCAGGCCAAACAAAAGTTTATACTTATGTTCAGATCAGCAGAAGGCATCATACCAAAGTCTCACTATTGTTCAGAAGCAGCTCTCTAAACCAAATGAAAAACATAACTTTGCTTTCATCTAACTGCTTCAAAAATAATTACACGTCAGGGTTACAGCACTAAAATGTAAAAAATAAAAAAAATGCATGTCTCACCTATTGAGAGTGTTATGGCTGTTTAGTGTATAGACCTCAGTTCTGTCCTGTTATGCTGCTTTGTTTTTAAATTGGTTTTATTCATTCTTTTGGAGGACTATAAATAAGTGTTTCCACTAAGAAAAGAAAAGTTAGTACAGTACATTCTTATCATTGGGGAATGAAACTTTTTTGATATCTTCTGAAGGGCAAAGCTTAGAAGGGGGGGGAAAAAAAAACAAAACCAAAAAACAGCCTGCATGTTTGAATTCTTTTTTTTTTTTTTTTTTAATGTCCCTTGTAAAAAAAAAAATAATAAAAATAAAATAAACTTTAAGGAAAGAGCACAAGGCCCCAGGTAATCTATTGGTTCACTTCAGGTTTCTCTTCCTCAGTCTCTTTTTTCTCAGGAAGCTTGCTTTCTTCCTTTACAGACAATTCTTCTAGTTTTTCAGCAACTTTCTCGGCTGGGTCTGTTAAACAACAATGCATTTGTTAAAAGTTAGCAGTTACACATCAAATACATGGAACAAAATATTCACCTATCTTATCTATTAGAGAGAAATGGAAATGACTCATTGCAATACTCAGGCAAAGGACTATTTAAAAAGGTAAAGCTGGGCCTGCACTAACCAATGCAACAGGCTTTTTAATCGATAAGCCTGTGTGAATGAGTGACAACACAGCTGCCTCCCAAGCAGCGAGATAAAGGAAAGACTTTAGAAAAGTGTGACCTTTACAATACTAATAGTTCATAATTCATCCAGGTCACAGCCAATTATGATTCCCTGTACCAGTTCTACTGTTAGTAAGTCAGAGCATTCTTGTATTACAGGTGTCAGAAATAAAACATCATGCATGGCAACTGAAGAATAGCCTAAGGCTGTACCTCAGACTGTTCCATGATAAACAGTAAATTTTGTACACAAAACAAAGCTCCTTATGAGATAATCATGGATTGTTTATCTAGCAGACTGAAAAAGCACAGGGACTGGAAGTTACAGTCAGGTGCAGAGTGTGTCTGCAAAATGGCAGCAAATACTACATAAAGCCAGCTTCTGTGTGATCAAAGAACAGAAGGATGTCTGAACGACGGTATATAAATCTCAAACTAAATTAAACTAAACTAAGGAACAAAAAAAGAGAGTCAAGATTTCCAGAGAATTTATTTGGGGGGGGGGGGGTGTTTAGAAAAAAAAAAAAAAAAGAACAAACATGCACTAATGAACAATTTTACCCAAGTTGCCATTTTTCTTACTTGTACTTGCTCACTTTTTAAACTATATAATGCTCTTACACACAGAGACTTACAGCTCAGGATGCATTCTTATCTAGACAGGCAATTAACACTGTCAAAGACCAATTACATGATGACTCATTGTGGAACAGAAAGGTAAAAGCAAATTTGGTAACCTGAGAAGAAATACTATGACCTAGAAATCAGCTCAGAAATACTTCGGACTAAAGTAGTTACAGAAGACTTTGCAATTATAAAAAAAAAAAGAAAAAAAAAAAGGTACACTTTCTAAGAGACATTACTACAAATAGCAGATACTGTTTTCCCTAAAAATAAATTACAAGTGCATGCAACCACAGGCCTTGTAGTGCTTCAATGTAGGTTCTTTGACTAGAGAGATCTCTTACCTTTTTTTCCTTTGTTTTTGACTTCGTTTCTGCATTCTTCAAACTTTACCTTGAACTTTTGTGCATCTGTTTAAAGAAGCATAAAAGAATAAGTGATGGATATAAGAGGGACTTTGTGTTTCCTTGAAGCTGTCTCCATCACTTCCCAGTGAAGGTAGGAGACAAAAACAGTACTTGAATTCAAGAAAGCATGGTTTAGATGTGTGGATGTGTGTGTGAAATCTCCAAGGAAGTGATGGGAATTATAAAGCTAAATTAATTGGACGGATGGGCAGACTGGATGGGCCATTTGGTACTTTGCTGTCATGTTTATTTTATTGAAGTGAAACACCACCCAAGCATATAGTGCCAAACCTAGCCCTTAAATACAATGAAGGAGAAATTAATTAGGTTGAATGCTAAGTTGAAATGCTTAACACTTTTGCAGTTTCAAAATACTTGGCACAAAAGATTTATGGCTCTTAAAACAGAAGAATGAGAAACATGAAAGGGTAGGGCTTCAGTAGAACCACCAGTAGCTTAAATATTTCTCTTCAGAAGAGCATGAAACAGAAACCAGAGAAAACAAAAAGCCTCTTCCAATTACAGAAGCTACTTTACCAGCAAAGCATTAACAAAAATGGAGAAATTACTTAGCCGATAATTTTGTTTTCCTTAGTGTAGACAGATGGACTCAGGACCAATGGGTTATGCTCCCCTGCCAGTAGATGGAGACGGAGTCAGGTTTCAAAGCTAACTTCTCCTTATATATACTCTTGCAGTGACCTCAGCCCTTCAGTATTCTCTTCAAAAGCCATTGTGGACATACTATTGATAAACTTGATTAAAACTTGATCAAAAACAGATAACCGTAACTGTACTCAACCAAACGCTGATTATAGATGCCCTGATCTAGGGACTGGGCGACGACTTACCTGTAACCTCTTGAAATCAATATTCATTTCATGGATGATTCCTTTGCACTATTCTTGGGCAACCGTGGATGGGATGCTGAGACCATCTGTCTACACTAAGAAAAACAAAATTATCACGTAAGTAATGTCTCCATTTCCTAGCGTGTAGCAGATGGACTCAGGACCAATGGGATGTACAAAAGCTACTCCTGATCGGGACAGGAGGCTGCCCTCGGTCCAGTTAGCACCGCCCTTGCAAAGGCTGGGTCCTCTCGGGCCTGAATATCCAGGTGATAGAACCTGGAGAAGGTGTGTACGGAGGACCACATCACCGCTCAGCAGATGTCGATGGGAGATAGTCTAGCTTCCACCCAGGATACTGCCCAAGCCCTAGTGGAATGAGCTTTAACCTGAAAGGGTAATAGCTTTCGTGCCTCTAGATAGGCTCCTGTGACCACCTCCTTGATCCAGCGAGCTATGGTAGCCTGTGAAGCTGGTTCGCCCTGACTCCTTCCACCACGACGAACAAACAAGCGGTCCGTCTTGCGCACCGGTTCTGAAACTTCCAGATATCGCAGCAAAAGCCTACTGATGTTTAAATGGTGGAGGCGGCGGTATTCTTCCATGCCCTTGTGCCTATCTAGGGATGGCAACGAAATGGACTGATTCATCTGAAACTCCCAGACTACCCTGGGCAAGAAGGATGGAACAGCACAAAGCTGTAACGTTCCTGGAGTGATCTGGAGGAACGGTTCCTGATACGACAATGTCTGTAGTTCAGAGATGAGCTGAGCCGACTGACACCTGGAACACCGTTTTAAGGGTTAATAAGCACAAAGAAGGTCTGTACAGCAGCTGAAAGGAAGGCCCTGCCAAAAAAACTCTGACTAGATTAAGATTCCACAAGGGAACTGGCCACCATAGGGGTGGCCAGAGGTCCTTCACCCCTTTCAGAAAATGGGCCATATCCTGATGAGCCAACATGTGGGTTCCATTCACCTCTCTCCTGAAACAGGAGAGCGCCGCCACCTGGACCTTCAAGGAGTTAAGGGCCAACCCTTTATTCCAGCTATCCTGTAAAAATTCCAGAACCAGTGGGATTTTGACAGTCCGAGGGGCAACTCTGTGTTCCTCGCACCAGGCCTCAAATACTCTCCAGATCTGCACATACGCTAAGGACGTAGAGAACGTCCGCGCACAGAGCAAGGCAGTAATTGCTGCCGCCGAACATCCACTCTTCATCAGGCAAGCCCCCTCAAGGGCCAAACCATAAGACAGAATAGAGATGAGTCCTAATGAAGGACTGGTCCCTGCGGGGTGGTAGGCACAGGGGGGTTTTCCACATGTTCGCATACCACGAACGCCTGGGCCAATCTGGAGCTACTAGGACTAATCCCCTGTGGTGCTCGATTCTGCGAACTACCCTGCCCAACAGGGACCATGGAGGGAAGGCATGTGGTAAGTCCTATCCTGGCCAGGTCTGAACGAGAGAGTCTATCCCCAGGAACCACTGATCTCTTCTGCAACTGCAGGATCAGGGAACCTTTGCATTGTGAGATGCGGCCTGCAGGTTGATGGATGGCAGGCCCCAGCAATCTATCACCAGTTGAAAGGCTTTGGCATACAACACCCATTCTCCTGGATCCAGACTCTCCCTGCTTAGAAAGTATGCTCTGATGTCTCTCTCTGTGACATGGGAGGCTGTGATCATCTATAGATGTATTTCTGCTCATTCAATAAGGTGTTCTATCTCCTGTGACACTTGCTGGCTTTGGTTCCCCCCCGGCGGCTGATGTAGGCTACCGTTGTTGCATTGTCTGACATTACGCGGACCACCTGACTCTGGCGTATGTGGCTGAACTATAGACATGCCAATATGACTGCATGGGCTTCCAGGCAGTTTATGCTCCAGAGAGCCTCTTGTGCCATCAGTTCCTGACAGTGAGTTCCCCAGCCCCAGAGGCTCACGTCTGTCGTGAGGACCAGCCAGTTCGGAGTGAACAGGATTACACCCTTGCCCAGGTGAGATTCACTGGAGTCGAGAACATACTTCCACCAGTAGGTGGAAGCGAATCAAAAAGTTGAGAAAGCGGGTTCCAACGTGACAGCAGAGCATGTCGAAATGGTCACTTGTGTCCTTGGCTAAGGGTATTACCTCCAGGGTTGACACCATCAAACTGAGGACATGCAGATAGCTCCAAATTAATCGGGCGAATCATGTTCATCAACCGATGCACTTGGGACATCAACTTCCTTATCCACGTGCCCTGCTTGGTGCTGAACTGGACTCTCAGATATTCCAAGGACTGGGAGGGTTTGAGACTGCTTTTGTCCATGTATACGACAGACTTCCTGAAGCAGGGAGGTCACCCTGCTGGTCACCCGGAGACTCTCTTCCATGGGCTTCATCCAGATCATCCAGTCATCCAAGTACGGGTGCACCAGGATTCTCTCTTTTCTCAGTGCCCCCGCTATGATCACCATAATCTTGGAAAATGTTCAGGGGTAGTGGCAGGCCAAAGGGCAGCGCCTGGAACGTATAATGGCAGCCCAGTACTGCAAAGAATAGAAAACGCTGATGTTCTTCCTGGATTGTAGGCCTTGGAAAGGTCCAGGAAGGTTAAGAATTCTCCCGGTTGTACGGCCATTATCACGAAGCTCAGAGTTTCTATATGGAAATGATATACTCGTAGGTGGCGGTTGACAATGAGGTCCAGGATGGGGCGAAAGGAACCCTCCCTTCTTGTGTACGATGACACAGATGGAATAAAACCCTGTATCTTCCTGGGGTGCAGGTACTGAAATTATAGCCCTCAAACTGAGAAGCCCTACCAAAGTAGACTCTACTGTCTTCTTCTTGTGCTTGGAGTGGTAAGGAGACATCATGGACATGTCCCGAGGAGTGTAGTGAGACTCCAGCGTGTATCGTTCTCATACGACATCCAGTATCCATTTGTCCGAAGTGATCTCAACCCACTGCTGTTAAGAGCAGGAGAGCCAACTTCCTATTTCCTCGTTTCAAGGGTGGGTCAGCAAACTTCACTCGGGGGCTCGGGATGAACTTGACCCAAACCTGTCCTTTTCTTGGACTGACGAATCTGAAAGGACTGAGCCCTCCTGAAGGTGATCCTTTAGGAAATGTCTAATTTCTGTAGGGCTGAAAGCTTTGAAAGCCCCTGGATCGACCCCTCATGAGCGAGGGGCACTGTAACTGCTTTTTATCTTTTGGTAGCAGTTGGCCCTGGAGTTTCACCCCATTTACTGTCCAGCTTTTCCAATTCGCTTCCAAAGAGGAGTGATCCCTTAAAGGGCATTTTTGTGAGGGTTGCCTTAGAGGTCACGTCAACTGACCAATTTCAGGGCCATAGCTGCCTTCTGGCCACTACCACTGAGGCTACTCCTCTGGCAGAGGTACAGACTAGGTCAGAGCCCGCGTCAGATAAAAGGGATACCAGGGCACAGCAAGAAGTAATCTAAGGTCATTACTGTCACATTAGGGGCTTGTTTAAGGATGGACTCTATCCGACTATTATGCGCATCCTTCAAGGCCGCTCCTCTCTTCACTTAGTTCTAATTCGAGATGCCGGATCCAGTAAGTAGAGAGCTTCTAATTCTCATCCCCCTTTAAAACTTGCTTCTGGGGCAGCCGTCCAGGTCAATCAACTCCTGGCTGGCTTCCAGTATTGGACAGCAGCAACAGGCTTTCCATAGGGAAATAAGAATGGTTCTGTCATAGGGTCTGCCGCAGGAACTCCCAGCATCTACAGGGTGTTCCAAGGAATCTGGATCCTCCATGTCGCCCGGGTCCGGGTCCCTGCCAGGAATAGGTGAGGTGAGGCATGCCTCGAGGTCTGCTGATAGGAGTGGAAGAGGGAAGGCTTACCGGTTGAGGCTCTATCTGGACAGGGGCCAGTGAGGCAGCAGACTGCGCACGCACGAAGGCTTGAAGGCCCTGGAAAAATTATTCCATCCAAGAGAAGACAGCTGGGTCCATGCCTAGCCCAGGAAGTACTGGGGTAGGTGCCACTGAATGTCCTTCTCCCACAGATAAGCCAGATCTACTCAGATCCGGGGTACTTCCAATTAAGGCTGTGGCTAACCCATCAACTGAATGGAAGGAGCCGGGCTTAGCAAAGTCTGAGGAAGCCAACTATCCGTGGGCTTCCTCACAGTGCTGACAAGTTGGAATTCAGATCAGGCTGAGAAGCTTCAATACAACAAGCAGCACAGAGAGTAAGGCGCTTAGGTTTCTTGTTGCCGGTGCCATTCACGGCGGTAACTGTGCGTTCCAATCGGCTTGTACTTAAAAAGTTATATACGCGCAAATTTAGAGAGTGCGTACACAGGTTGTGGAGAGGTGCACGCTCGGTCTGTGTGCTCAGCTGTTCCTGTATGCACTTACGATTTTTATTTTATTTATTTTTAATTTTTATATACCGGAATTCCTGTATGCAATACAAATCAATCCGGTTTACATGTAACAAAAAGGTTGCCCTGGTCTGGGAGGTTAGACCGGGGTTTTTTACATAGAACATTGAACAATAACAATCAACCAATGAACATTAACATTAACATTATTACAAGGAACAATGAGAGTATCAATAATATTTAACAAATAATAAATAACCTTGTTCGTGTTTTGAATGGTATGTGTGTGTTCCCCTTTTTACAATGGACTTTAGTAGCGTATATCGACTGCAGTAAACGGTTATATAATATGTCCTCTATTAAATGACTGTTAAATAGGCATTGCGACTAAGCAAGTACATGTAAGAAATTACGTGTAAGAAATTAAGTGTCAAGCAATTCGTGACACCCTACAATGGTTGGATCTGAAAGTCAGGAGGAGGTGCTTATTTACACTCTGGGAATTGGAATGCTTGCCTGAAGAGCCAGGTTTTTAACCTTTTTTTGAATTCTGGTAGATTGGGTTCGAGTCGTAGGTCTGGTGGGAGCGCATTCCATTGGATGTGCGTGTAGTTACATGCTGACTTTACACGTACAGCCAGCCATCGCACTGCGTGTACCAACGTCTTATGTAGGACCGTACAACACAGGTAGAAATGCGCGCAAGATGGTGCCGATGAGGCTAACCATGTGGTGTGCCTAATGCGGGGCCTAGCCCACTGAGGGCTGCTCAACCCACTCAGAGGCCTAATTCCCTTACCCCCCATGAGAGTGGGAACGATGTTGTACGGCATGCCGAGCACGGCGACCAGAGGAAACCTACCGGAAATCCCTCCAATCATCTCTGGATCATTTTTTTTTTTAAAGTAGAATTTCTTCTAAAGGGTACAGCGATCCCGATAGGGAAAACACATCCACATCTGCCAGGAGACAGATACTGAAGGGCTGAGGTCACTACAGTGGTATATCTAAGGTGATTTCAGCTTTGAAACCTGACTATCAGAAGAGGGTAACACCCATTGGTCCTGAGTCCATCTGGCTACATGCTAGGAAAATTCTTACTTTACTCCATTACTGTAAATAGATCTAGTATGGACATGCCATAATAAAAATGAACCCTGGTTTATCACATTTACATTAATATAATGGTCATTACAGACATGCTATATCTCCTGCAGACAGCCCTTTGTATTATATAACTGGCTACTGGATGTCACTAGTAGGTGAATTAGACAGCATTAGAGATTGGTTTTATACATTTAAGTTTGGAAAGGTATTGTCGCTTGTGCAGGGCTTAAAGAAGCACAGGTAATATGAAGGTAAGGGAATTCCTACCCCTCCCCACCTTCCATAATTTCTTATATATTTGGAAACCAATATAATTAAAAAAAAAAAAGTAATCTACAACTTAACTTTTATTTCTAAGACTCGGAAGAGAGAAAGTTAGTTGCTGTTAAATCTTTATAAACACTGATTTTAATCAGATTATCCTTAGTATAAGATTAAAGCATATATGCCACCAACTTACTGCAAAGGAAAGCAAGGGAGGAGTATGATAGTAACAAGATAAACAATTAAAAAGGAGGGCCATAAAAATTACACAGTACAGGCCATTCAAGTCATAAAGGTGAAATTACTTCTTACTTAATAAAGGAAAATTTGTTCTTACCTGCTAATATTCATTCCTGTAATACCACAGATCAGGCCAGATAAGTGGGTTCTGCATCCCTACCAGCAGACGGAGGCAGAGAACAAAACTTTGAGGCACTGCTACATATCCAAGTGTCACCTGCAGTCCCTCACTAAGGTGAACAGATAACTCAGGGTTGGAACCCCCTGAGAGCTTGAGCTCTCCTGCTTCCAGAACAAAAAATGCTGATAACTGCTTAACTGAAACCTCTCAGCTTATTTACAATCTGCAAATTTCTGATATACGGTTTCCAAAACTACCATGAAATTAGCAGATTAAAAACCAGTTTTCCTTTCCTGTTCATACCCAGATCAGTCCAGAACAGTGGGATGTACCCAAGCACCCCTACCCTGGGCAGGAGCCCAAAAGACCTGCATGAAGAACACACTCAAAGGTCGCTTCTTCCTGTGCCCGAACATCCAAAACAGTAATACTTGGTGAATGTATGAAGTGAGGACCACACCGCTGCTCCACATATCTCCTGAGGAGAAACCAACTGACACTCCGCCCAGGAGGCTGCCTGTGCCCTAGTAGAATATGCTAAAAAAAAAAACACTACTGGAATTTCACAACCCTTACAAATATAAGCAAAGCAAATAGTCTCCTTCAGCCAATGAGAGATCATGGCCTTAGAAGGTTCTAGCTCCTTTTTTTGCATTACCGAACACCACAAAAAGGTGATCTGACTGCGAAAAACTGTTAGTGACCTTAAAAATACTGCAACAGCGTGACGCACATACAAAACAAATGAAGCTCCTATTCCTGTGGCGACTCCCTAGACCAGCGATTCTCAACCGGTGTGTTGCGACACACTGCTCCCGGTCTCTCCCGCCGGGCTATCAGCACGGTCAAGCCCAGTGGGAATGGCAGCGGGGCTAGAAGAAGCTGTGGCACCTGCCGCTGGCCTTTTCTTCTTCCCGAGCCTGCCCCCCCGTGATCCAGAACAGGAAGTGATATACAGTGCGGTGCGTGGGAAGGAGAAAGAGCTGTGCCGCGTGGACAAGTAGCAGCAGTGGCAGCATGCAATCGAAGCAGCTGGTAATCGGGAAAGGAGACAGCAGCATGAGCCTCCCGTGGCCGATGGGATTCTTCTTTCTTGGCCTGCGGGGGCTGGAGGAGGAGGCTGCTGCAGCTACCATTTGTGCTTGGGGGAGGGGGGGGGGGGCGGGGAAGAGGAAGTGAGTGAGAGAAAGAGAGAGAAGCAGCCAGCCAGCCTGTGTGTAAGTGAGAGAATGTGTGTGTGATTGAGAGCCTGTGTGTAAGAGAGGGAATGTATTTGATTGAGAGCATATGTGTGATTGAGAGAAACTGGTCAGAGAGCTGTTGTGTGTGTATATATGTGAGAAACAATGAAAGTGACTGCTCAGGGAGATGACTGATGTGTATGTGTGAGAAAGAGAAAAAGCATGGAAGTGAGAAATCTGGGTATGTGAGAAAGCATGGGCGTAAGAAGCCTGGTGTTGTGGGGGTGGGGGTGTGTGAAAGAAAGCATGGGAGTGAGAAGCCTGATTATGTGAGTGAGAGCATGGGAGTGGGAAGCCTGTGTGTGTACATGCATGAGAGAGAGAGAGACTGGTTGGTAAGGTGACTGTGTGTGTGTGAAAGAAAGAGACTGGTGAATGTGGGAGAAAGAATGTGATTCAGGGAATGAGAAGCCTGTGCACGTGGAGAGCGAGCATGGGAGTGAGAAACCTGGGTGTGTGTGAGACACAGCATGGGAGTGAGAAGCCTGTATATCTGAAAGAGAACATGGGAATGGGAAGCCTGTGTGTATGCATGAGAGAGATCAGGTGACTGGTGTGTGTTTGTGTGTATGTGAGAGAGAAAGAAAGTGATTATGGGAATGAGAAGCCTGTGCATGTGGAGAGAACAAGCATGGGAGTGAGAGACTGGTGAGTGTGTGTGTGAGACAGAAAGTGATTATGAGAGTGAGAAGCCCGTATAAGTAAGTAGAACACGGGAGTGGGAAGCCTGTATGTGTGTATGGCATGAGAGAAACTGTTCAGGAAGGTGACTGGTGTGTGTGAGACAAAAACTGGTCATGGGGGCATGACTGGTCTGGTGTGTGTGTGTGTGTGTGTGTGAGAGAGAGAGACATGGGCCCCAAGGAAGAGGACCATGTGTATAAAGCTTAGCCACTACTGCTGCTTCTGGTGTGTGCTACGGCCTGAATGGAAGAGGAGTAGGATAGCTGCTGGAGGGGGTAAGTAAAGGTGGCTTTTTAAAGTTTCTTTTTCTTGATTGCCATTTTAATTAATATTATGTGATGTGTCTGCTTTTTTTAAATATTTTATTGGTGTTTGGAGAATTAAGTTTTTATGAGTTTTTAATTGTTGGATGTTATTCTGTTCATAGCTGTTTTGAAACATTTAATCTGCTTATTAGTATAGTTTTACAATTATTTCTGTGTGGGGATCTATAGCTGCTTGCTAGTTCTGTTTTCCTAATAAGAGGTGTATTGGTTTTTAGGGCCTGATTTCATATTTGTAGTGTTGCCTTTTCATAGATAGGGTTGTTACTGGTTGAGTGCATTCCAAAATACAAGTGTAACTGTGTGCGGATTAGTTTGTGCGCATTACTACAGATCCTGGGAGTATGTTAGGTCGGTTCTGTGCCTGTTACAGAGATGAGATATTCTACTAGCATGTAAGTGCCTGGCTTTACATACAAGCCTTCAAGAAAGAAAAATGATGCAGGAAACCAAGCAAAGATATGCAGCATAAAGCACCGAATACCTAATTTAACGATCCTTACTGAATTATTTCAACCTTTTTAACTGTAGGCAACCTTCAGGACACATTGCTATGCAACACTCATTCCCCAAATAAACACCTTATTGTTACCGAATACTAATGCACCACCTATGTAATGTACGACCCATATTTTTATATTGGTGCCCTATTGTAAACAGTTATGATGGTGAATAACTTAATGACGGTATATAAAAACTCTTAAATAAATAAAGTGTTTGTATGAGTTATTTGTTGGGTTTTCTCAAGAGGACATGTATTGGTGGTAAACTGCTGTCTTTTCATAAGTAGGGCTATTGAGCCTGGAAGTAGGAGTTTGAGTTGCTGTTACTGAAATGACACCAGAACATCTTTTTTGTTGGATGAGTTGTATGGGGAATGTCATAATTCTGCTTTACATCCATTATTGTGGGTCGGGGGGTTCCCGTGGATGCAAACTGTACTTTTACATCTAGCCCCGTGACGATCATGGGTCAGTGTCATGCATGTGAGAACCAACTGTCAGGTATGTCCCGACAGTAAAAAGGTTGAGAACCACTGCCCTAGACCACTCTGGAAAGGCCAGAAGTTCTACCGTCTGATTCGTATGAAAAGAGGAAATCACCTTTGGTAAAAAGGAGGGGACAGTTTGCAACGTCACTTTATTAGAAATATGTAAAAAAAAAAAAAAAAAAAAAGGGTCCCTGCAAGACAGAACCTGAAACTCAGATATCCATCTGGCCAAACATATGGCTACCAGAAAAACTGCCTTCAATGTCAGGTCCTTCAATGATGCTCCCCTTAAAGGCTCAAAAGAAACCTCACGGAGCACTAAGTTGAGGTTCTAATCCGAACATAACTTCTGTACTGGCAGATGCAAATGCACGACTCCCTTCAGGAATTGAACAACATCAGGATGAGAGGCCAAAGACATCTCTTGCAACATGCCCCTAAGGAAACCCAAGGTTGAAACCTGAACGTTGAGTGAGCTATATTTATTTATTTATTTATTTAGGGTTTTTATATACCGACATTCTCGATATACATATCAAATCAAGTCGGTTTCCATATAACAAAACTGTCGCCGGTAAGGCGTTACATTAAACAATAGACAAAGTATTGAACAGAGAACGTGCAGCGTAACATTAAACAATCAACAAATTATTGAACAAAAGAACGTAGATCAATAAATATTAAATATTAAACGTAAAAAAGATATATAAAATAAAATAACTATGGGAAGAGCATGAGCTGGAAAGCTGATGCTTCAAGAGATGGTTTTTCATAGCAGGTGGGTCCCTTAGGCTAGTCCCTTAGACAACCCCTGCTGCAAGAAGGCCAAGATGAGAAGAACGTCCACCGATAGGGGGTGCAGCCGCTGAAGAAAACACGAAGACTCAAACACCTTCCAGACCCTGACATTATGCCTGAGAAGTAGGCGGCCTTCTAGCCGGGAGCAAAGTGGAAATTACTAGCTCTGAATATCTTTTCAGATACAATTGCTGCCTCTCAAAAGACAAGCTGCAATGCAAAAGTGACCCTCTTAACCCAAAAATACGGGTCCTTGTAGAAGTAACCCTAGCAGGTAAGCCAACCCGAAGGGTCTATCATGAGATATACCAAATCTACGAACCATGGATGACACAGCCACTCCAGTGCCACCAGCACCACCTTCCCTGGATGTGTCCAACCCGCCGAACCTAATAGCACCCTCAACATGTAAATGCATGTTGATGGCCCTATTAGGTATTTGTGCGTGATTCAGAAAGTAAAATGTGCAGCCAAGCCGCACATTTTACTTTCAGAAATTAGCGCCTACCCAAAGGTAGGCGCTAATTTCTTCCGGCACCGGGAAAGTGCACAGAAAAGCAGTAAAAACTGCTTTTCTGTGCACCCTCAGACTTAATATCATGGCGATATGAAGTCGGAGGTCCCGAAGAGTAAAAAAAGTTTAAAAAAAAAAAAAATTGAAGTTGGCCGGCGGCTGCCGGGTCGAAAACCGGACACAATTTTGTCGGCGTCCGGTTTCCGAGCCTATGGCTGTCAGCGGACTCGAGAACCGATGCCAGCAAAATTGAGCGTCTGCTGTCAAACCCGCTGACAGCCGCCGCTCCTGTCAAAAGGAGGCACTAGGAACGCGCTAGTGTCCCTAGCGCCTCGTTTTGCCCGTTTCTACCGCCGGGCTTCATTTGAATACTGTATCGCGTGCACAGGCCAGTGGCCTGTGCACGCCGGGAGAGCGGGCATTTGCCCGCTCTCCCGCGGACTTTACTGAATCAGCCCGATTGTTTGCTTTTTTGACTGCTGATGGGTATAGTGTACTCCTGTTAGGAGTACACTATACCATTGGTCCTGAGTCCATCTGCTACATGCTAGGAAAATATCTTTTCTATTGTTGTTTTCTATTACTCCTTAAGACGCTTACTACTTTTGTTTGCGATTTGAAGTAGAGCTGGCAGGAATTAAACTTTTAAAGATGATTCAATCTAGTTTTGTTTAAAAACATATATAAGAAGTTGGCATATTATTGTTTTCATTGTTGGTTTAGTTCTGTTAATTAACAATAAAGCTATGTCGACATGATTGACATGCTGATGAGGATGTGACGTCACGTTTAGTTTCGCGCCTTTTTTTTTTTTTTTTTTTTTTAAAGAAAACAAACAGATCCAAAGTAGTCACTAATTTCTAGCACCGCGAGGAGCGATTCTTTTGCGTTTGAGAGGTTGTGAGATAGAAGGTAAAATTTAAGTACATAAGGTTACCTTGCGAACGATAATGTCTAGTTATACAGGAATCTGTCAATACTGATAAGAGGAATGTCTATAGGTCACGATACGTAAAGGAGTATAGCGAACCATTGTTGATGATTTTGAAGTATAACGAAATATGAGGCAATTTCTCTTCCTCTTCTCTAGTTTTTATTAAAAAGGAATTTTTAATCCTTAATATTTAGAACAGAGGAGTTTTTGGCGCTAGTGAAATATGGAGTTGGTAGATAAATGATATGCATACGGAAGAAACTTGTAGATATTCGCATTAATAATAATGATTAGTTATATAATGGTAATTTTTGTTATATAGTACCTTTATAGTAAGTAACTACATTTTCCTGATATATGGTTTTTATAATTGTCCCGCATGTATAGACACATCATTTTTATTTTACCATTTAAACACACACTTTTGAGAGGAAACTGAATAATTATAGAATCTACACTGATACTGTCAGTTTGTGAAGCGGAGAGAGTTGTCTGCATGATTAAGGTAAATAATCAGAGCTTGTCTTTTTTTAGATAAGAATTTTGAACTTAGAAATTGGATATCTGTATTACTTACAGTGGCCATAAAGATCTAAACCTTTCATGACATATATATATATAAAAAAAACTTAAAATTTGTTCAATTTGTTGCAACTAAATATCTTCAGTTTTGTTAAACTGGGGTTACCTATACACATGATGTGGCTCATTGTCAGTTACAATCTTTCTAATTATGTACAATTCCATTGTATATTGATACTTTGTTACCATGTAAGAGTATGTTTATGTAGTTTTTCCTGTTAGATGTAAAACTTATAATAGAGGATGTTTCAATAACATATATAAACTTAGGATCTGTTTACTCTGTTGCAACAAAATGTTTTTAGGGTTATTTAAACATTTGATATGATTCATTGTTAGTAAAAAAATTTTTTTTAACTATGCATAATTTTATTTTAGACTGAAATTTGGCTTGATAATTGTTGCCACATAAGAGTATATTTTTAGCCCCTGATTGGTGAAACTCAGCCGGAGTCGGGCTCTTTACTAGAATATATTAATAAAATCTTTCCACGGCATAAGGTTGTCCCTTTGTTTTTTTTGCCTTATCCACTATGATGCCTAGATCTTTTTCCTGGGTGGTAGCTCCTAAGATGGAACATAACATCGTGTAACTACAGCAAGGGTTATTTCTCCCTATATGCAACACCTTGCACTTATCCACATTAAATTTCATCTGCCATTTGGATGCCCAAGCTTCCAGTCTCACAAGGTCCTCCTGTAATGTATCACAATCCGCTTGTGATTTCACAACTCTTAATTTTGTATCATCTGCAAATTTGATAACCTCACTCGACGTATTCCTTTCCAGATCATTTATAAATATATTGAAAAACACTGGTCCAAGTACAGATTCTTGAGGCACTCCACCGTTTACCCTTTTGAGAAAATTGACCATTTAATCCTACTCTCTGTTTCCTGTCTTTTAACCAGTTTGAAATCCACGAAAGGACATTGCCTCCTAAACCCATGACTTTTTAATTTCTCTTACAAGCCTCTCATGAGGGACTTTGTCAAACGCCTTCTGAAAATCCAAATACACTACATTTACTGGTTCACCTTTGTTAACCCCTTCAAAAAAAATGAAGCAGATTTGTTAGGCAAGACTTCCCTTGGGTAAATCCACGTTGACTGTGTTCCATTAAACAATGTCTTTCTATATGCTCTGATTTTGATCTTTAGAATAGTTTCCACTATTTTTCCCGGCACTGAAGTCAGGCTCACTGGTCTATTGTTTCCCGGATCACCCCTGGAGACCTTTTTAAATATTGGGGTTACATTGGCCACCCTCCAGTCTTCAGGTACAATGGATGAGTTTAATGATAGGTTACAAATTTTAACTAATAGATCAGAAATTTCATTTTTTAGTTCCTTCAGTACCCTAGGATGCATACCATGTGGTCCAGGTGATTTGCGACTCTTTAGTTTGTCAATCTGGCCTACTATCTTCCAGGTTCACAGTGATTTTGTTCAGTTCGTCTGACTCATCACCCTTGAAAACCATCTCCAGAACTGGTATCTCCCCAACATCCTCATTAGTAAACATGGAAGCAAAGAATAAATTTAGTCTTTCTGCAATGACCTTATCTTCCCTAAGAGCCCCTTTAACCCCTCAGTCATCTAATGGTCCGACTCCCTCACAGGTTTCTTGCTTCAGATATATTTATTATGAGTTTTTGCCTCTACAGCTCCTCAGGGAGCCTCAGTCCAACTTCTGATCTTCCTTAAGTTTTTTTTTTTTCCAGATTGCAGGTTTGCATCTCTACCATCTGCTGGAGAAAGAAATACTGTTGCAGGGATGCAAAACCCACTCTGGACTTATCTGGGTATGAACAGGAATTTCCTTTCTTCTAAGGAAGGCAGGCCAGTCCTCACTGGTAGCTTATGCACTCCTACTAGCAGATGGAAACAGAGAAACTGATTCGCTAATGTCACCAAAATATAGTTCTGCCCCGATATCAGCCTGCCAGTATCTCTAGAAAAGGCAAACTGTGGACAATGATTATTTCTTAGCTTGGAAATATTGAGCTCAGCAAAACAAGTAACTAAGTGATCTTAGAGGCTGGTTCTTCACTTACCAGTTCTTCAAATGAAGCAGCATTGTCTCTGAAGAAAGGATGAACTGAAACCAAAACACAAGTAGGCAACCCAGGTAGGATTGGCCTACCTTCCTTATAGAAAAGGAAATCATTGGGTAAGAAGTAATTTCACCTTCCTCTTCACTCAGGCGGGCCAGTCCACACTGGTGGGACATACCAAAGTTACTCCCAAAATGGGTGGGAGGCTGCCTGCACTCCGTCAACACTGCCCTCACGAAGGCAGTGCCCTCTTGATCCTTAACATCTGGCATTTCAGGAAAAGAGATGGTCATTGAGTGTAAGCTTGTTCGAACAGCCAGGTTTTGAGGTTCTGCTTGAATTTCTTATGGCAGGGTTCTAGACGCAGGTCTGTGGGCATTTTGTTCCAGAGGTTTGTTCCCGCAATCGTGAAGGAGCGGTCTCTTGTAGTAATGTGACTGATGTGTTTAAGGGAAGAAGAAACGAGTTTGGCTTGGTGCATTTTTCTTATTGGTCTCTTTGATGTGCGGAAGATAAAATGATCGGAGAACCACTGCATATCTTGGTTATAAATAGACTTATGAAAGAGGGAGAGAACTTTGAATAAAATCCTAGATGCTACAGGCAGCCAGTGAAGGAACATGAGCACTGGTGTGATGTGTTCATGGCGGTGAGTATTAGTAAGTAAGCGTGCTGCAGCATTTTGTAGCATCTGTAATGGTTGTATGGTGTTTTTAGGGAGACCTAGTAGTATGGCATTGCAGTAATCCAATTTTGACAATATTGTAGCTTGTAGCACTGTCCGGAAGTCATGTGGATGTAGAAGCGGTTTGATTCTTTTTAGCGTATGTAGCTTGAAGAATCCGTTTTTGATTGTAGCCGTGATGAATTTCTTTAGGACCTCAACATAGTATTGAGATTTTTGGCAACCCTTACTTTCTGGCTGCTGTGTGATATCCCCTTGCGACTGCTTACCCTGTAAACTGTTTTGCTGGTAGCGATCTGTTCAAGGTGTATTTTCGAGCTGCAAGCTCTTTTCTACAGATAACTGCAGGGGCGGTTCAGTTTAGGCTTGGACCTTCTTTTTTGTCAAAGGTGGTATTGGAATTCTGTTTAAATCAGACTAGTTCCCTGTCCACTCTGGGCAGGGATAGAGATTAGTGCAATTATCGGTTGTCACAGGCCTTAGATGGGAAGTGGCATCTGGTGTGGTACTCGAAGGTTACTTCTTGAGTAAAACTGATCAGTTGTTTATTCTCCAAAGGGAGACTAGGGGAACCAGTGACACAGCTGTTATGTTAGAGATTCGGTTGTTGTCTTCTGTTGAGATTTGCCAGGCAGCAATGTGGTCCTCCTTACATACTTTCTCCAAGCATTATTGCTTGGTTTTTGCTTATGTTTCTCTGATCCAATGCCACACGCCAATTTATTTATTCCCCGCTGCTAAATTTTACTTGATCGGGCTCTTTCCTCCCAGTTATTAGACTCGCCATTAACTATGGAATATGTTTATCATTAGTTTGTTAATTGTTCTTAATTGGTTTTTAATTTATTCTTAATTGATATTTTTTATGTACACCTGAATTCTTATTGACTGTAAAGCTTGTTGCTGATTTATTGTTTATTGTAAACCGAGGTGATGTTATTAACGTGCCGCGGTATATATATATAAAAAAAAATAAATCACGAAATAAATAAATAAATAAAGAGGCACACAAAGACGCAAGAGGACATAGATGCTAGACCCCCCTTCAAGAGTCTAGAAACATCTGGATGGGAGGACAAGGGCCTACCATTAATCTGCCTCCACAGCTTGCCAATGCTGCAACCTGCAGCTTCAGAGTGTTTAGGGCTGAGCCCTTAACCAACCGCTTCTGCAGAAATTCCAAAATCAGTGGACACTCTGAGGGTAAGAACCTCTCACCCAGCACCAGTTCTCAAATAACTCTCCAATTCCAATATGAGCCAGAGATGTAGAAAACTTTCTAGCTTGGGGCAATATGGATATCACTTCCAGCAAATAACCACGCCTCAGCAGATGAGCCCTCTCAAGGTTCAAGCTATAAGACAGAACTCATGCACAATCCTCCTTGGACTGCCTACTAGTGGTCATTGGAGGTCTGTGTACACCCTCTGGTCCTTTTCTGCGACTGTAAAACTGTGGCACCTTCACGCTGTTGAGGCTCGCCATTAGATCCAGATACAGTGACCCCATCGAGAAACTACGAACTGAAAAGTGTTGTCTGCCAACTACTCTCTTGGGTCTAAGGCCTGTATATTAAGAAAGTCGGCTCTCACAACGTCCTTCTCAGCAATGAGAGGCAGATTATGCCTGAAGATGTTGCTCTGCTCATGTCATGACAGCATCTATCTCCACTGACACCTGGATTTATGAAGATGAATGTCATCACATTATCTGACATCACCTATACTGCTCAACTTATCAACTGCTTAGTGAAACGTAGATATGCCAAGCGAACTGCATGCACTTCTAATCTACTGATAGTCCAGTGTCATTCTTTAGCATTCCACCGACCTTGTGCCATCAACTGTTGACAGTGAGGCACCCGCAATTCAGGAGGCTTGTGTCTGTTGTGAACACCAACCAGTGCGGTGTCCCCAAGGGCATGCCTTTCATGAGGTGCTCCCTTTTCAACCACCACTGCAACTTTGTGTTCACCTCCATCAGCAAGGAGAACCTTACTCTTGTGACTACTGAATCCACCGTGATAGCACTGATACCCTGAAGTGGTCAGATATGTGACCTCGCCCAGGGCACTACCTCCAACGTTGCTGCCATCGGCCTTAAGACCTGTAAATAACCACACCTTTGGACGAATGGCCAATCTCAAGAATTGCACATTAGCCTCTAACTTTTGCATACTTTGCTCTGGCAGGAACGCCCTGCCTTGCACAGTCTCAAATTCCATTATGAGGAATTCCAGGGTCTATGATGGCTATAGACTGCTTTTGGCTACGTTCACTACACAGCTCAGCTCCTGAAGGGGGAAGATCACCTTACGAGATGCCAAGTGCCTCTCTTTTGCACCCTTGGCCCATGTCAACCAGTCGTCCAGGTATGAAGAAACCAGAACACCCTCCTTGAGCAGAAACACCATCACCACCATTGATCTTGGAGAAGGTTGTGAGCACAGTAGTCAGTCTGAACAGCCAGGTTTGAAACTTATAATGCCATCCTAGAACAGTATACCGATGATCGTGTCGTATGGGGCTTTGTAGATTTGCCTCTATCAGATCGAGAGACGTGAGAAAGTCCCCTTTCTGTACTGCCATAACGACGGAGTGCAAGGTTTCCAGACTGAAGTGAGTCACATGCAAATGCCAGTTGATTCCATTCAGATACAGGAAAGGATGAAAGGAATTCTTCCTTTGTTTAAATAAAAAAAAAAATCAACAAGAACATACGAACATGCCATACTGGGTCAGACCAAAGGTCCATCAAGCCCAGCATCCTGTTTCCAACAGTGGCCAATCCAGGCCATAAGAACCGGGCAAGTACCCAAAAACTAAGTCTATTCCATGTTACTGTTGCTAATAATAGCAGTGGCTATTTTCCAAGTCAACTCAATTAATAGCAGGTAATGGACTTCTCCTCCAAGCGCTTATCCAAATCTTTTTTAAACACAGCTATACTAACTGCACAAATTCTGGCAACAAATTCCAGAGTTTAATTGTGCGTTGAGTGAAAAAGAACTTTCTCCGATTAGTTTTAAATGTGCCACACGATAACTTCATGGAGTGCCCCCTAGTCTATTATCTGAAAGAGTAAATAACCGATTCACATCTACCCGTTCTAGAACTCTCATGATTTTAAACACCTCTATCATATCCCCCCTCAGCTGTCTCTTCTCCAAGCTGAAATGTCCTAACCTCTTTAGTCTTTCCTCATAGGGGAGTCGTTCCACTCCCCTTATCATTTTGGTAGCCCTTCTCCATCGCAATTATATCTTTTTTGAAATTCGGCGACCAGAACTGTACACAGTATTCAAGGTGTGGTCTCACCATGGAGCAATACAGAGGCATGACATTTTCCGTTTTATTCACCATTCCCTTTCTAATAATTCTCAACATTGTTTGCTTTTTTTGACTGCCGCAGCAAACTGAACCAACGATTTCAATGTGTTATCCACTACGATGTCTAGATCTTTCTTGGGTTGCAGCACCTAATGTGGAACCTAACATTGTGTAACTATAGCATGGGTTATTTTTCCCTATATGCATCACCTTGCACTTATCCACATTAAATTTTATCTGCCATTTTGATGCCCAATTTTCCAGTCTCACAAGGTCTTCCTGCAATTTATCACAATTTGCTTGTGATTTAACTAATTTGAACAATTTTCTATCATCTGCAAATTTGATTACCTTACTCGTCATATTTCTTTCCAGATCATTTATAAATTTATTGATAAGTAAGGGTCCCAATACAGATCCCTGAGGCACTCTACTGCCCACTCCCTTCCACTGAGAAAATTGTCCATTTAATCCTTCCTGTTTCCTGTCTTTTAGCCAGTTTGCAATCCATGAAAGGACATCGCCACCTGTCCCATGACTTTTTACTTTTCCTAGAAGCCTCTCATGAGGAACTTTGTCAAACGCCTTCTGAAAATCCAAGTACACTACATCTACCAGTTCACCTTTATCCACATGTTTATTTACTCCTTCAAAAAAGTGAAGCAGATTTGTGAGGCAAGACTTGCCTTGGGTAAAGCCATGCTGACTTTGTTCCATTAAACCATGTCTTTCTCTATGTTCTGTGATTTTGATGTTTAGAACACTTTCCACTATTTTTCCTGGCACTGAAGTCAGGATAACCGGTCTGTAGTTTCCCGGATCGCCCCTGGAGCCCTTTTTAAATATTGGGGTTACATTAGCTATCCTCCAGTCTTCAGGTACAATGGATGATTTTAGTGATAGGTTACAAATTTTTACTAATAAGTCTGAAATTTCATTTTTGAGTTCCTTCAGAACACCGGTCCAGGTGATTTACTACTCTTCAGTTTGTCAATGAGGTCTACCACATCTTCTAGGTTCACCGTGATTTGGTTCAGTCCATCTGAATAATTACCCATTAAAACCTTCTCCAGTACGGGTACCTCCCCAACAACCTCTTCAGTGAACACCGAAGCAAAGAAATCATTTAATCTTTCCGCGATGGCCTTATCTTCTCTAAGTGTCCCTTTAACTCCTCGATCATTTAACAGTCCAAATGACTCCCTCATAGGCTTTCTGTTCTTACGTGTCCATCTGCTGAAGACAGAGAATACCGACAGGCTGATGTCAGGGTAGGGCTATAAGTCTGTGATGTCAGCAAGTCAGTTTCTCAGTTTCCATCAGCTGGTAGGAATGCATAACCCACAAGTGTGGATTGGCCTGTGATTGCAAAGGAACAGAAATTTAAGGAGCTAAAGATGTAGAAGGGAAAGGAGATAAGATTTAATATCTATCAGGCTAGAAGATATTTTCCACAGAATTTAAAAGCTCAAGGACCAGTGGTCACTATATAAAGCTGATATGAGGGAAGCTAAAAGATGAATGAGAAAGGAAAATTGGTTCTTACCTGCTAATTTTCATTCCTGTAGAACTACGGATCAGTCTAGACTGCTGGGTTTTGCTTCCCTTCCAGCAGATGGAGACAGAGAAAAACTTGAAGGGCACCCCCTCATAACCTGGTGTGCCACCTGCTTTCCTTCAGTATTACCAAAGCAGAATAAGCAGAACAATCGGTTAAAACAATGGTCAGATCAAGCAAGGACCAGAAGAAACCACAAACTATGTACAACTGAGAAAGAATCCTCTTCAGCATCACCTACAATTTGACAGGAAAAAAAAAAAAGCTGCAAATAAAAAACAAATGAGCGGACTCTCACCCCTTCCCAATGGGCGGGCATCTGGACTGATCCGTGGTACTATAGGAACGAAAATTAGCAGGTAAGAACCAATTTTCTTTTCCCTATAGTACCTGGATCAGTCCAGACTGATGGGATGTACCAAAGCTTCCCTAACTGGGGTGGGACCTGGAGAGTCCCCCTCGAATAACAATGCTTCCAAAAGGGTTGACCTCCGGAGCTTGGATGTCCAACAGATAGTGCTTGGCAAAGGTGTGCAGAGATTTCCAAGTCGCCGCTCTGCAGATTTCTTGTGGCAATACCAACTGGCTCTCCATCCAGGAAGCAGCTCGAGACCAGATTGAATGAACTTTTAAACCATCCGGAACTGGACGACCACAGCAAATATAAGCGGAAGCAATAGCCGCCTTCAACCAACAGGCAATGGTAGCTTTGAATGCCTTATGTCCCTTCTTAGCTCCATTGCACAAATCAAACAGATGATCGGAGACCCTAAAAATCATTAGTGACCTCAAGGTAACGCATTAGCACTCTGACATCTAGTCGTTTTTATTCCCTAGCGCGAGGGGTATCCCGATCTAGCTCCGGAAAAGCCGGAAGCTCCACTGACAGGTTCAAGTGGAAAGCAGAAACCACCTTCGGAAGAAAGGATGGAACCGTTCCGAGCGAGACTCTGGAATCAGAAAACCGCAGGGAAAGGGCTTGGATCTCAGAGATCCTCCTAGCCAAACAGATAGCCACTAGAAACACCGTCTTGAGGGGTTCAAAAAGAGGTTCACATAACACCCGAAGCACCAAATTTAGACTCCATGAAGGACAGATGGGACAGACCGGGGGATTCAAATATTTCACCCCTCTCAGAAAAACAGACCACATCAAGGTGTGCCGTCAGAGACCACCAATTTTGCCTCTAAGACCCCTTAAGGCTGCCACTTGAACCCAGAGAGAACTAAAGGACAACCCCTTGCTGAGACCTCTCTGCAGAAAGGAAAGGATATGCGCCACTGATGTCTGACGAGGGAGGACTCCTTGTTCACTACACCAAGAGTCAAAGACCTTCCAGACTGACATAAGTAAGAGAAGTTGAGGTCTTTCGTGCCCACAAAAGTGTGGATAAGACATCCTCAGGATAACCCTTCTTTCTCAATTGCCTCCTCTCATAAGCCAGGCCGCTAGACAGAAGTGAGCCGCCTGATCGAAAAATACCGGACCCTGGTGGAGCAGATTTGGAAGATGACAATCGCAGAGGACCTTCCAAGGCTAGGTTGACAAGATCCACAAACCACGGTCTCAGAGGCCACTCTGGAGCCACTAGAACGACCGGGCCGGGGTGAGCTTCTATCTGTTTCAGGATCTTGCCGACGAGGGGCCACGGAGGAAACATGTAGAGCAGTATGTCGTGAGGCCAAGGAAGTACTAGTGCATCTATTCCTTCTGCTCCATGCTCCCTCCGGCAACCGAAGAAGCGTGGCACCTTTGCATTCTTCCAAGTCGCCATCAAGTCTAAATGATGAGTGCCCCAACGGCGAGAGATGAGTGTCATTGTGTCCTGGGACAACGTCCACTCCCCGGAATCCAGCCATTGATGGCTGAGGAAATCTGCCTGCACATTGTCGACTCCCGCTATGTAAGAGGCCACCAGCCGTTCCAGATGATGCTCCACCCAGGCCATAAGCTTCTCCACTTCCAAGGCTACCGGACGACTCTTGGTGCCCCCTAACAGCTGATACATGCTACTGCTGTCGCATTGTCAGACAATACACATACAGCCCGATTTCGGACTAGGGGGAGAAATTGCCATAATGCCAAGCATACCGCTTTGGTTTCCAGACGATTGATGGACCACTGCGCCTCCTACCGGGACTACTGGCCCTGGGCTGACAGACTGACACACCGCCCCCCAACTGGACAGGCTGGCATCCATGCTCACGATAATCCACTGAGGTATTGTGAGGTCCATGCCTCATTTCAGGTGGCTGAGGACAAGCCACCACCCAAGACTGGACATAGCAGACTCTGTGAGTGGTAAGAGAAGGTTGATCTCTTCCGACATCGGATCCCAGCAGGAAAGCAAAGTTCTTTGCAAAGGCCTCATATGAGCAAATGCCCACGGGACCAACTCCAGAGTGGATGCCATGGACCTGTAAGTAATCCCAGACCCTGGGAACTTGCAGCGACAAGAGATGCCAAACTTGCAACATCAGCTTGGTTATCTTTTCGTCCATAAGAAAGACTCTGCCAATGCGGGTGTTGAAGTGAGTTCCCAAGAAGTCCAAGACCTGAGAGGGAACCAGATGGCTCTTGGCCTGATTGATGACCCAGCCGAGGGAGCGTAGGTGGTGTAAGATTTTGTGTATCGCCAGCCTGCAGAGGTCCTCCGACTTTGCCCGGATGAGCCAATCGTCCAGGTATGGATGTACCAGCACTCCCTCTCTCCTGAGAGCGACCACCACGACCATCACCCTGGTGAAAGTGCGAGGGGCTGTCGCCAGTCCGAACGGCAGAGTTCGAAACTGAAAATGCCTCCCAAGGACCAAGAACCGTAGATATCTCTGATGATCTTCGTGGATTCCAATGTGCAGATATGCTTCTTAAGATCGAGGGAAGCTAAGAACTCGCCCCTGCACACCACCGCAATGACTAAGTGCAGAGTTTCCATCTGAAAATGCAGTACTTTGAGAGCCTTGTTCACCTGTTTGAGGTCTAGGATCGGACGGAAAGTGCCCTCCTTTTTGGCCACCACAAAATAATTGGAGTAACGCCCGGTCCTGCATTCCCCTGGGGGAACCGGAATTATGGCCCCAAAGTCTTCCAGCCTGCTGAAGATTTGAGAAACAATCTGCTTCTTTGCTGCAGGTTCGCAGGGAGAGATCAGAAATAGGTCTCGGCGAGGCTGAGCAAATTCTATAGTGTTTAGAATCCACTGGTCCGACGTTATTTTGACCCATTACTCGTGAAAGAGGGACAGCCTTCCCCCGTTGAACGGAACAGAGGGATGGGTCGGCCTTATTTCATTGAGAGGATTTGGGTCCAGAGGAGCCCTTGCCTGTCACGGGCTGGTCTGCGCCCTCGAAAGGAATAGGACCAGGACCGAGATCTCGCTGGTGCCTGTCACTGCCCCTGGGGAGCCACCCTGGTCTGCCGAAAATGACGTTGCCCTTGGAGGTGAGAGTGGGTAGAAAGGAAACGAGCACCTTTAGGTTTATCCTCAGGGAGCTTATGCACCCTATTCTCCTCTAAAGACTATCAATTGCTCCAAATAGTCTCTGAACAGAAATTTTCCCTTAAAGGGAAGCGAGCCTAGCCGAGCCTTAGAAAAAACATCAGCCAACCAGTTACGCAACCACAGGAGCCTGCGAGCTGAAACTGCGGACACCATAGTCCTGGACGAGGTATGGAGAAGGGCATACAGAGCATCTGTGCCATATGCCACTGCGGCCTCCAAGCGCTCTGCCTGCTCAGACTCCTGAGGAGATAGATCTCTAGAACTGAGGAGCTGCTGAACCCACCTCAGGCTTGCGCGCTGCATAAGACTCCTACAACAGCAGCCCGAACCCCTAGGGCCGATACCTCGAAGATTCTTCTTGAGGTGGACCTCAAGCTTCCTGTCTTGAAGGTCTTTCAGGGCCGCTGCTCCTACGACCGGAATAGTTGTTCTTTTGGTTACGGCCGACACTGAAGCATCCACCCTAGGAACCTTTAAGATCTCCAGGAACTCCTCAGGCAGAGGATATAGCTTGTTCATCGCTTGCCCCACTCTCAGGCCTGATTCCGGGGTGTCCCACTCCTGCAGCATAGGGTGAAAAGAAAAAGTCCTAGCAGGAACACGCAATCCGGCCAGAACTGGATCCACCGTGATGAGGCCCGGGACATCCTGAGGGGGCGCAACTCATCTAGGACATGTGGAATTAATGGGTCAAGTTCGTCTCTTAGAAATAAACGAACTACCCTCGGGTCATCACCCTCCATCGTGACGGGCCGCTCTGGTTCAGCATCCTTATCAAGTTCCGAGAGGGGGAGGGGAGGCTGGGGGAGTCAGGCTGATCCTCCCGAGGTGAGGGACCGTAAATCTTACGAATTCTGGCTGCCATTTGTGGCTCCGAAGGCCTGGAGACCTTCTGGGGAGGCAGGCCTAGTAACGATCCACTGGGCATTGTGTCTCCTGCCTAGGCTCTCCTCGCCAGATGGACTTTGTGCTGCTAATGCACAAAACCTGCTGAAAAAACAGTTTGGGCCCCATAGTCCCCCCACCGGAAGAACAGACCTGTCCTCCAGAAAATCCAGACCATGAAGAGAGTCCTGAGGGCTATCAGGACTGAGATGCAGGGAAGAAAGCTGTGGCGGGAGATCCCCCCCCCCCCAAGCAGATGCAGTAGCGAGGGAATCCAAAATGGCCACCGTTCCCGCGCTCAACGGCAATGGGTCGGTCTGATGCCCCTATCTCAGCTGTCTACCCACGTCAGGAGACTTAGCCGCCGACCGTTCCACCGCCTCCGATGTTCCCTCCCCGCCGGGGAGACACTGGGAACAAAGGCCTTCCCTAGACAGCCAGGAAGCCGGCTCCCCGCAGGCCGTGCACAGAGACGTGCACGTCATGGCAGAGGCTATGCTGGCATGCTGAAACAAAAAACCAGCCCCGAAGTGAGCAGAGTCAGAAGGCCAAAGGCACGACTGGCAGAAGAGAAAAATACCACTGCGGAGTCCCCTGACAATGTCCACACGGCTCTATTTCTTTTTAAAGGGCACTTACCTGTGCAGCTGGCGCACCTGGCGAGGGACCGGACCATCTGTAATCCCCCAACCCCAGGGAGCAGGCAGGGTCTCCAACCCCAGCTCCAGAGGTACCTACAACCAGAGGGGATGGTCCCACTAGGACCTGCCAACCCCCTGGGAGGAACAGGACTCCTAGGTGACTGGATGGAAAAAAATCACTTTTCTAGTCCTGCTTGAAGCTGAGCCAAGAATATTCAATTTTTTCTTTTTTGCTAACTGTAAAAGCAGTCCAGGACCGCAGGTTCTGCACCACCTCCATCTGTTGGAGTCAGAGAAATAATGTAGGGACGCAGGTGGCACACCAGGTTATGAGGGGGTGCCCTTCAAGTTTTTCTCTCTGTCTCCATCTGCTGGAAGGGCGGCAAAACCCAGCAGTCTAGACTGATCCAGGTACGTACAGGGAAAACACTTTTGCCAAGAGGGTGCTGCATTCTTGAAACAAACTTCTAGTAGAGGATACAGGCACCAAAAACAGTGGCAGAATTCAAATGTGCATGGGATAGGCATAACGTGATCAAGTACCTGCCTTCAGCACAGTAGGCAGGTACAAAATAGGTAGACTGGGAGAAACATGTCCTTTTCTGCAGGCATCATCCATTTCTATGAAAATATTCTTACACCCTCCTCCCCAAACTTATAAAGCAAATAAGGACCAAAGCTCCAGTAGCAATTAACTAGACTTCATGAAGATGGAGTGGCCAACATATCTGAATAAAAACCAAACACAAACCCTCCCTCACCCATTTCATATTCTGCATTCTATCACATCACTCACTTTCCGCATTTAGAAATCGAATTGCCAAAAGTTCAGGTTTTGGAGCTTCATCTGCGTAGTCAGCATATGTGTTCCACACCCATGCCCGGTCACTCCCAGCATTCGGTTTCAGCTCCATTAGAGGAGTAACTGGGACAGAGAAATCACATTTTTAAAAATGGAATATTGTGGAGCATTATACAAAGAAACATCTTATCCCTGGTTGGCACTATAATAGGAGTGATATGAAGCTCATCTCTCATTTTGTCAATGATATAGATTCCCACACTCTAATTATAAATGTATGCAATGATTTTTGCCATAAACGTCCAAAAAATTCATTTATCAAAAACTGATGTTTTTCAGTTTGAGGAAAAAATTTTGAAACTTTCAAATATTCAAAAAAACAGAAAAAGCAAACACATTGGCAACAAATGATCAGAAGAACCATTAAGAGTAAAGATGTAGCAAAACATCAATTTAAAAAAAAAAAAAAAAAAAAAGTGAGAATTCAGGGCTTTGGAGAACAGAGACTGCCCTGGTCACCATTTTATTAGAACATAAGTTATACTGTACTGGGTTGGATCAAGCATACTGTCTCCAGTGGCCAATCCAAGTCACAAGTTTCATACTCTATCATGTTAAAGACTTGTCAAACAAAGCAGTAAAAAAATTAAAATACCAGAGATCACTCAAAATAGAGGGAGAACATTTTTCTTTCAGTTATTATAACCATGGTACTGTTAGAAGGGAAATTTTAAAAATACCAATGGTTTTTCCAACAATGCACACTCCCATATGAACAGTAGATATAGAAGAGTCTATGTTTTTATCTCAAATAGTGCCTGGACTTTTACAATAATCAATTTTACAAGTGCACAATCTGACAAGAATGTGGAAAAAGTGCAACAGGAACACCAAAATACAGGTCATTCACAAATATTACAGTTCTCATGGGATTTGTTTCAGCACCTCAGCAAAACTAAACAAATACCTGAATTACATAGGAGTCCTAGTAAAGGGCCTACAGAAATACATTGCACATGCACATTTGCTACAGCAAGTGTGGGATACAAAAGCTCTATTGATCATTTCAGCCATCAACAATATGTAACTGGAGATTGAGAATGGCCCACTGGATGCTACCAAACTCCATTTCCAACTTACACAAAAGGAAATGTTTGTATATTACTGTAAATGCATTATAAACTAGAAAAGGCAGGCTATAAAAATCCTTATAAGCTATAATTGAAAGCTTCTGGCCCCAAGGTTGTTTTTCAGTGGCTAAATTACTGAAGGCAATATTAATTAATGTGAGCTTCCAGCAGCTCTACCTGTGCACACATACTTCTAGCCGACATTTAGGGGGAAAAAAAAAAAAAAAGGATTATAAAAACTACATACCATAATGATTTGCACAGATTTTGAGAGTTTTATCTCTCCTCATAAGGAGGCGGATAGTTCCCTTCTCTTTATGTTTCAACAGCTTCACATCACCTGTTCCTCGTTCTTTCCACTCCGGAGGGTCATTTTCTGAAGCAAATCGGAATAGTTTTGCTCGCCTTCAAGAAAGAAAAGAATCTGTATAATCTAAACGAAAGCACATATCTGTTGACTTTTCCTATAGAAGATACTTTTTGCCTTGGTAGTTCTCCCCTCCTTTGGACTTTCAACTCAGTCTTTACTGGAGCTAAGATACCAGGAGCCTTTTTTTTTTTTTTTTGCAAACAGTATTTTGTGTTATTTACATTCCCTGTATGTTGCCGGATCAGTCCAAACTCCTGGGTTCTGTCCACTCACCAGCAGATGGTGGCAGAAAACGTTCCAAACTGACTCCACCCCTTCTGTGAGGTGCACCTACAGTACATCAGTATTTTTCTGCCTCCAGCAGATGGTGGAGGTGCAAAACCTACAGTCTGGTTCTTAGTTAGTTAGTTTTAAAGAATTTAATAGTTTTTCTTGTAAAAATTTTACTTTACTTTTACTATTCTTTAAGTTTGCTTTAGTTTATAAAAAAAACAAAACAAAACACCAACACCAACTTTTTTTTTTTTTATTGAGGAAGAGTAAGCGGAGTCTAGCCTCCCAGGGGGTTGGCAGGTCCTGAGGGGACCATCCTTCCTAGTATTTGAGGCTCTTGGCTTTAGGGGTTGAGAACCTTTGGCCTCAATGTGCTGCAGCATTTGGGGTGATACCAGGGAGTCCGGTTCACTCACCCCGCAGAACAGAGGACTCAGCTTCTTCTCAGGTCATATTAAAATTTTTTTTTTTTAATTTGAATTTAATTTAAATAATTTTTTCAGTCTTTTGCTTATCTGTTCGGACTCAGTTGTCCTTTTCGCTGTTTTGGGCAGTCGGCAGGCTCTTTTTATTTTAGTTTTGTTTTCTCCTCAGCCGGCTTGTTTTTTTCAGAAGGCTGCGCTATCCGGCCTGCCGCACATGTGGAGACGCAAGGGCGAGAGTATCTCGCAATGGCCTATGTTCCTCTTGCCCTGGGGAGGGGATATGGATGGATTTTCGGGGACAGCTGGGCTTACCATTTCTTCGTCTCTCCGTCACTCTGCCAGACTGGGACGCCCGCGTCTTTCTGCCTCAATGGAGGCTATTTCAGATTCTCTTCACGCTGCTACTCTTGCTCTGGGGGGGGGGGGGGGGGGGCACTTTCTCCTCCTCCTCAGCAAGTACCCTCCGAGGGAGGTGATTTCTCATGCTGGTGAGGAGAGTCCTGAGGGGACTTCAGACTCCTCTTCTTCATTTTCTTCAGACTGTATGTTTTTGCATAAAGCTTAAAAGGCCAGAAAGTCCTCTAAAAAGAATCCTGAAGGGACCTCTTTCTGTACCGCTGTCTAGTAAAGCAGCTTCCAAAAGGAACAAATCCTCACGGGGGATGGATGTTCCTAAAACTAAATGCTCTCTTAGGACTCCTTTATCTCAGTCCTTACCTGACTTCTACTGATACCTCAGAGTCTGACCAGGGTGACCCAAGTGATATTCCTCCTCCAGATCCTGTTCAGGATCCCTTACCCTCAAGTTCCCCATGTGGTCGAGGGCGATGATCCTCATTTTTAGGAAAGATGAGCTTATTCCTCTAATTCCCACTATCTTTGAGGAGTTGGGAATTGATTCCCTGCCAGAAGATTCTTGTATGGGTTCAATTGACCCGGTTATGGTTGGTCTTCGTGGTCCAGCTCGGTCTTTTCCTTTTCATCTTTCAGTCACAGACCTATTATTTTGTGAATGGGATACTCCTGCCTTGGGTTTGAAGGTCAGCAAGGCCATGGATAAGCTATATCCTCTGCCTGAGGATGCTTTGGACCATTTAAGAATTCCTAAGGTTGATGCAGCAGCCTCTGTGGTTACCAGAAAGACTACTATTCCGGTAACAGGTATGATAGCTCTCAAAAGATCTTCAGGATCGTAAGCTGGAGGTTCAACTAAAAAAAGATTTTTGAACTTTTGGCTCTTGGTGTCCGAGCTGCTATGTGCAGCAGTTTTGCCTTAAGAGCAGGGCTTCGCTGGGTTCAGCTCCTGCAGAATAATTCTTCTCTTTCTGAGTCTGAAGTTATTCAAGCGGGGCATTTGGAAGCCGCTGTTGCCCTTTATGATTTGTTACGTACCTCAGCCAGATCGATGGTTTCAGCTGCCTCTGTCCGCAGACTTCTCTGGTTAAGACACTGGTCTGCAGATGTCTCTTCCAAAGCTCAATTGGGATCTTTACCTTTTAAGGGTAAACTTCTCTTTGGGAAAGATCTTGAAGACTTGATTCATTCCTTATGAGAAAATAAGGTTCATCGTCTGCATGAGGATAGGCCCAAGACAAGGGGATCGTTACCTTCCAGATCCCGTTTCCGAGGAAACCACAGGTTTCGCTCCTCCCGCTCTTCAGGTTCTTCTTTTTGGCAATAGCCAGCTAGACAACAATCTTGGACTCAGTCCTTTCAAGGACGTCATTATGGGAGACCTGGTCCCTCCAAATCCTCTGGTGGGGCGAAAGCTTCTTAATGAGATGAGGCTGGTCCGTTCCTCGTTTCTGGTAGTGGGAAACAGATTGTCTCTCCATTTCGAGGAGTGGGACAAAATAACCAGATCAGTGGGTCCTTACTGTGATAAAACAAGGCTATGCCTTAGCTTTTGAATGGCGCCCTCACGACCATTTTCTCGTCTACTGCGTCGTACCCAAAAAAAGATGGCACATTTCGTCCCATTCTGGACCTAAAAAGAGTCAAATCGATGTCTGTGAATTCCAAGGTTTTGCATGGAAACCTTAAGAGCGGTCCTGGCATCCGTTCACAAAGGCAAGTTCCTAGCTTCCTTGGACCTGACCGAGACGTTATCTTCACATAGGAATTTGGTCCGACCATCAGTTCATGCGGTTCTCGATTCTGGGGGACCACTTCCAATTTTGTGCTCTTCCATTCGGTCTCGCCACGGCGCCCAGGACCTTTACCAAAATAATGGTTGTAGTAGCCGCACAGCTCCGAAGAGAGGGATTCTTTGTTCATCCCTACCTAGACGATTAGCTCATTCGAGCGAAGTCGAAACAGCTGTGTCTCTTGGCTGTGTCTCGAGTTCTTTAGCTTCTGCAGTCATTGGGCTGGGTTATCAACCCGAAGACCCATTTAGTATCATCCCAGTCCTTGGAGTTTCTGGGAGCACTGTTCGACAACCGGCTAGGGAAAGTTTCTCTCATGAAAGAACGGATCATCAAACTACAGTGTCAGATTAGAGTCTTGTTGTCCAAGTCTCCTCCCAAAGTCTGGCATTATCTACAGGTTCTAGGCTCCATGGCTTCCACTTTGGACTTAGTTCCGTGGGCTTTTGCTCATTTGAGACCACTTCAGTCAGCATTGCTCTCCTGCTGGAATCCGGTGTCAGAAAAATTTCATCTTCCCCTTCCTCTTACAGACTCTGCTCGTTCCAGTCTTGATTGGTGGCTCCTATGGCAGAATTTGCGTCGTGGAGTAGACAGAGGTTCCAGTTTGGACAGTAGTTACGATGGATGCCAGTCTGTCCGGCTGGGGGGCTGTTTGTCTCGACAAGTCTGTTCAGGGCCAATGGTCACCAGAGAAATCTCATTGGTCAATCGTTTGGAGACCAGAGCGGTGAGGCTAGCCTTACAGGCCTTTCTACCGCTTCTTCAGGGGAAGTCAAGTCAGAATCCTTTCCGACAATGCGACGACAGTGGCTTATATCAACCCCCAAGGGGGAACCAAGAGCCAACTGGTCGTGTTCGTGGCTCAGCTGTTGATAGTATGGGCGGAACATCATCTCCTTCGCATTGCAGAGTCTCACATCGCCGGGCTTGACAACGTGCAAGCAGACTTTCTCAGTTCCCATCACCTAGATTCCGGGGAGTGGGAACTTTTCGAGTAGGTGTTTCATCTCATATGTGATGGCACCTGATGGCAACGTTCCGGAATTCCAAGGCTCCACGTTTCTTCAGTTGACGTCGGAAGCCAGGGGCAGGAGGAGTAGATGCCTTGGTTCTTCCCTGGCCAATGAACATTCTGCTTTATGTGTTTCCTCCCTGGCCTCTAATCAGCAAGATTCTTCGGCGCATAGAATCTCATCCATTGGAGGTGATTCTGGTAACCCTGGAGTGGCTGAGGTGTTCTTGGTTTGCAGACCTTGTCAACCTCATAGTGGACGGTCCGCTTCACTTTCGGGACCTTCCGAATCTTCTCTGCCAAGGTCCTGTTTCCGCCCCAGAGGAATCTTCTGAATCAGACTCCTGCGGCACCCCCCGTGGGAGCCGCTTCCCCCGGGACGGCTCCTGGGCGATCTCTGCAGCTTTCCTAGCTTTTCTCTTCCTTGGTGGGGCCTTGTGAGAACTCTCACCAGAGACTCCCCCCCCGTCTGCGCTTGCTGCGCTTGTATCTGAGCACTTTGCGCAGCAAAAGCGCAAAATCCTCAGAAAAGGAGCCTGAATCCGAAGAATCGCCAACGGAATCCCCCCGGGACCGAAGCCCCTCCGATCCGATGTCTCCCGCCGTGCCCTGCTGCGGGGAAAGCGCGGGAGGCAACGCCAAAGCCCCCACTGTCTCCCGCGCGATTTCATGGCCACCACTCCCGCACTAAGTGGGAACAGGTCCTGGGGCCTATCCGACGAGCCCCCACCTCGCGGCGGCGATCGAGCGACCCTGGCGCAAGTCCCCCGAGGTGCCCCGGACGACCCCTCATCTCCCGGGATGCAGGCCGAGCAGAGGCCCTCCCGAGACAGGCGTGCGCCGAGCCGCAGGCCCTACACGACGCACCATGCGGCATGCCGGCGATCGCGGGAAACAACCAAAAAACGGAGAGACGCGCCCAGAAATTAAATTAATCAAATTAAATTAATCCGGCGACCTCGCCCCTGCTGGCGGCGCCCCCCCCCCCCCCTGCGAGGAACGGAGCGGCAACGCAAGGCAACGGAGAGCCGGCAAAACAAAAGCAGCAAACTTTTATTTATTTTTTTTTTACTAGCTTGTCGCTGTCCCTGGTTCTGGAGCCCTTTTCCTGCAGGGGTGAGTGAACCGGGCTCCCCGGTGTCACCCCTGCCGCTGCCACTAGCGAAGCCGGGTCCTCGACCCTAGCAGCGGCCTCGACCAGGGGGGGATGGTCCCCTCAGAACCTCACAACCCCCCTGGGAGGCAGGGCGGCCGGGACTTCCCTTCAAAATAAACCCAATTTGGAAAAAAAAACTACAAACTAGGCTTACCTAAAACTGATAACACAAACACCAACCCTGACTAACTACCAGAATCAGGTCAGGCAGGGCTGTGACTGCACCTGCACCATCTACTGGAGACAGAGTAAGACTGAGGGGCTGTGACTGGCACAGGGTCATATATGGCTCAACCCGACAAGTTTTGATCTGTCTTCATCTACTGGTGCGGAGTCACAACCCAGGTGTCCTGGACTGATCCTGGTACGTACAGGGAAAGGGCTTATCCTGCAGCTCTCTCAGGGAACAGGTGGCAGCTCTAGGTTGCTTCCGTGGGAAGATAAAAGGAGTCACCCTGGCCTCTCATCCTGATGTAGCCCATTTCGGGGCGCAAAACACTTGCGTCCTTTCAAAAATCCTTGCCCTTCATGGAGTTTAAATTTGGTTCTTAAAGCTCTTTGTGCCACACCCTTTGAGCATCTGAAGAGGGCTACTCTTAAAGATCTTACGTTAAAGGTGATTTTTCTGGTGGCTATTTCTTCAGCCCATAGGATTTCTGAGCTTCAGGCTTTATCTTATAGAGAACCATTTTTAAGAATTACAGATTCTAGAGTTTCTTTGAGGACTGTTCCACCCTGTCTTCCAAAGGTGATTTCTTCTTTTCACTTGAATCAGTCGATTGATCTGCCATCTTTTTCTGATTCACAGCCTTCAGATCCTCAGTCTAGAGATTTGAGAAAGCTAGATATGCGGGGGTCTCTATTGCATTATCTCGAGGTCACTAGTAGTTTCCGCATGTGAGACCATCTTTTTGTGCTCCGGAGCGGTCCCAAGAGAGGGCACAAAGCATCTAGGGCTACTAAAGCCAGATGGCTAAAAAAAGCTATTAGTTCGGCATACTTACTTCATGGGTCGGTTGTTTCCGTCCGGTCTTCGTGTTCACTCTACTCTGTCTCAAGCAACTTCCTGGGCGGAGTGTCAGCAAGTATCTCTGCATGAGATTTGTAGGGCAGCGACTTTGAAGTCTTTACATACTTTTGCTAGACATTACTGCCTGGATGTTCAGGAGTTTCGGTGATTCGAGGGGGACTTTCAGGGTCCCACCCTATGTAAAGGAGCTCTGGTACATCCCAGGAGTCTGGACTGATCTGGGTACATACAGGGAAAGGAAAATTGGTTCTTACTTGCTAATTTTCGTTCCTGTAGTACCACGGATCAGTCCAGAGTACAATCCATTTCAGTTAGGAGATAAAGGAGAGTCCACTCGTTCTTATTTACTTTGCAGATAAGTATTTTTTTTCTTATATAATGTTTATATGTTTGGTGTTCTGCTGCCGTTTGGGTCAGTGAGCCTGGTTCTTATGGAACGTTCTCCCAGTTTTTTGCAGTTAGCTGCTTAGTTGGGTTTTTTAGTTTTTCTGCTTTGATACATTTAAATACTGATGTGCTGTAGGTGCACCTCACTGAAGGGGCGGAGTCAGTTTGGAACTTTTTCTGCCTCCATCTGCTGTTGAGTGGACAGAACCCAGGAGTCTGGACTGATCCGTGGTACAAAGGAACGAAAACTAGCAGGTAAGAACAGATTTTCCTTCAACAACACTCAAATGAACACAGACATCTTGTACTGTTTAATAAAAAGCACAAACTTAACAAAGCAGAGTTAATCCCAAACCACCCCCAAAGTCAGAACAGCTTGGTTAATACTACACAGCTAAAAGCCAGATGAGAAAAGGATAGTAATGCATGCTTGACATCTGTCACATGACCACCTATTTAAACCTATTTTCCTAGATCAGTATTTTGTTAACCTTCCTTGGATTTCTACCTTACCCAAGGAGCTCACATCCTTTTAAATTTCAAAAAAGAATGATTCTTTAGAGCAGTTAACTTCTGCAGATTATACAAAATATCTAAATGTTTAACATAATCAACCAAGCTTGGAATATTGTTAGATTTCCATATAGACCAGCCAAATCACATCTTGCTGTCAAGATCTGCTGAGCCAGAGACCAATGGAAGCCCTATCGGACATCAGGTATATTTAGAAGAGTGTACCTAGGGGGAAGTTCTAAGATCAAAATTAGTAGCTTCACTAAGGAATGAGAAAAGCCTCTCTCAGAACTGGCTAACAACCAGACAAGCCCACCACAGATGAACTTTATCCCCCCCCCGCAACCTTTCCAGCATTTATCCGAGATCTGAGAATATGCACAGGAGTTAGATACCAATATAACAATAACATAACTATTTTCATTAATGCTGGAAGAGACTGAATGGAGAAATTACTTACCTGAATTTCATTTTCCTTAGTGTAGATAGATGGACTCAGGACCAATGGGTATAGTGTGCTCCTGAAAGTAGTTGGAGACGGATCAGATTTCAATCTGAAGTAAGCCCTAGTACATATACCCCTGCAGAACGCCATGCTCTTCAGTATTCTCTTCGAAAATCAATTGTGGATATGTGTGTGACTGAATAACTTGATGAACTTGGTTAACTTTGATTAACTTGAACTGGTTGATGTGATTATAGCTGGAGACCGCCAGTGCACTCAACCGAGAAACGCCGACACTCGGTAGGTGTGGGTGTCCTAATTAGAGGGAAGCTTGGCTTACCCGTGTTTGTCTTGTTCTCGGGGATTGTCCCCCGAGGTTTCCGTGATTGTCGGCAGCCGTGAGCGGGATGCTGAGTCCATCTGTCTACACTAAGGAAAACAAAATTATCAGGTAAGTAATTTCTCCATTTCCTAGCATGTAGCAGATGGACTCAGGACCAATGGGATGTACAAAAGCTACTCCCGAACCGGGTGGGAGGCTGCCCATAGCCCACTCAGAACTGCCCTTGCGAATGCTGTGTCCTCCCAAGCTTGAACATCCAGGCAGTAGAACCTAGAAAAAATGTGGATGGAGGACCATGTTGCCACCCCACAGATCTCAGCGGGTGACATCCACTTGGTTTCTGCCCAGGACACTGCCTGGGCTCTAGTGGAATGGGCCTTGACTTGTAGAGGTGGCGGCTTGCCTGCCTCTACGTAGGCCGCCTTGATTACTTCTTTGATCCAGTGGGGAATGGCTGCCCGCGAGGCCGCTTACCTTTGCTTCTTCCCGCTGTGAAGGACGAATAGGTGGTCCATCTTTCGTACGGATTCAGTCCTTTCCAGGTATCGGACTACGGAGTCTGCTGACGTTCAGGTGGCGAGATTCTTCAGAGTCCTTATGCTCGTCTGGCGATGGCAGCGAGATGGTTTGGTTTAGATGGAAGTGAGAAACCACTTTTGGGAGGAAAGAGGGGACCATGCATAGCTGTATGGATCCCGGTGTGAACCTGAGGAATGCTTCGACAGGACAGTGCTTGAAGCTCAGAGATGAGACGGGCCGAAAAGACTGCCACTAGAAATGCAGTCTTCAATGTCAGTAGTCTGAGGGATAGACTGCGGATAGGTCTGAAGGAGGCTCCCGCTAGGAAGTCTAGGACTAGATTGAGATTCCAGAGGCACCGGCCACTTCAGGGGTGGTCGGATCTGTTTGACCCCTTTCAGGAAGTGGGAGACGTCCGGTGAGAGGCTAGGCTGCCGCCCTCCACCTTGGCTCTGTAGCATTCCAACGCGGCCACCTGCACCTTGATGGAGTTGAGAGACAACCCCTTCTGTAAGCCGTTCTGCAGGAATTCCAGAATCGTGGGAATTTTGACTGTCTGTGGGAGGATGTCGCAGTCTTCACACCAGGCTTCGAATATTCTTCATATCTTTATGTATGTTAGAGATGTGGAAAACTTGCGTGCTTTGAGCAGGGTGTCAATCACCTCCCCCGAGTACCCGCTCTTCTTCAGGAGAGTCCTCTCAATGGCCAGACTGTAAGAGAGAATAGAGTTGGGTCTTCGTGGAGTATCGGGCCTTGTTGGAGCAGATCCCCGTGCGGAGGTAGAGGGCTCCCTGTCAGTAGTCTTCGCACGTCTGTGTACCACGGCCTTCTTGGCCAGTCCAGGGCCACTAGAAGTACTGGTCCCTTGTGGTGTTCTTTCTTGCGGATGATCCCACCCAGTAGCAACCACGGAGGGAAGGCGTTTAGCAGGATTTCCTGTGGCCAGGCCTGGACGAGGGCATCGATCTCTTGGGATTGTAGTCCCGTCTGTGATTGAAGAAGTTGGGAACTTGTGTGTTGGACTGGGTTGCCAGGAGGTCCATGACTGGTGTTCCCCAGCGGTTTACTATCAACTGGAAGGCTATGGACAACACCCTCCATTCCCCTGGGTCTAGACTTTCTCTGCTGAGGTAGTCCGCAGTGACGTTGTCTTTTCCTGCAATGTGGGCGGCTGAGATCCCTCATAGGTTTGATTCCGCCCACGCCATTAGCGGGTCTATTTCCAGGGACACCTGTTGGCTCCTGGTTCATCCCTGGTGGTTGATGTAGGCCACTGTTGGGGCGTTGTCAGACAGGACTGACAGATTCGCCCCGGAGTCTGTGACTGAACCGTAGGCAGGCTAGCCTGACTGCTCGTGCTTCCAGTCGGTTGATGTTCCATCCAGACTCTTCCTTGTCCCATTGCCCCTGGGAGGTCAGTTCCTGGCAGTGGGCTCCCCACCCTCGTAGGCTCGCATCCGTGATGAGAAGGATCCAGGGCGGCAGGGATAGCCTTACTCCCTTGCTCACATGGTCTTCTTGTAGCCACCAATGTAGCTGAGTTCGAACTTCCTCCGGGAGCTGGAGGCGTACGGAGTAGTTCTGGGACATCGGATTCCATCAGTAGGGAACGCAAGTGAACTCTTGCCCATGGAATCCCTTCCAGTGTGGATGACATAAGGCTGAGGACTTGAAGGTAGTCCCACACCTTGGGGCAAAGACTGCTTAACAGGTTTCGCAATTGGTCTTGTCTGGTGTTGAACCGGACTCCCAGGTATTCCAGAGATTGGGAGGGCTGCAGACAGCTCTTGTTCATGTTGACCACCCACCCAAGGTTCTCCAATAGAGTTTGGACTCTGGTGGTCGCCTGATGACTTTCCTCTGGGGATTTTGCCCTGATCAGCCAATCGTCCAGATATGGGTGTACGAGGATTCCTTCATTCCTCAGTGTCGCCGCCACTACCACCATGATTTTGGTGAATGTTCGGGACGCTGTGGCTAGCCCGAAGGGTAGTGCAGGTCAAGGATTGCGAAGCGTAGAAAACGCTGATGCTCATGGTGGACCGGGATGTGCAGGGTAGGTTTGACAGATCCAAGAATGTGAGGAATTCTCCCAGCTATATCGCTCTTATGACAGAGTGTAGGGTTTCCATGCGGAAGCGAGGAACCCTCAGGTGGCAGTTGACAGACTCGAGGTCCAGGATGGGTCGGAACGTACCCTCTTTTTTGGGAACGATAAAATAGATGGAATAGTGCCCAGTATTTTGTTGTTGCGTGGGCACCGGCGTTATGGCCTTTAAGGCAAGCAATTGTCAGCGTGGTTTCCACTGTCATCCTCTTGGAGGGGTCGTGGCAGGGAGATTTCACAAATTTGTTCGGAGGGATGTTGTGGAAGTCCAGATAATATCCCTCTCAAATGATGGCTAGGATCCACTTGTCCGAAGTTCTCGACCCATCTTTGGTAGAATAGAGCAAACCTGTCCCCTATGGCTTCTTCCTGTGGATGGGTCGGCTGATTTTTATTGCAGGGTGCGGCTGGGGCCTGGACCAGAGCCGCCTCCCCTTTTGTTGAGCTTGTTCCGAAAGAACTGGCCCCTGGCTGCGGGGCAAGATGTTTGATATGTACTTTTGTACGGTTTGAAGCGCTGTAATCCCCTGCCCTTAGATGTGCGGGTAGAGGAGCGCTGGCTTCTCTTGTTCTTGACCTCTGGTAGCCGCGGTAGTGGGGATTCGCCCCATTTGTCAGCTAACTTCTCCAGTTCGCTTCTGAACAGGAGGGTTCCCTTAAAAGGTATTCTCATGAGTTTCGTCTTAGACGTCGCGTCGGCTGACCAGCTTCGGAGCCAGTGTTGTCTTCTGGCAGACACAATAGACGAAACGCCTGGCTGCGGTGCGTACCAGGTCGGAGTTCGCATCTGTGAGGCATGATACTGCTGGTTCTAGTGCTTCGATGGGCGTGGTGGTGTTCCTGGTGTTAGATAAGCAGGCGTGTGTCACCACGGTACAGCAGGCCGCGATCTGTAGTGACATAGCTTAAACGAATGACTGACTGAGGATGGATTCTAGACGTCTGTCCTGAGCATCCTTGAGTGCCGCTCCTCCCTTGACTGGGATGGTAGTGTGCTTTGAGACCATGGCATCCACTTTGGGGAATGCCGGGAGAACTTTGGCAGCGGGGTCCAAGGGGTACATGGCTGCCATGGTCCGTCCCCCTTTGAAAGTGGCCTCCGGAGACTCCCATTCTAGGTCAATCAACTGTTGGACGACTTGCAGCAACGGGAAATGGCAGGAGGCCTGACAGAGTCCCTCGAGGAGGGGGTTCGTCTTCGGTTCCCCTGAGGCACTTGTGCCTGGGATAGCGAACTCTTTCAAGCTGTGTGCCACAAGGTCTGAAAGCTCGTCTTTGGCTAAGAACCGCCTCATGGTTCGGTAAGGTTCCATTCCTGGAGGGATTTCTCCTTCCTCCAGGGAGTCTTGATCCTCGTCAGAGGTGTCCATATCCCCCATGTTGGGGCTTTTGGGCGGGAGAGGCACTTCTCTGGGTTTAGAGGGTCCCAGCCTGTTAGGGTCCTCTGGAGAAGGCTGTGGTTGTGTCATCGGAGCCGCCGGTTGCATGTGGACAAAGGTATTTAGGCCTTTGAAGAATTCTACCCAGAAAAAAAGATGCTGGGTCTAAATTGAGAGGCACTGCATCCCCGGGGAGCCCTGTTTGGAGGAGGCTCCCGCTAGGAGTAGCGAGGTCCGGTGAACTGTTGGTGGATCTGGATCCTAGTTCCGGCTGGGGAGTGCCTTGATATGGTTCACCCAGATTCTTCTCGCACTGTAGGCACAGGGCCGTGGCCTCTTCATGCTGCGCAGCTCTAATGTGGCATGCTGGGCAGAGGATCTGAGCCTTAAGCTTCTTGTCCGGTGGTGCCATGGTTTGTGCGCGTAGTATTGCTAAAACCTTCAATTTGTGCGTTCAAATCTATGCCGGGAGGCTTAGTTATGTGCAAATGTTGTGCGTGTAGGTCGAATGCGCGATGAATAAGCTGTGCGCCCAGGTTTTCTTATGCGCCCGGCACAGTAAGTGTGTGGCTGTGCGCCCGGCGCCCTCGTGCACACAAGTGATTTTGTGCGCTCGGCTCGCCTCTGTGCGCACAGATCGAATCAGCGGACAGGGCGGCAATAAAGGGAAAATGGCGACAGCGACCACCTCAGAGGGTCTCCACGTGGGAGGACTCTTGTATCGGACCGGGGTCTAGCCTGGATAGGGCTGATCAACCCGGTGGCATTGATGCCGGCTGGCAATCTGTGCGGCTCTTCGAGCCTTGGAGACTGGAGACTTTTAGGACGTTTTCTACCTTACCTTTTCTCGGAGTCTCCCGGTCTCGTTCCGGGCAGTCTCCGGCTGCGGGGGGAGAAGGAAAAGTACCTTCACCGCTGCGCTCGAAGTTGCACCCGCTGCCTCTCAGCCGCGCCCAATGTTGGGAGCTAAGTCCATGCCAGGAACCAGCTGTCTGAAGGAGGCCTACCTCTGAGGGATCGCAGAAATCACCTCAGGAATTCTCAACTGGGGGAGGGACCTGTAGGTATCACCGCAGGAGAGTGGGGATTGTCTGTAGAGGTAAGATTTCTTGTTTTGGATTTCTTTGGTTAGAATATTCTTAACGCTGTGCAAGCGTGTATAGAGTCCCGAACTGCTATGGAGATGGAAATTCTGAAGAGCATGGCGTCCTGCAGGGGTATATGTACTAGGGCTGACGTCAGATTGAAATCTGGTCTCCAACTGCTATCAGGAGCACACTATACCCATTGATCCTGAGTCCATCTGCTACACGCTAGGAAATTTCTATTTGTATATAAGAAAACAAGATCCCACTCATTTTCAGGTGTATCACTCAAATCCTTTCCCCAAGCTTTCATATATGTAAACAGAGAACTAGGTTCCCTATTAAGTAGCTTAAAAAGCTTAGAAATAACTCTTTTAATTTTATTGGCATTGTCACACGCTCTCAATGTGTGTTCTCCCCAACAGAAGATTCAAGCAAGTTTGCTTACCGTAAACTGTGTTTCCGTAGATAGCAGGATGAATTAGCCATGCTGTCATGGGAACTGTCCATCAGGGCCCAGGAGGTGGAGCTTGTTAAGCAGAGGTCAGAGTTTTGGTTCCTCTGGGGCTGCGCGTGCTTACTATCAGTTCCTTCCAACAAAGAAGTTCGCCGAGCATCCACTAAAATTCAAGCTGCTTCTATATTTGGTCCTCATATAAGGAAATCTCTACCTTCTTCACTGAGAACTGACCCCTCTACATCTTCCTTCAGAAAAAGCCTTAAACTTGGCTTTTTTTGAAAGCTTTCCCCTCACAAATTTAAATTTTTAACATCCCCATTCTACAATTTCCTTTTTCTTTAGGTACATAGACTTATCGAACAATTGGTTCTCTTGTTTATATAGGTTTGGGTTTTTTAAAATTTATTATTGATTTTAACTTTATATTGTTTAATTTTATATAGTAAGTGTAACTGTTTTATTGTATTCTGTCTTCGTAGTTTACTTGGAGACAATTCTGTTATGTGTAAACAGATGTGAAATTTTGAATAGAATGTCTGTATAGAAAAACAAACAAATAAATAACAGATTCTCCTCAGTCTGTAATTAAGCATAGGGATATGCATATAAGAGAAATGGACGACTAACAGGGAGGAGGGCAGGTCAGCATGGCTAATTCATCCTGCTATCTACAGAAACATCATTTACAGTAAGCAAACTTGCTTTTCCCCCGTTGATAGCAGGGCTGAATTAGCCGTGCGAGTCCAAAGCTCCCTATCACGCTATCGTATTTGAGGTTACCGATAAGGTTGAAAAGAACGATATGGCCGTCTAGCAAAGGGTTGGCGGCGATTGTTGCCAAAGTATCAGCGTGAAGAGGTAAATGGCGACGGGGGTCATTAACGACTGTACCGCTATAGCCTGCTCCTTCAGTTGGGCAACAGTAGTTTGGAATCATTCGCCAAAGAGGTTGCCCCCTGTACAGGGCAAATTCACAAGCTTGTCGTGAGTCTTCCCTAATAGCACTAGCTCTGAGCCAGGTTAACCGACGAGCTGACAGCCCCGTAGCGGAAGCCCTTGAAGAGGTTTCAAAGCCTTCGTAAACGGCCCGCAGGTGTCTGGAACATTCCTCCATGTCTTGGATAGGCTGTGGAATTGGTTGTGCTGTGGAAGAAAACAGACCTTTTGTCGCCTGAATACATTCGTACATGTATTGGACCATGTAGAATTGGTGGGTGTGTATTCGTGCCGCTAGCATAGAATTCTGATAAATTTTTCGGCCAAATTCATCTAGGGTACGATTATCCTTTCCAGGAGGATAAGAGGTGTGAGACTGATCTCGTCGAGCGTTGCACAGCAGATTCCACCACGATGGATGTATGTGGAAGTTGCGGCACTGTATAATAAGATGCTTTTGGCATGCGGAATTTCAGATCGGTCTTCCGCGAAACTTCAGAGTATGTGGGGTTTCCCATGACTTCTTAAGTATCGTGTCTAGTACCTCCTGTGGGGGTGATGCTGGTTCCTCTGGAGTCTCAAAGATTTTTAGGAGACCAAGTGTTTCTGATCTTGGATCAGGTAACTTTTGCACTTCTAAATGGAGGATGGTACCAAGTTTATCTAAGAACTTAGGATACGATAGATCTTCAGGAGGAGAATAAGGCTCCCGTGGTTGATCCGGGGGATCTGAAGGGTAACCTGTTGAGGAAGAGATTGTTGAGTGAGACGATGGAGAAGTTCCTGGTGATGGATGTTCGGGAGCAGGCGTGTCATGTATCAACGGTGTTGGCGAAGGCTCTGGTTGGGTTGGATTCTCTTCCTGACCTTGAGTTTCAGGAGAACTAGGTGGGGAAGCATCCGGTAACTGAAAAGAAGATTGAAGAGAGTCAAAGAAGCCTGATAGAGCCTCAGATACGTAAGAGAACGCCTGTTTCACCATTGGAGGCATCCTCGGACGTGGGTCCACAGCTGGAGGGGCTGGGGACTCATGTGAATCAGACCTTACTGGTAATGTACTGGGTCCTGGAACCTGATTGTCCTTATCCCGTGGTTTGTCGTTTCCGGATAGGGATTTGGCCTGTTCATGCCTTGGACGTACGTTACTCTGTACAGAAGAACGTGAAGACGCGGAAGAATATGGTCTGGAAGATGAAATACTGACCACATCCTTCCCCAAGGTAGTGGAATGTCTTGAGGTCCTGGCATGAGGTGATGAAAGACTGAATAATCTCTATCCGATATTTGACTTTTGGTTTGAAGTTGTCTACAGTCCCTATCTTTTCTAGAGAGGCCGTGTTCCCTTGGGCGGTACACCTTGTGTCTTTTTTGTTGTAGCGTTGAGTCCAGAGACATTGAGTGTCTGGAGGAATGCCGTTTCTTACGCTTATGCGTCGACTTATGTGTCCGTGGCATCGACTACGGTGCCGAAGGCACTGGTAGATGCATCGATTGCGAAGGTTGTGAGTGAGGTGGTGTTGGTGTCGATTGTACTCCTCTGGGCGCCAGTTGTTCTTGCCTCGACTCCTTTTGCTTCGTTGTCACCACGGGTCGTTGTTCTCCCAAAGCAGGTTGCTCTGATGTCTAAGCAGGCTGCTTAGGGTTCGACGCAAACCTCTTCGGCCTAGAGTCGTGCTCCGCTGTCGCCGCATGTTACGTCGGCTTCAGTGTGTGCTCCGGTACAGACAGCACTTGCGTCTGCTTTGCGGCGTTGGGTGATGCTTCAATCTATGCGACTTGTGCGCTGATGTCAATCGATGCAGTAAATGTTCCCGGCGCCATGCACCTGTGTCAGCGGGCCAGATCCCTGGGAGCCGCTTCCCATCGGGTGCGAAGCTACAACCGGATCCCTTCCTCTTTCTGAAGACTCTCCAGGCCTGGAGAGCTTGGAATCTAAAGCGGACGCTTGTCTAGCTGCTGGGGCAGATATCTTAGTCGGCCCCGGCGAGGAATGGGATTCGGAGGGGGAGGGGAGGGCATAGGAGCCACCTACCGCCCGTTGGAGGTCCTGAATCTTCTGGGCCCTCTGCCTTCTGGCCATCGGAGACATCCAGCCACACTTGTCACAGTTGGCCTTGATGTACTGTGGGCCGAGGCAGTGATAGAGATCATGTCCGTCCGTTACGGACATGATCCTACCGCACGGGCAAGGTTTAAACCCGGAGGGACGTCCCTGTTTTTTCGACATTATGAGGAGAGATGAGCTCCGCGTGCGATCCCACGCGCGGAAAGAAACAGACTGAGGAGAATCTTATTTCCTACGCGGGAACACACACATTGCCGCAGAGGAAACAAAACTCTGACCTCTGCTTAACAAGCTCCGCCTCCTGGGCCCTGATGGACAGTTCCCATGACAGCATGGCTAATTCAGCCCTGCTATCAACGGGAAACTCTTAATCCCTTTAGATCTCAAAAAAGTGGCAAAGTTGCACAGGAACCTTCATTCTAAAGTTATCCAGAGACATTTCCCCAATGCCCATTTTTATTCTCCTCCATCCTCTGCAGACCAGCTTTTGAAGCTACAGAACTTGTATACCTTCAGAACTTGGTATGTATACACTCCAAACCAAGCCATCAGTTCTGCAATGGCTGGGATTCTCTTCCCCCAGCAGCTGTGAACACTGCCTCTACCTCAATTGGTCTGACAGATAGAACATGGGATCAGGAATTCAGCTCCTATCACCTACATCAGTGTTTTCCAACCAGTGTGCCATGACAGAAGTACAGATGTCCCACAAAATCAACCCAATAGTAACACTGGTAGAAATATTTCAACTTCATAGGTTTTTGCCAAGTAATATATGTAGGCCCCTCACTCTCAGGGTCTGAAAAATCAAACAGACTCCTAAATTAGGTACGAGGCCACCTTAATTATAGCATTTTTTAGGATTTTTCTCTTTTTTCTATTAAAACTTCCCCATGTCAGTAATCCTCTTAATTTTCGCAAACTGTACTCAAAAGGATACGAAAGAACTTATCACTACTTATCTTTCCAGTCTTGAGTAATCACCCGACACGCGCGTGTTTCGAACCACAGGTTCTGCTTCAGGGGTGTTTTCTTCCGTATCTGTCTCCTGGACACGCTTCTCAACTTCAGTCATACGATTTTGAGGCTTCCATATGTCTTCTCTTGGCTCGATTACCACATATTTATTCTTCCACGGCTCCCTTACGCCGCGGCCATCTTTGAAATGGCACACCCACTCGAGTGCTCCTATTATAGCCCGGACCGGAACCTACGTCATCACAGGCAGTTTTCTTTCACGTCCGGTCTTCTCTTTTAAGATACACAAGTTCCACAAACGCCAAGACTCTTCTCATTCTGTATATGCCACGCAATCATACATATTATCTGTACCAAAGCACATAGACCTCTGGTCGGGACCGCAATAGTAGAGTTAATACAAACAAGAAAGAGAGAAAGTATATGGTCTATGTGCTTTGGTACAGATAATATGTATGATTGCGTGGCATATACAGAATGGCATATACAGAATGGCTTGTTTCTTACAATGCATGCATGCTTTGCCCAAACTTACAAAGATAATTTTTTTCTTAGTTACATTACTGACATCATTGGCCTTAAAAAAAAAAAAATGTCCATACTGCCCAAGTATTGAAATTTATTGGGCTTATTACTGTTTTTGTGATAAATGACACTGACCATGCAAGGAACCCATTTTCTATGTCCACTTGTCCTTCACATTTCATTAGGAAATTTGTTCCAAACAAGATTAATGTTGATAAATCTTAATAGCAGTGTCAGTGGCATTTCATACTTTTGAGAACTGATATTTTAACAGGTTCATAGTTGAGACTCCTACTCTCTCAATACTGCATTTCAGAAGATAGAAATGAATCTAGACTGGATTTTTCCTGCAACACAACTATTCTACTTACATCTTGAAAAGTTCTTCTTCATCTTCTTCCAGTGTCTTGATTTCTTGTTCAGGCAAGGACACAATTGGCTCAAATTGTGGATCATGATTGGAATCTTCTGTGTTGTCAGCTGAGGTGTTGTGCTCCCCTTGGGCTTCCTAAGAAAAGGAGACCCAAATACTATAGTGTGGCTGGCACAAGTCTCACTTATGACACAAAGAGGAATACTTTGTTCATATAGTATACAAAATCTTAAATGAACTTTGCATATCAATAGTGATTACATAAGGCATTTTGGTAATGGATTAAACAAATTCAGTCTCAAGAATGCAACCTGTTCACATGGTCGAGTGTAACTGTTTTCTCTTTGGACCAAAGGCTTGAAGGATTTATGTACTACTTATTTACAACAAAAGCATAGGGTTTTATTGGTTTTGTTTGGTTCTCATTGCTTATATGCACAGAAAGAATCAACATTTTTGTTCTGAAAAATGTTCAGCCATTGCAGCATAGCCAAAGGCTATCAAAGTAGGTCTAATTACCAATGTGTGAAATTTCCTTGCATTATCTTGACATTAAGTCTGCATTTTTTATACAGAAGCTGCTGAAAATCCCCATCACTGAGCTCCCTGAGCTGCTGAGGTAGCTCCCAGCATCCTGTTTCCAACAGAGGCCAAACCAGGCCACAAGAACCTGGCAGTTACCCAAACACTAAGATCATCCCATGCTACTGATGCAATTAATAGCAGTGGCTATTCCTTAAGTAAACTTGATTAACAGCCGTTAATGGACTTCTCCTCCAAGAACTTATCCAAACTTTTTTTAAATCCAGCTACACTAACCGCACTAACCACATCCTCTGGCAACAAATTCCAGAGCTTTATTGTGCGCTGAGTGAAAAATAATTTTCTCCTATTATAGTCTTAAATGTGCTACTTGCTAACTTCCAAGAAATGCCCCCTTGTCCTTCTATTATCCGAAAGTGTAAATAACCGATTCACATCTACTTGTTCAAGACCTCTCAAGATCTTAAAGACCTCTATCATATCCCCCCCCCCCCCTCAGCTGTCTCTTCTCCAGGCTGAACAGCCCTAACCTCTTCAGCCTTTCTTCATAGGGGAGCTGTTCCATCCCCCCTCCTCAAGGTACCTTTGTAACCTTCTGTTTTATTTTTCACCTCCTACCCTCTCCCTCATTACTTTACTTTAGCCCCTTCAAACCCTGCAAGAAGCCAAGTCATACAAATTGTTTTTACTACCTATATGATGCTTGTATATAGTTCCCCCCCCTGTAGCTTCCATCCCTGTTTTTAATATATCTGTGTGTTCTGTAAAGCTACCTCTTGTTTTAATTTTTCAATGTGTTTATTGTAAAGCATTTTCTTGCTACTGTTATGTTTTAATGTAAACATATGATGTTTCTAACGAATGTCGGTATAGTAAAAAACTTTAAAATAAATAAATAAATCCCCTTTATCATTTTGGTTGCCCTTCTGTATACCTTCTCCATCGCAACTATATCTCTTTTGAGATGCGGGGACCAGAATTGTACACAGTATTCAAGGGACTGCAGGAGGAACAGTGGGTAACGTGTCAGTGAAACTTTCTCTCTGTCTCCATCTGCTGGCAGGGAGGCAACACCCAGCAATCTGGATTGATCTGGATACGTACAGGGAACAGTATTTTTTATACAGTTAGCAAGAGACTGACTTCTTGTTGCTAGAAAGGGCATATTTTTCATTATTGATTGACCCAGCATTTCAGTAAGGCCACACACATCTTTTCCTTGAAAAAAAAACAAAAAACAAACCCAAACCACATTCATAAAACATGTAAAATTTCTGGCCATCAGGGACAATAGAGGACAGTTATCAACATTTTTTAACAAACAGGATTTTCCACAAAAGCAAGCAGGTAAAAAAAAAAATTCTTAGCACCACACTATTGCTGCAGCAAATAACTATGCTACTACTATCTAAAAACTGACAGCATTCTGATCTGACGGCAGTTTTTTTTCTTTCCCCTATGAACTGATTTCACTAGAAGCCACAAAGCAATTGTGCCAAGCGCTGCATCTGCAAAGAGAACGAATAGCAGCAGTGACATTACAACTTTGAAAGAATAACTGCAGAGCCTCGGTGCATCAGCCCAAGAAGCTGCTAGTTTCCCTGCGTGAAAAGAACAATACGGATCAAACTCCTCTTATCTACATTTTTTAACAACCGGATTTCCAAAATTAAAGTTAAATACTACCACTGTGAAGGGGGCCTTGCAGGCCACGCACTCTCAGGAAGCGTCTGGCACAGTCATACAGAGCCAGATAGAAATGGCAGAGTCCATTTGGGGCAGATACTCGTGGTCCAGTCGCACGTGCTACTCCAGCCGGCAGAACACTGGCAAGTTAATTCTTTGCATCCAAAGAAGAGCGGTATACAGGATCAACAGACATGCAAAACATTCTAGGGCTCGTATTTCTAAGCATGGGGGGGGGGGGGGTTGTAAGACTAAACAGTGCAAAAAAAGCGGGAGAGTTGAGAGCACTTTATTTTAGCTACAGTTACAAAAAACTTTCCACAGATGCCACTGAATTCAACAAAAGATGAAGCAGCGGCACCCCCTTTCCGGGTGAGCAAATGCTGCCCTCCACCCCCCCAGGCCCGAGCGCGGGGAAGAAAGGGGCCAGGAGGAGTGCTAATCCGGGCCACCCTCACCTTGGTGTCGGCCATTTGCAGCAGGATGGTGCCGGATTGTGCGCGGCCTCCCTCCCTCGCTCACTCGCCTCCTCCTCCTCTCCGGCACTTTTACCTCAGTCTGACCCGGGCCGAGCACAGGAAGTACAACCTCCCCCTACGGATACGGACACCACGTCTGTAGAAAATATTCTGTCTATAAAAATAATAATAATTATTATTATCAATAAAAAAAACCCGTCACCCTCCCCCGACTCTAAAACGCGCGCCCCCAGAAAAAAAATGTTAAAATAAACCACCACCTTCCCGCCTGTTTCAGCATCCCACCCTTATCTTAACTCTACCCGCCGATTAAAAGTGAAACAATTTCGGAAATTAACAGTTATTTCTCCCCCCACCTCCGACATATTTGGAATTTCTTTACCTTGTTCTTCAACCTCGCGTCTCCCGTCAACCTTTGCTCGCTGCCCGCCCCTCAAGATGGCTGCTCCATTCTGCTCGGAGAATAATTGTATTTATAAATAATTGTATATTTCTAAATTTAACCTTTGTAGTATCGGACATATTCGCTCCATGTTTGGGAAACGGCTCATTAAAAAAAAAAAATTATGATTACCGTTTTAGTTTAATGTCCGGTCAGGCTTCTCTCTTCCGGCGACGTCATTAAGATGGCTGCCCCCTGTTGAGGACTCGGAGTTGCTGTTGTGTGGGAGCTTTGGTGTTTCTTCTGTGCGGTTTTTCTTGGAGGTTCATGTTTGTTATTCCTTTTTTTCTTGTTTGTCCTCGAGATTGTTATACTTATGTGCGTTTATAGCCTCCCCAATACAGCTTTAAAGGAATGTGCAGACGGTAGACGCCAAAGGAAAGCAGCCGAGTAGAAGTAATGGTTTTGTACAGTTAAGGAACGGGTAACTATGCAAGCTTTCGAGACTACAACATATTTGGATAATGATCAAGTAAGATCTCTGGTATTTATTTAGGCATTTATATAGTGCTGTACAACAAATTATGCATACGTTTACAAAGTCTTCTCACCATAGAGCTTTGGGATTTTGAGACAATAGAAGGTAAAATGATTGACTCAAGACTACAAGGAATGTAGGTGGGGAAAAACAGGATTTAACTGCTGGTACTGTAATAGCTAAGCTCTCTTTTCTGTTGTATTGGCCAGAAGAGATGGGTTTTCTGGTCTTTGGTGCCATATTCTTTGTTTCTTTAAATATTCACAATTATGAACAGTTTCTGGAAATCAGCATGAAGTCTTTGTAGGTTGTAATAACTTTTAAAGAATGAACCAAAAAGATATACAAACTTTTGAGTGTTTTCTATTGTAACAAAGTAGATATGTATATGTAAATAGTTCTAATAAGGTATATCTTTGCAGGGTGGTAAAGATGGAAGAAGATATACCTAGTAGTAATGTGTGTGTTCCTGAAGTGATTTTGGGCTCTGCTGAAAAAGAAAGCATTGATAAAGAAGACAAAAAAGAGGATGGCGGTGGTGGTAGTGATATGGAGAATTCTGTCGATTGCACCAGTGTGTATAGATACATCAAAGAAGACATGTTCACATCAGAGATTTTCAAAGTTGAAATCCAGAACCTTCCTAAATACATTGGCTTTAATGACGTAAAGAAGTTTCTTGCTAATATGGCCTTAACCCTCACAAGGTAAAACTATTTGGAAGACAGACATTTGCATTTGTGACATTTAAAAGTGAGGAGGAAAGGGATAAAGCCATGAAAGTCCTCCATGGGGTGATGTGGAAGAACCGAAACCTGAGTGTTAGGCTAGCAAAACCAAAGGCTGATCCTATTGTGAAAAAAAGGAAAAAGGATAGCAGCGACATGGACCAACCAGAACCCAAGCGTCTTGCTCTGGTCGAGGGGTCTGAGGAAGAGTCCCTCAGTAAGCAAATAGCAGATGTAGTGACCCCTTTGTGGAATGTACCTTACGAAGAGCAGCTGAAGAGGAAGGAGCAAGAGTGTGAGCAAGTCCTGCAAAAACTGACAAAGTAACTTTTCAGATATGTTTAAGTATACTGGGAGTTTTGTTCTAAATATAGGTTATAATTTAATGATCATCTTCCAATTCCTAGGAATATGTAGTGATGCTCTGTTCCTTCACAATTCTTAAGGTCAAAGTATTTAGAATTTGTGCTAGAAATATCTCCTTGTCACTCACATATGTCAAAGCAGATATCCAGTTTTTCATCACTTCATTTTTTAGTCATTCATAATATGCAGATAAATGGAACTTCCTGATCATTCTACCAGACCAATCTGTACAAGTGAGATTATCCTTTGGCCATCAGATGGAGATAGAGACCAAAAGCTCAAAACTGAGCCCCTTCTCTACATAAGGGTCCGTTGCTGCTTTAGTTCCTCAGTATGGTCTCGGCCTTAGCAGATGGATGTTCTGATGCTGCAGCTACATGGAACAGAAAGGAGTGGCTCCAGGGCAACAGTCCTCCCTGGGGTCACTTTCTCCTGCATACTCTGGGATGACAGTCCTCCAAAGGGATGATTTTCCCTTCCCAGAGTAACCAGGTGCTTTGGTCTCTCTGGTTTCCTAAGGTGCTTAGAGGTAGTCATTCACTGAAAAAGGAGGGTTATACTGAGCAATCCACCCTCTTCTCCTATAGGAACATACTCAATGAAGTCTGAGTTCCAGTACCAAGGAGCAACTATTGGAGGAGAATTCCCTGTGGCTTTTACCTTGGTGGGTCTGGCAACAGGAGCTGAGGACTGGACTTTCAGGCAACAGGTCTAACTAGGTACTGATCTTTCCTGGTGGAGTGGTGCCACAGGTCAAATAAGGTTCTGGTTTCCCTGTTTGGGCAGGAGCTGAAGAAGGAAAAAGGAAAACACCACAGGTAAGTCTAAATGGATGACAAGCTTCTGCTGGCCTGAGTATCAGAAATGGGGCTTGGGAATCCAACCTTGATATCTTACATGATAGCAAAGCTCCAGCCGACAACCACTGCTGTGAAATAGCAGGTGGGCAACACAAGCCTTGCTGTTAATGGGAGTATAGTAGAAATGATTTTGGAATACTATAATCAGGCCTTGTTGAGCTCCCCTGTTCAGGCTGGAACCTCTTTGGAAGAGAGCTGTGCCTTGCTTGGGAGGCACAGCTAGTTAACTTGACGAGCTAGCCTCAGGTATCCAGGGGAAGAAGTGGTTAAAATAAATGACTAGTAAGCAGGAAAACCAAGGCTCTAAGCCAGTTCGTTGCATGGTAATTCTTTCTAACATTGTGCAAAGCAATTCATCTCCTGTTTCTTAAGATTCACTTTTTTGGCGACCCTGTGTTCAGATCCCAGTAGTGTATGCCTCCACATATCATAGCAAAATGGAGTCATAATTGCAGTCTTCCTTATAGAAGAAGATAACATTCTTTTTTTTTGTGGCTATAGAGCTGGGGGAGGGGAGTAGATTTGTAGGTTCAGAACCCCTTGATTGGTCAGAATTGGGGAAACTCCCTGGATGAGAGGATCACAGCAACACCAGGCAGTGCCAAATAGAAGGTTCAGAGTAGATGAACAGCAATCCTAATGGCCAGGTTTGCAGTTGGTGAAGGTGCACTTTCTTGTCAGTGACTCGGGCAACATCTGGGAACCTGGCTTGAACTTCAAGTTCCAGTACTTGGCCTTACTCCAGCTCCCTACCAGGATACCTTGTTTAAAAGAAAAAATATATACACAAATTAATAAATATATATAGAGAGATATAGTAGTGAGTATTTATTTATATTAAGGCAATCAAGCCACATGCTATATCTTTTATTCCTCCGATAGTGTGTGGGAGATCACCTCTCCCACCCTCAGTTGGGGAGTGATTGAGGGAATATCTGGTAGAACCGGTGGTCTGCTCCTCCTTTTGATAGAGACTCCTAAAGGGGCTGATAGAATCATAAGTTGTGACTGCAGAAGAAGATGGCAGCCCCCCCCCCCCTTTTTTTTTTTTTTTTTTAAGCCTCACGATTTAAAAAAAATAAAATAAAATGGCAGATTATATGATGTTCCTTACTTTAGCAAGGTGATTCCATATATCTGTCTCTACCAGTTTACCTATGTTTAACTAGCTGGTAGTCTGGTACCCACAGGGAGAAATTTCTCCAGGGTGGGAAATCGAGTCAGTGAGCAAGCGTTGCCTTCAGCTATGAAAACCAAAGCTAGTGGAGGAAGGAAAAAGGATTCCCAGATCAGATAGAGGGAAGCTCCACTTAACCTACTTTCCTTCTCATTCTCTCCCCAGGCTAATAGGTACAATGGCTCTGGGTCTCAAATCCTCCTGGGCTGGGTCCAACAGCCTTCAGGGAGGTGACTTTTTCCCACAGTTAATGAGGGACAGAGAGGGTGAGATTGTGAACCTTCTTACAAAAGGACCCAGACGGAGTCACAGTTGGACTCTCACAGAGGAGAGGTAAGTTCTGGGGGTTGCCCTCTTGTAAGCTACCCCCCCCATCTAGCCTGGTCTGGGCAAGGGGGGACCAGAGACCCTCTGTGGAGCTCCCTCACAAGGGAAGTGGAGGAGAAGCCTGGTGGTTGAAACAGCACTCTGTGAACCGGCAAGGCTAGATTTCAAGTCCAGTAGCAGCTGCTTATGACCTTGGGCAGGTCATTTTGCCTTGGGTATAAACTTAGAGGGGTCATTGGCTAGGATGTGTTAGGGCTTTAACACACAATGTTTGGAGTTATACAATAAATTCAAATTTATAGGGAAACCTTGCTGAAGGTATTTTTCCATGGTAAAAGAACCTTTTATGGACTGATCCTAGTAGACGAGTGCTTATCAGAACCTGCTTCTGCACATCAGCCTCCCTCTCACCAACCAGAGCCAGTCCTGATTGAAGGGATGAGGCTGTTTAAAGGCTAAAAGAATTTCCACTTAGTAATTTTTCTCTTTCTTCCTTGGAAGTAATCCATGTCATGAGATTCATCTGGTGTTGGTTGCCATTGTCATTATGGAATCCCAGGTATTGATATCCTTAAGTCACAGAAATGCAGGGAGTCTCTTCTCTGGGTGGTAGAATACCAACAAGGGGAATTCTCTGTCCCCCAGGGTAGGCCTATGACCAAATTAGTGCTCAGATGCCTTCTCTTGGAGCCCTCAAGGACAGCAAGAAGGGTTAGCTGGGACTCCAGATACCTGTGAGACTAGGGGTAAAGCCTCCTTATACCAGGAGGGAAACTAGTTCCTCCTTTTAAACAGACAGTATAGGTCCGAGGTGAAGCCCTTTGTTCATAGATCAGGATCTTAAATACCAAGTAGTCTTACCAAGCTTCAGTATAGGGCAGTCCTCACAACTGCCTCTCCTGCAATTGCACCTTTGACATTAGCCATGTAGGTTGAAGGAGGATATAGTTAGAACTAGCAGAATCTTGAATGGGAATCCTAGTGGAGAACTAAGGAGGCTGGGCCCAGACAGGGGACAAGAGCTGTCTCTAGAATTTCCCTGGTGGTCTAGAATTCCAAAGTATCTGCTGCTAGCTCAAAGTAAGCAGCTTAGGAGGTAGTAGCCAGTAGTGTACCCTTAGTGGCTGGGAGAAAACGGAGAGAACAATTAGCTCTCACTTACCCTGGGAAGTTAGTCAGATTCAGGCTATGATGGAGTTCTCCTGCAGAACTGAGCAGCGACTCACAGGGCCAACATAATTGGCCTACATAGCCCAGAGCTGATACACTGCAGACCCAGAAGTGTTAAGGAGTGGCAGAAATAGCCTTTGCTATTGTGCTGTCAGGAGTTCTGGGTTAATCTCATTAAGTCTTAGTCAATCAAGTTCTTAGGTCATCAAGGGAATATAGGAACCGGGGGTTCAAAAGCTCTGGGAAGACCATAACTTGCATCCAACCTTCGGAGGATGGAGCAGCTAGAGGCCCGTATAGTCCCTGGACTTAGTCTGGGAAGTGCACGAAAAGGTTTATTTTTCACCATAGCCAAATAATTCTTCCCTAGAAGATCTATGACTTCTTGGTTAAGAGAAGCAAACTCCATAAGGAAAATAATCAATGACAGGTGCCATAGCGGTGGTGGTAGAAAGGCAGACTACAGAGCAAAGTGTAGCATTTGGCGCCTCTGCAAGATCATCTTACAAAAGGTATAATATTTCTGGTCGGGGAGACCAGGCTCTTGATGGTGTCCTTCCATGAAAGGAGATTGGGAGGAAGGCATAAGATTACAAGGCTTGCCGAAAATGACACAGGAATGAATGCTACCTCACTCCCTCTCAGGTTACTTTCTTCTGAGGAGTCTAGATCAGATCTCTCAACTTGGAAGTGGATTTGCTTAGGAGGGCATCGGTGATCACCCTCTTTTCAGATGTTGTAGGGTAGCATCTGGGAGAAACACCTCCATGGTGCCTTAGGAAATTTTAAAGCAAAAGGTATCAGCGTGCTCATTACTGTTCATACCCAGATCAGTCCCGACAAGTGGTTTATGCATCCCTACCAGCAGATTGAGGCACTGCTACATAACTGAGAATGTCACCTGCAGTCCTTCAGTATTTCTCTGTCTCCAGCAGATGGTAGAGTTGCAAACCTGCAGTCTGTTAGTTTAAAAAAAAAAAAAAAAAAAAAAAGTTTAGAGTAGGGAAAAAAAGATCCAGAGCTCCCAGAGGTATTAGGGGGATTGGATATCCCCGGCAAGGCTTGACCCTTGATTCCAGGGGGAGGGAAAGCCAGGAGTCCTGGTTCCCTCACTCGCCCTGAGGGCCTCCCACCCAAGCCGGCCTGTGGAAACGTCCTGGTGCCCAAGAAGCAGGAGCGTATCTCTTTCTGCCCTTCCTTGAGAGGCTGGGGCCTTTCAGGGATGTTGGTGCGGTTAATTGTTTCCCTTGCATGGCTTGGTTGCCTTAGCGTCAGGGGGAGGTCAGACTCGTGCGGCTGGATTTGATAGCGTCGATGCAGAATGCCAAAATGACCCACTTTCTCAGTCACAGGTAATATGTGTGAGTGGAGGGACTCGAGGCTCTGGTTCTCCCTTGGGTCCACAGGGTTCTGTTGTACGTCTTCCTTCCTTGGCTACAATTAGGAAGGGTGCTAAGGCATATTGCGATGCATCCAAGGAGAATAATCCTGGTACCTCCAGAGGGGGGCCGCATTGCCCGTGGTTTTCAGCCTTGGTAATTCTGTCAGTAGATGATCCTCTAATGCTTGGACATCTTTCCAAGTTGCTCCATCATGGACTAATCTTCTTGGATCAGGCGGCTCACTTGTCTCACGGCCTGACTTTTTTGAAAGGAACCATTGACAATTGAGAGGCTGTTCGGAGAAAATCATTACCATCCCACTGCAGACTATTTGTTTATTTACATTATTTTATTTAAAAGTGTTTATATACTGCTTTTACAAATATAATTTAATCAAAACAGTTTACAATATAAAACATACATAATAAAAATATGAAATTAAAATTAAAGTACTATGTAAAAATATCAATGAATTAAAAGAATAAAGTTAACAATCCTTACAAAGACTAACACCAAGTGCCTTTTTCACTTCTCTGGCCTATGTTTTGGGTGTGGAAGGTGTTTGATATATGGTGCCTCAGAGTGGAGTTTGCGCCACTTCAGACATTGGTGTCTCATGTTCTGGTTTTTATTTGCAGAACGGTCTAGTGAAAGGGACTGGCATTCAATTCTTTTTTGAGTCCAGGTAACACGAGGTTAACCTGACTTCACATCAGGATGTGGGCCATTTTCTTCGTGCAGTAGTTTAGTTTAGTTTATTGAGTTTTATATACCGTCATTCAGACATGCCATCCAACGGTTTACAATGTTAAGAGACAGATAATTTATATCTGTATCTTTATATTTTATCAAAAGATAAAATATGAAGGCAATTAAATGAAATCTAATAAAAATAAACTTTAAACAGTAAGTTTATAAAAGTTTAAAAGCAATGCAAGATGTATTAAAAGTGGGTGCAATAAAACTGGCTGGGGCTGTTATCAATTGGGATCATTATAGGCACTGCTGAACAGCCATGTTTTTAGCTATTTCTTGAATTTTTTTTAGTTTTGGTTTGTAATCTCAAATCTACTGGCAATGAGTTCCAAAGTTTGGGACTGGCTAGTGATATTGTTTGCTCTCTTACTTGACTCAAGTGTGCTGAGTTAACAGACCCTTGTTCACCGACCTAAGGTTTCTTTGAGGAGTGTGTAGTCGAATGGCTGCCTTTAACCAGTAGAACATGTGTCATCCAGTGAGGTGAGTGTTTCTCTCAAGTAACCTTAATCTGGTGTTGTGGATTCTCTGTGGCTTTTCATTCAAGCCGTTGAGGAGGGTGTCGCTGAAGCAACCAAGACCAGAGGATCAGTGAACACCAGGAGTTCTTTATTTTGCACAAAACATCATAAAAAGCCCGACTCAGGCTGAGTTTCGCTCTTTGAGCTGCTTCAGGGGCTATTATGTGTAATGCCGGTGGTTTGTCTCCATGCAGCAGTTCAGTCTCTTTAGAACTATTTAAGCAATTGCCTTCAGGACAAACAATGGGGGATACACCTCCACTCGAATGCCAGCAAAAGCACTTCAGCAGCAAATTCCACTACAGACAGGAACTCAGTCAAACACCTAGCTCTTAAACATTCAGCTCTATCAATTTTACAACCGGCATTACACATAATAGCCCCTGAAGCAGCTCAAAGAGTTGGGCTTTTTATGATGTGTTCACTGATCCTCTTGTCTTGGTCGCAACTGCTATATTGGATCGGTTTCCGGGGTGTCGCTGAAGAACCTTAAATTTAAAGTGGTCTTCCTAATGGCCGTTTTGACCACTAGGAGATGCAAGCGTCATCTTGTAGGGATCCATGCCTTCAGTTTTCGGAGGATAGGATGTCTTTGCACCCAGTGCCTTCCTTTTTACCAAAGGTAGTCTCTGATGTCCACCTTAGACAGTGGAATTTCCCTCATTTTCGGAATTTGGACCCTTCTTTTCCATGTACGAGGGAGCTTCACTTGTTGGATGTCAATCGGGTGCTGTTGCGCTATTTAAAGGGCACCAACAGTTTTCAAAAGTCCAGTTATGTTTTTTGTTCACTTAAGGGAACAAATAAAGAGAACACTTCTAAAGTTACTTTTCCTTTAATGGCTACAGGTTGCCATTGTGTCAGTTCATATTTGCAAGGGGGTTGATTCCTGAAGGTTGTCAGGCCTATTCTACTAGGGTGCAGGCATCTTGAGCTGAGTACCAGTTGGTGTCCTCACAGGAGATCTGTTGGGTGGTGACCTGGTCTTCTCTACATAGTTTCACTAAGTATTACTGATTGGATATTTGGGCTCCAGAAGTGGACAGTTTTGGAGAGAGTGTGCTGCGAGCAGGTCTTTCAGGTTCCCGCCCAGTTTAGGGGAGCTTGGGTAAATTCCATGCGTCTGGTCTGATTTGGGGTATGAACAGGAAAATTTTCATACCTGCTAATTTTTGTCCTGGAATACCATAGATCAGTCCAGAGCCCTGTCCTCTCTGGAAATACTGCTCTGTTTTCTGTGTATAGACTGTAAAGAAATTTTGGTTTGGGAGTTTTCAATTCCCCTTGAGAGCAAAAGGCTCCAGTTTGGAAGGCTTGACCTTTCCTCTGCTCAGTTTGGAGATGGGAAGTTGATTTATGGCTCATCTCATCTTGGCTTGGGTTCAGATCATACTGTGGGACTGCAGGTGGCACGCTGACTTAAGTAACAGTGTCGGTAAAGCTTTTCTTCTCTGTCTCCATCTGCTGGTTGGGAGGCAAAACCCATGCATCTGGACTGATCTGGGGTATTCCAGGAATGAAAATTAGATAAGAGCCAATTTCATTACTGGGCCTTAGGAAACAGAAGGTCAAAGTCAGAAGCGGGAGCTCAGAGCACTAGAGGTGCACAAGGCTCTGAGGTGATAGTGGGAATTTGCAAGGAGTACAAGAAAGCCAGACTTGGGTGTCAGCCATAGGGCCCCACGGAGGGCAAGGGGCCTCTAATGAAGCAATTGCAGACCAGATTAAGTAAGCAATTGCGGGAACGGATATACTGAAGGCAAAGCTGACACCCCGAGGGCCTAAAACACTTGGCTTAGGCCCGGGCATAGTATAAACTAGTGGGCCCAGCAGAAATCTGTAGGGCAGATACAAGGGCATTTCTGCAAGCATTTACAGAACACTTGAGGCTGAACCTTCAGGAGAAGGGCATAGTATTACTTCGGGAGTCCTGGAAGCAGGTCTAAATTACTCCCACCCAGGACTGGTACAACTTTGGTATGTCCCACTTGTACAGACTGGTCTGGCAGGATGGTCCGGAAGGTTCAGTTAGGCTCTTACCTGCTAATTGGCTTTCCTGGAGTCGTGACAGACCAGTCTAAAGCCCACCCTGGGAAGAGAACGGGGTTAAAAAAAAAAAAAAAAAAAAGGCTGTGTGTGTGTAGGTGAACATTCACATAGAAATGAGTGAAAAGATGGTGTTTGTGTCTAAAATCACTTTGAGTTCCAGGGGATCCTTATCCTCAGAAATCCACACGGAAGCAGCAATCCTAATTGTGAGCGTGGAATAGGAATTCTTGCTCCTGGGCTAGTAACCAGGGCGTGAACATTGGTGATGGTATCGGGTTTTGGTTATGATGGGGATTTGGAAACCAAAACTCAACAATTGTCTTTGACATTGGGTACTGAGCAACTGTGAGGCTGCACCAGACCCTTATATAGAGAAGGGGCTCAATGATGTGCTTTTGGTCTCTGCTGCCTCTGTTGGCTGGAGGATAATCCCACTTGTACAAACTGGTCTGTCAGGACTCCAGGCAAGCCAATTAGCAGGTAAGGACCTAACTGAACCGTAGCTTATGCTCCACTGGAAAATGTCTTTAAATTGCTCAGTTTCAAGCAGTGTTCTTTTAAAGGCAGGATTTTAATCCTGATTTCTCCTGCTCAGTTTTGAGCAGTGTACTTTTAAAGGCATTTTCCAGTGGAGCATAGCAAAGTTACATATTTTAACTGCATAAAAAAAGTGTAAAAAAATGAAGGGATGAACTTATATTACCGACTGATGATTATATTGCCACACAAGCACTGATGCTGCATTTCAAGGCAGATAGCATGTAGTGATTGCATGATGGTCCATTTATTATTTATATGGTTTGACACGAGAGGAATTTTTTTATTGATTTAATTCAAATTTTCCCAATCATTTTATGTACCCTTATTGGTAGTACTTTCTAAGTGTACCCGTATTTGGCTTTCATGTAATAAGATTTGAGTAAAAAATGCGTGCTGAACTTCAGTGCATATTTTCTTCTCTCAAGCTAAACTCCTGATGCAGTAAAGCTAATGGTATACTAATGCGTCAGGAATTAAAAGATAGTGTGCTAACCTGAAAATGCATGCACAAAGACATGCTTAGCGTGCATTGAACAAGATTTGTGCACATAGCATGTTCAGCATGCATAAACATGGAATACTGAAAATGTCTTATAATTGAATCACAAACATATTTAAGCACAGAATAAGCAAAAAATATAATTAGGAAAGTAAAGATATTGTAAGTAGATTCTCTTCTTGAAGGCTTTGGGATTTTTGCTAAAGAGACTAACATAGGGACAGCACTGTTAGGTGAAAACTAACTAAAGCAGAACTTCAAATGAGAAGATTGAAAATTTAACCGGGCTGAAATTCTCTCCTGCAGGTGTACAGTGCTGCATAAGTTATTTTCCCAAAGAAAAATTGAATTACTTAAAAAGTGCATATCATATTAATGTTATATTTATTAAAACATGTTCTTTCCTCAAATATTATTTAAGAAAATAAATAATGTTTATGCATGGAGACTATGCTATGTGCACAGATCTTGTTTTATGCATGCTAAGTATGTTTTGGTTGTTCTGTTTGTTTGTTTCAATTATAAGACATTTCCTGTTCGTAACCTAGATCAGTCCAGACAAGTGGGTTTTACATCCCTACCAGCAGATGGAGGCAGAGAGCCAAAGCCTTTGAGGCACTGCTACATAACTGAGTGCCACCTGTACTCCCTCAGTATTTTTCTATCTCCAGCAGATGGTAGAGGTGCAAACCTGCAGTCTGGAGTTTAAAAAAAAAAAAATTTAGGAAAAGAAAAGTGAGAAGCTGGGAGACACTCCCTGTAGTGTTAAGTTCCTTCATGGGCCATCACTCAGGTTGAGCCAGGCAAGCGGGGGTTAGTGATCCTTGGGCAGCTTGACCTGCAGCAGATCCAGGGGTCTGACAGCCAGGGTCCTGGCTCCCTTTGAAGCTGCCTTCCCAGAAGAGTGACCAGCAGCAGGGAAGTATCTTGTTTTTAACTAGCATGTAGTCACATGGACTCAGTTGGCAATGTCCTGTGCTGGGACTGCTATTTCTTTAATAAAAAAAAAAAAAAGATTTTCAGTGGTTAAAACTGGTGCCATTTCTTGCTGTTTCAGGGCAGGCCAGAGCTAGGAAGAAAGCAGTATTTTGGCAGTGAGTAGTAGTGGGCTGCTTCAGGAGCCGAAGGCTGCGCTTGGCAGTGTCCCTCTCCTTGTCTGCATGCTGCAATCGAGTGGTTCTTAGCAGGCCCGACTGCGTGATGGCAAGATGGCACCGACTGCCGGTTCCCACAGAGGGAAAGCGTGCTATTCCTGCGACTTGTTTCGGGATCATCTTAATTCAGCGGTGTTATCTTGAGTTTGTGTGTCCGGCGGTGAGGAGTCCTCTGGGGGGACCGAGGCCAATAGGAGGACCAAGCGGTCTCAGGGCACTGTGCCAGACTCTGCAGTGGGTCTAGAGAGCCTCTCAGGCAGGAAGAAAGCGTCAGCAAAGAGGATGGCTGATCATCTCGAGCTCAGGGACTCCCCCCTCCCCTGTGGTCTTCAGTGATTCTATCGGGGGAAGAGATTTGGGGGGGGGAGGATCAGATGGCCAGACCTGGGTTGGATGGGGGAGAGGATAACGTGGAATTTTCCATGGAATTTGTCCTGCTGGTGCATAAAGCCTTTCTAGTCAACAAGAGCACGGGTTTTAAGCAGTCTGCAAGCCAGCAGTCTCCTCTCGCTGCAAAGACGCCAAGGACCTCCTGCGTCGCCTAGATCTGGACCACCCTGCAGGGGCTGGCGGTTTGGATGACTCTGTCCTGGATGCCCGGGAGATGATCTTGGGGGTTCTCTGGGGGTGGATCCTCTTGCCCCAGCGGATCCCACGATGAGTACTGACCAGGGCATTGATAAGGAAATAGTGGATTCGGAGGTGGGTCTAGAATTGAGGCCGCTAATTCTCCATGTCCTGAAGGAGCTGGGTATTAAATTGGACCATGAGGAGTCAGATAATGAAAAAGTGGATCTGGTGTTGGATGGCCTTTGGGGTCCTCCAAAAGCTTTCCCGCTCCCGAAGAAGATCAAGAAGCTGGTAAACCAGGAATGGGCCTTAAGGTGTCCAGGGTTATAGTGAAGTTGTATCCTCTAATGGAGAGGTTCTGTAGCTGTTAGAGTTGCTGAAGGTAGATGCTTTGGTCTTGGCAGTCACCAAGAAGACAACTGTTCTGGTGACGGGGTCAGTGGTGTTAAAGGACGCGCAGGACCATAAGCTGGAAATTCACCTGAAGCGGATGTTTGAAATTTTGGCTTTTGAGTGTGCGAGCTATGATCTGTGGTAGTCTCATGCAGAGGGCTTGTTTGCACTGGGTCAGAATTCTCAGGAGAAGTCCTCAGCCGACACTGGTTTGGATATCCAGGCAGCCCAGGTGGAGGCTGGGATTGCTTCAGTGGTGGATGCCCTTTATGACCTGATCTGGACTTCGGCCAGGAATATGGTCAAGGTGGTTTCAGTGCGCCGATTGTTGTGGTTGTGAAATTGGTCGGCTGATGTGTGGTCCAAGTTTCAGTTCTGTAATCTACCTTTTAAGGGAAAATTGTTGTTCGGGGAGGACCTGGAACAATTGATTAAGGTTCTGGGAGAGTCGAAGGGGCATAAGCTGCCGGAGGACAAGAACATCCGGAAGACTTTCCCATCTTGTTCTCTGTTTTGGGATCGACAATGATTTTGTTCCCTTAAGTGTTCTGCACTGGTGGTGGGGCAGAAACAGTCCTTTTGGAGGTGCCTGTAGAACTCCCAGAGAGAGAGCTCTGGCCAGGGGCCCAGTGGCAGTAAGGCTTCTCAATGAAGCTAGTTGGGTCCACTCTTGAAATAGCGGTTGGGGGCTGTCTGTCACGGTTTATAAGGAGTGGACCAGAATTACCTTGGATCAATGGGTGCTAGAGGTAATAAGGGACGGCTACATGTTAGAATTTTCTTGCGGGATACGTTCATGGTATCTCACTGTGGGGCTCGAGGAAGGTAACAAGCGATTCGGGATATTTATTTTATTTTTTATTTATTTAACAGTTTTTTATACCGACCTTCATAGTAAATAACCATATCGGATCGGTTTACAGTTTAACAAAGGGAAAAACTAGAGTAATAGAGAGATGCTGTGGTGCTTTCAGAAGCTAGGCGCGATAGTTCTGGTACCAACAACGGAACGCAATCGCGGAAGGGATTTTGTCATTCCAAAAAAGGAGGAGTCCTTTCATCCCATCCTCAATCTGCAGAAGGTGAATGTATCGTGTGTTCAGTTTCCGTATGGAAACATTGCGGATGGTTATAGGGGCTGTTCTCAAGGGGAATTTTTGCCATCTCTATACTTGACGGAAGCCTATTTGCATGTTCCCATCAGGACAGAGCATCAAAGATTCCTACGTTTTGTGGTCTTGGGTCAACATTTCCAGTTTCAGGCCCTCTCGTTCGTTCTGGTGACTGCACCGCGCACATTTACAAAGGTGATGGTGGTCGTGATGGCGGCTCTCCATAGGGAAGGGATCCTGGTTCATCCTTATCTGGACAACTGGCTGATTCAAGGAAAATCGGTGGAAGAATGTCAACGATCCGTTCTAAGGATGCTGGATCTGTTGAAATCCGTGGGCTGGGTGCTCAATTGGGCAAGCAATCACCTGTGCCCTATCCAGACGCTGGAGTACCTGGGAGCGAGATTTGATACCTCTATCGGCAAAGTTTTACTCACCTTCGAGAGAATTCAGAAGTTGCAAGCCCAGGTGGGACAGATGCTATGGATGCCGGTCCCCAGGGCTTGGGATTATCTTCAGGTTCTGGGGTCGATGACTACCTTGGATTTGGTGCCATGGGCCTTTGCACACATGTGCCCTCTGCAGAGGGTGCTGCTATCGTGGTGGAATCCATTGTTGGAAGAATTTCATTGACTGTTGCTGCTGCAGGGGCCCTCCAGGTCCATTCTCTCGTGGTGGCTGTGTCGTCCCAATTTGGAAAAGGGCATGGATCTGGAGGTTCTGAACTAGGTGGTGGTGCCCATGGATGCCAGCCTCAAGGGTCTGCCAGGGACTGTCAGCGCAAAGTCTGTGGTTACCAGTGGAAGCATCCTGGTCTATCAATTGTTTGGAAACGAGGGTGGTGCGCAGGGCATTGGTGGAATTCCATCCGATGGTCCAAGGTCAGCTGGTCAGAGTGTTTTCAGACAATGCCACATCAGTGGCATATATCAATCGGCAGGGGGGAATGAGAGTTACTCAGTTGCCCAGGAAACTCAGGAACTTTTTGTCTGGGTGGAGCTACATTTGAAGGGGATAGCCGCTTCTTGTGTTGGGAGTGGACAATGTGTAGGCGGACTATCTCAACCGACAACAGTTGGACCCAGGAGAATGGGAGCTGTCAGTGGAAGCCTTCAGCCTTATTCTCTCATATTGGGGCAGCCCAAGTCTAGATCTAATGGCATCCAGGAGCAATGCCATCCGATCTAGACAAGACGCAGCAAGATTCTTCAGCCGCAGGCGAGAGGTCTGAGCCGAGGGCATAGATGCTCTGGTTCTTCCTTGGCCCGTGGGGATCCTACCTTAAGTGTTTCCTCCATGGCTGCTAAAAGGTCGGGTGTTAAGACGCATGAAGAGACATCTGGGCCAGCTGGTACTGGTCGCTCCAGAGTGGCCACGTTGTCCGTGATTTGCGGATCTGGTACAGCTTGCAGTGGACAGGGCCCTGAGATTGGCTCATTTGCAGGGACTGTTAAGGCAATGTCCTATTCTGTCAAATTGAGCAGATCACTTTTGTCTTTCGGCTTGCCTTTTGAGAGGAGATGTTTGCAACTGAAGGGTTACTCAGAACTGTGATTTCCACTTTGCTTCAGGCTAGGAGGCTGGCCACGTCTATGGCGTATGCCCGGGTATGGAGAGTGTTTAACTGATGTGTGGAGGAAGGTCTTGACCCATTGGGGGTAGATATTCCACAGCTTTTGGCCTTCTTTCAACATGGCTTTTCCAAGGGCATAGCTTACAATTCCTTGCGGATTCAGGTGGCAGCCTTGGGGTGTCTCAGAAGTAAGTTTCGGGGGGAAGTCGTTGGAATCACATCCAGATGTGGTGAAGTTTCTGAAGGGGGTCAAGCATCTGCGACTACCGGTGTGTAGGTTGTGTCTGGCGTGGAGTTTGAACTTAGTCTTATGGGTGCTTTGTGGGCGTCCATTTGAGCTGATGAGGAAGGCATTGAAGGACTTCATTCTGAAGGTAGTGTTTCTGGTGGTGACTTTTCAGCTTGAAGGATTTTGGAGCTGCAGGCTTTGTCCTGTAGGGAACTGTTTCTGAGAATCACTGATGGGGGGGGGGGGGGGGGGTTGTTGCGCACTATTCCCTCATTCCTACCTCTTTTCATCTGAATCAGTTGGTGGAGCTTTCTGATTTCCTGAATTGGATGGAAAAGTCTCTAGATTCCAAGGAGCTCCATTTCTTGGATGTTTGGGTGCTGTTGCATTATTTATAGGTCACCAATAGTTTCCGGCAGTCGGATCATTTGTTTGTGTTTGGAGGTGCAAAAAAGGGTTGCAAGGCCTTCATTGACAGAATAGGATATTGGCGGAAGGAAGCTATTGTTTTGGCCTGCATTTGTAAAGGTAGAAGAATTACGGAGGGCTTGCGTGCACATGCTAATAGAGCGCAGGCGGCCTCATGGGCTGAGTGTCAGTTGGTATCGCTGCAGGAGATTTGTACAGCTGCGACATGGTCTTCCTTACACACTTTTTCTCGCCATTACTGGTTGAATGTTCAAGTTGTAGGTGAAATGTCCTTTCGCGATGGTGTGTTGTGTGGAGGTCTTTCGCGGACCCACCCTGTGTAGGGTTGCTTTGGTGCATTCCACTGTCTGGACTGTTCTGGGGTATGAAGAGCAAAGGAAAATTGGTTCTTACTTGTAAATTTTCATTCTTGAAGTACCACAGATCAGTCCAGAGACCCAACCCCGTATATTTTGCCTCAAGACATTTAAAACAAGTTTGTCTTAACTCGTGCTTTCTGGGAAGAGCTGTCAGGTTGTACATATACAGAGCCTTCAGCGGATTGCCTGGTTGCTTTGTTTACCTATGGGTTGTTTGTGGTTAATCTATTTTCAGGGGGCTCCAACTTTTGGGTTCAGCGTTCCCCTCCCCCCCCCTCATTTAGGCAATTGTTTAAGTGTGGTTGCTCTCTAATTTGGCTTGGGTACAGGTCAGTACTCAGGGACTGCAGGCGGCATTCTCTGTTATGTAGCAGTGCCTCAAAGTTCTCTGCCTCTATCTGCTGGTAGGGATGCATAAACCCACTTGTCTGGATTGATCTGTGGTACAAATAGGAATGAAAATTAGCAGGTAAGAACCAATTTTCCCGTTTTCAGTATTCCATGTTTTTTTTTGTCATCCAGGGCATTTTCTGAATTAAATTAATATGCTACACATCTGTTAAATTTCAGAATGGCCTGCCAATATTCTCTTGTGACATTGATGAGATCAGATCCTCTTGAGGTTTGCTCTACTCATAATAGAAACATAAAACTCATACAGTAGGATAACACAAGTAAGGATATTATATATCACTGTAATGTACCTTTCACGCATCCATGTCTCGTAGAGACTTCTGCTGGCATTAATTTACATAACATCAAGCTTTAATGATAATGTGGCCCATTTCTTTTACAAATTGTATTTAAACACATTTAAAATTCTCAGCTTTAAATAGTTCAAAAGTGAAACTGTGGTCCAAGAAATTTAAACTGTTTGTTTGTAAACAAATCTGGAGGAGAATTCAAAGAATTGACCTGTTTAAAGCTTTTCTTGAGGTAGTTCAGGGAGCTGATTGCACAAAAAAGCATCTTGATGATTTGTTTTTTATCTATAAATTATTTCCCAGGTAGTATTAAATATTTTTGAAAAATCTTCCTACTTAGCTATGTGCTGGTGGAATGAAGCTGAGCAAATCATTCTGCTGTTTTGTTTTTTCTTTGGAGCCTCATGCAGACCACGCCCAGGAGTATGTAGATCCCGAGTGGCCCTCGGGAAGTCTGTTCCTGGGTGAGTTCTGCAAGGAGTTGCAAAGAAGAGTAGAGCCAAGTACCGCTGTGTCGTCTTTTTAACTTAACTATGCAATCAGATTAACCAATGCCCTTCTGGATTTTACAGGGAAATAGGAAATAATAACAAAGCCCTTTTGCCCTGGTTGTTCACGCAGAAGCAGAAGTACAATAAAATCTGCTGTCCGCTGGAGGGAGTGAAACCTTCACCAGTACAGGTATTCCCCCACGAAGTGGGGCTCCCAGGCATGGACTGAATGTGGGAGATGTGTTGCTTTGTAAGCAGAGTATGAGGACTTCTGATAGTAAAACAGGGTGAATGTTTGCCTGGCAAGTTTAGTGCATTTTGAGAACAGCAGGAACAATGTATTTTATTTTGGATTTATACTCTTTAAAGGCTAAATTAAATAAGGCCAGAAGTCATATTCCTCTCTTGCAGTTCTTTATTGATGGCTTCATGCAGTTTTGTTACAGCTATATCTTAGAAGAAATGTGACAGAATATTTCTAATGATTCTGTGTATTAAAAGAGATAATTTTCATAAACAAACTTGTTTTCACTTGGATTAATGACTTGGATATCAGATCTGGAAACTTTGGTTATAGTGCAAGTTTACTTTAAACATAATTTGGTTTTTACTGAGTAATTTTTCCATGGCCTTGTTTTCACTTGATCAAGATAACATCATTGCACAAATCTGCATCTTGTCTCTTTCTCTACATTTGTATAGATATGTTTTTTTCCTTTAGGTGGAATATCGCAACAAATGTGAATTTCTAATCGGTATAGGTGTGGACCAAGAAGATAAAACAGTGGGTTGTCGCCTTGGAAAATACAAAGGTGGGACATGTGCGGTTATTGAACCATTTGACACCATTCACATTCCAGCCATCACCAAGAAAGTAGTCAAGGCTTTTCAGGACTACATCAGGTGAGTGTCAGCTCCTTCCACGTACATGGCTGCAGCCCTACGTTTCCTAGAGCAGAAACTACTGGGAACATGCATAGATCTCTCCATGTGCTGACAGAGCAGCCTCCCTGCAACAGCTTAGCTCCTAGCACAATTTACAGCTTGTTTTAAGGATATTAGGCAAAGGTGAAATGGTGCCTTATTGGGCCAGTGAGTGCTATGATGTAATGAATCTGAGTACTATTGTATTTCAGCCATTCCGTGCCTATAAAAACAATCTTTATTGACTTAAAGCCCATGAAACTTTTTTTTCCCCCTATTGTAAATCTCCCTTTTTTCCCTTGTATTCTGTTTTTCCTCATTGATCCTGTGAGTAAAATTCTCGGGCTGGAGTTGAATCGCATGCCTTTCTTTACCTCTTAGATCACAGCCTTTTTTACCCTTTCCTCTCCCAAACTGTTTGAACACATCAATTCTATGAATGATTCAAACCCCAATAACCCTATTGGTCAGGAGACCCAGGCAAAACCCTGGTCTTGTGACTCAAATAGTGGATGCCCAAGGGAACCACCTGCTTCCATAGTTGCTAGGAATAGTGATATCCAACATCTCTGGCTTCACATATCTGTCTTCCCTTCTTTCTTTATTTTTGTGGTAGGCGTGCCTTGGTTCTTCATAAACATAGTTGGGTACATTTTAAAAAACAGCGCACGTGCGTACTTTTGTTCACACAACTGGCGCGAACAAAAGTACGCCGGATTTTAAAAGATATGCACGTATCTTTTAAAATCCGGGGTCAGTGCACGCAAGGCTGTGCAAAATCGGCAGCCTGCGCGTGCCGAGCCGCATAGCCTGCCTCCGTTCCCTCCGAGGCCGCTCCGAAATCGGAGCGGCCTCGGAGGGAACTTTTATTTTTGTGTTCCCCCCCCCCCCCCCTTGTTCGATGGACTTACGCCTGCTACTGGCAGGCATAACTTGCGCGCGCTGGCTGGCCAGGCCCCGACACAGGTCATGCCCCGGGACTTATGTGCGCGCAGGGCTTTTAAAATCTACCTCAATGTTCCTGGCTTGAAGCAAACAGAAAATCTAAAGAAGCTTCTGAGATTTATAGGATTGATTGATTTCCTGTTGCACCATGAAATAACGTTCAGTTTTGGGAATTTCAGGCTAACACCGTATGCTGTGTACAGTCCGGAAACTTATGAGGGACACTGGAAGCAGCTCACAGTCCGCACAAGCAGGAAGGGGCAGATTATGGCTATCGCTTACTTTAATCCCCAGGTAGACCTAATAAGTTCTGTCTACTCCAGCAGTGAATCACTGTTGTGTACAGGAGTTTATGTAGGTTATGATACGTTTTTAAAGGACAAATCCAAAATTATGTATTACAGGAGTTTTCACTGTTAAGGGATTGCAAGTAATAACAAGGGTATCTAGTCTGTGGTGTTCTCTGGGAACTAGTAAGGCCTGTTTCATTTGTTAGTCAGGTGGAGTGGTCTTCCTAGATGGGAGCACCTCTGAGAGAAGTGAGGTGTTGAAGATCTGCTAATTGTCTCTAATTGATGCGAATCCGATTTCATATTCAGATGACATCTATCATGTGACTTCCTGTCGCACATTATTCTTTGCATATAAAAACTTCCAGCCCTGTAATCACATCGGAAGGGGGGTCTGTTTTTCAAAGCTCTTGTACTCAGAAGGGGTCCCAAAACTTTTCAAGCTAAGGACCACATAGGAAACTTCAAACCATCATGGAGTTTCCTACCTTCCCAGTATCCAACCCCACCACCTAAGAGTTTGCTGGAAGTGGGGTGGGGTCTCCATTCTGGCCCTTTGGTTGATGGGAAAGGAAGGAAACAGGATTCCCAGAGGTGTAGCAGATAGTACTATTAGTAATATTTACAGATTTCTCAGGTTAGCAAACCTTGCATCATCCCCGAGAACCTTGCCCCTTGCAAAGCTTGCATGCAGAATTTTTAAAATGCTATGCATTTCATTCAAAAAAAAAAATAGAATTACCACATGACTAGAACATCTGCAGAGCTAAAGCTGGATTATTGCTTCAAAGGCAGTCCATTTAATTTGGCAGTGTAAGAGGCCAGAAGATCAATGTGTGCTAACGATTATTTACTGCTTATTGCAGTATAATATGATGGTGCCACCCTGCAGCTTGGTTTGCATTCAGGAAATGGAGAAATTACTTACCCAATAATTTTGTTTTCCTTAGTGTAGACAGATGGACTCAGGGCCAATGGGTTATACGTTCCCCTGCTAGCAGATGGAGACGGAGTCAGGTCACCTTAGATACACCCCTGCAGTGACCGCAGCCCTTCAGTATGCTCTTCAAAAGCCATTGTGGACATACTATGGAAAAACTTGATTACAACTTGATTAAAAACTGATAACTGTAATTGTACTCAACCAAACATAAGCGCTGAACCCCAGTAAGATTATAGATGCCCTGATCTAGGGATTGGGCGATGGCTTACCCGTAACCTCTTGGAATTGATATTCTCCTCTTGGGCGATTCCTTGGCATCATTCTTGGGCAGCCGTGGGCGGGATGCTGAGTCCATCTGGCCACATGCCGATTGCCGGGTGTGCTCTGGTGATCCCCAGGATCGTAAGCTTGAGGTTCTTCTCAAAAGAATTTTCAAGGTGTCGGCCCTTGGGGTTAGGACAGCTGTTTGTAGTAGCTTGGTGCAACAGCTCCTGAGAGCCAGGGAACTTTCCCTGGAAGAAGCGGAGCAGGCTGATGGTTTGGAGGCGGCGGTAGCATATGGGGCTGATGCTTTGTACAACCTTCTCCATACGTCTTCTCGCATTATGGCTTCTGCGGTTTCGGCCCGCAGACTTTTGTGGTTACGGAATTGGTCGGCGGATGTCTAGGAAATTTATCTGAAATGTAGCTTCGAGTTTTGTCCAAGTACCTTGAGTCTACAGATGACAAATGTGTGCTCCCTACCCGAAGGTGGATGCATCTGTAATTAATATTACTTGTGGAATCGGTTGTTGGAAAGGTAGGCCTGCGAGCAAGTTGTCCATGTTTGTCCACCATAGGAGCAAGGACCGTAGTTGCTGAGTTATTTGAACTGGATAAGACAGTGGTTGAATGGCTTGTATCCATTGGTTTCTGAGGGTCCATTGAGTAACTCTCATGGCTAATCTGGCCATAGGAGTGACGTGAACTGTAGAGGCCATGTGACCCAAAAGAGTGAGACATTGATGAGCTGTCATTTGTGACCATGTGCATAGAGAGCCTGCTAACGAGGCGAGTACCTGTGCACGGTCTTTTGGAAGGAAAGCTTTTGCCGTTATGGTGTTTAATTCTGCTCCGATGAATTGTAATAGGTGATATGGTATGAAGTGGGATTTCTGGTAGTTGATGAGGAATTCCAACGAATAGAGTAGTTATTGTGAGCTTGAGAGAGTTGAGAGCTCCTTGTCTTGTTTGGCTTCTGATGAGCCAATCGTCCAGGTAAGGAAACACGTGCACTCCTTCCTTGTGCAAGTGGGCAGCTGCCACTACCAGGCACTTTGTGAACACTTGAGGTGCTGAGGCAAGACCGAATGGTAGCACCCTGTACTGGAAATGCTGACTTCCTACCAGGAATCGTAGATATTTGCGATGAGGAGGGAATATTGGAATGTGAGCGTAAGCGTCTTGAAGATCCAGAGAACAGAGCCAATCTCCTTTTTGAAGTAGAGGTAGCATGGTACCCAATGACACCATCCTGAATTTTTCTTTTTTCAGGTATTTGTTGAGTTTCCGGAGGTCCAATATGGGACGTAGGCCTCCTGTTTTCTTTGGAATGAGGAATTAACGGGAGTAGAATCCTCTGCCCTGCTGAGGTCAGGGAACTGGTTCCACGGCCCTGGCTCTCAGAAGGGTGGATAATTCTTTTTGTAAGAGTGTGGATGGATTGATTACTGCCCAAGACAAGGTGGGTGGAGTATAGTTTGGTACCGTGAGAAAGTCCAGGTGGTACCCTTGAGATGTTATCGAGAGTACCCATCGGTCTGTGGTGATGTGCGACCAATTGTGCTGGAAGAAAGTGATCCAACCTTCTGGCAAATTTGGGGTCAGATTGGTAGACAGGCTGCTGTTCTCCGGTGAGATTTCAAAATCCCGAAGTCGGGCCTGTTTGCGGAGGGGGTTGAGCTCTAGGTGCTCTTAGTTGTCTGGTATGCGGTCTTTGTGCTGGCCTAGATGACCATCCACGGGCAGGAGGTGGATAGTACCGCCGTGGCCCATAATATGGCCGTTTTTGAATCTTTCCTTGGGAGTCTTCGAGAAGATGTTTGAGACTCCTGAGGAGCAGAGGAAAGCTGTCTCAAGGTTTCCAAATGTTCCTTCAGCTGGGAAACTGCCTCTTTTATTTTATCTCCAAAGAGATTGTCCCCTGCACAAGGGAGATCAGCAAGTTTCTCCTGTACTTCTGGCCTCAGGTCAGAGGCCTTGAGCCAGGCCCATCTGCGGGCACTGATACCAGTGGCAGACATTCTTGATGAAGTCTCGAAGCTATCGTAAGCTGCACGAACTTCGTGTTTCCCAGCCTCCAGGCCCTTAAGGATGATGGTGTTGAAGGAATCTTGGAATTACTGGGGAAGAGATTCAGAGGGTTCCTGAATTTGTATCCACAAATTACGCTGATATTGCGTCATATATAGTTGGTAAGACACAATTCTGGAAACTAACATGGACCCCTGAAACATTTTCCTGCCTATGGTATCCAAAAACCTGTTGTCTTTTCCAGGAGGATTGGATGAATGAGGCTTTATCCTTTTTGACCTTTTTTGAGCTGACTCAACTACTACCGATTGATGGGGTAGTTGAGTTTTTTGGAAGCATGGGATGTGTTTAACTAGATACTTAGCATCAGTTCTTTTATTCACCGGTGGTATGGTGCGGGGATGCTCCCATAACCTGTGTTGCAAGTCAATTAGGACTTCGTGAACTGGAATTGCCAGGACTTCTTTAGGTGGGTCCATGAATTGTAACACCTCCAGAGTTTTTTGTCTGGTGTCCTCTTCAGATTCCAGCTGAAAGGGGATAGTGTCAGCCATATCCTTGATGAAATTTGAAAAGGAAAGGTCCTCTGGAGGGGATTTCCTTCTTTTCTCTGGAGGAGAAGGTTCTGAGAGGACTTCCTCTGAGGAAGAGTCAGTGTTGGGATCCTCCCAAGTGTCCGGTGGACGAGGAGGAGTCAATGGAATGGGAAGAGATGGCAAAATTGAGATTCCCGATGGACCTGGAATAGGTTCAGGCATCGGTACTTCCTTCACTATTTCTTCTTCCCTTGGTGTTGGCATCGGTACTTCTGGTGGTTGTACCGGGATGGCACCGATGAGTGTGTCCAATTTAGCTAAAATTATTTATTTTATTTATTTATTTAAGGTTTTTATATACCGGCAATCATGACAACATATCTTGCTGGTTTACATAAAACAGGGGTGCAGTATATACATCAAACTGGAACTGTGTGTCAGAAGGTGCAGTTACATATAACAGGGGTAGCAGAACTGGGAGAAGGAGGAAGAGAAAGGATAGAATAGTAGCGGTTAAACAATATACAAATTAAGTGCTATATACAATGCATGGTTGAAGACTGGTAGTTTTGAGGAGGTGATAGTGGGGTCGTTAGATTGTGTCCGGGAACGCTTGCTTGAAAAGCCAAGTCTTAAGTTTGTTTCTAAAAGTTAGGAGGCATCAGTATGGGTTGGAGTGGAACCGGTGATGGCATCGGAATGGGTACCGGTGATGGGAGTGGAACCGGTACCAGCGATAGTGCTGGTATCCATGGAGGAATCGTGATCGGTGCTAGCATTGGAGGCATGTCAAGGAGTGCGTCTCTAACTGCCTGGCGGATGTAACCGTCCAGTTTCGCCCTCTTAGCTGATGAAACCAGAGTAGCTATGGGGGGAGGCAGCGAAGGCGATACAGGTACCTCCGCAAGGCCCTGTGGAGGTACGGTTCCCGGCACCAATATCGGTGGGAATCGCCTAGGAGTCGAAGGCCTCGATGGACATGGAGTGTCCTCTCTCCAACGTTTCTTCGGTGATGATTTGAGACTAGTCGATGGAACTCCGGTTATCGGATTGATTTCAGGATCTGAGGCCTCCGGTGTCGATGACTATGTTTTTGCCAATTGTTCGATGCCTTTCTCGATGACCGATGTAGACTTTATCGATGATTTTGAGGGAGTTGGTGACGGCCGATCACCCACTTCATCCGGTCTACATTTTTTAAGGACGACCTTCCTGATTGCTCCTGCCGGAGACAACTGTGTGGACGTCTATGTCGATGGCATTAGTTAGAGATGGACTGCATAAGTTATCCTGGATTAAACAATCTGTTAAAAAACAAACTTTATTAAATTTATTTTATGGAAGAAATCCCAAAGAATAATTGTTTATGCAAGAGACAAAGACCTCAGAACTGGCAAAAAGCAGGTCTGTTGACCAAAGATTTTGTGACCAGTAGGTTCAATCCACAGGTCTATGATATGTTTCTTTTTTTTCTTTTTTATAAAAACACTTCTAACTCTTCTAAGTTGAATAATTTTATGATTCCCAAAACATTTGGTATTAATTATATCCAATTGCAACGAACTGTATCAAAGTTGCAAAATCTTCTAAAAGAGAATATATTAGTTGTCTCTGCAATCCTAGAATCTTTTAGTGCCGACTATTTTCAGCGGCTCTTTTTTTCTTGCCACTGATTACCACACTGTTTGCCGTTTTAACCACACTAACTTTGTCTATTGGAAGCCCATAGATTACATATCTTCTCTTTTCTAGGACAAGATTATTATAGTGATTCTTTGTCCAAGTTCCATGATAAAGCACTTACCTTAAGGCTTGTTGCAGATTTTCTTTCATGTTGAACAAGTCTGTGCTAGATGCCACCGCCAACGTTAACGTTTCGCTTAACGCTTCCTCAGGGCAGATTTAGGCTGTCTTTATCTTTCGGCGTGCGGGCTTCAGATGGAACAAATGTTCCATTTTCTCCATGTGCAGTCTTCTGCCTTTCGGCGTCATCTCGGCGCATCTTGGGCACGTCGAAATGTCATGTCCCTCGTTGAGGCAGAGTACACACTCGATGTGTGGGTCTGTGATGGACATGGTGCGGCAACAATTCGGGCACTTTTTGAAACCCGTAGCTATAATGAGTCGGACAGCCATCGACGACTTTCAGGCACGGTTGACTGTAGCGGAACCGACCAGAAAAATTTTTAAAGACTTATCGCAATGGAAAAAAGGGAGACCCCTACGGTGTCTAAAGTTTTTCCGAGTTTTTTTCAAATTTTTTATGTAGTGAAAATTCACCACACAGGACTCCTAGAACCGTGAGGCTAATGGCTTCGAGGAGAAAAGAAGACTGAAGAGAGACCCCTGTGGCTCGAGGGATCATGGCATGCTGGGCATGCTCAGGATGCCAGTCAAAAGTTTCTAGAAACTTTGACAGAAAGTTTTCCATGATAGGGCTCCATCATTGACGTCACCCATATGTGAGGACTAGCATCCTGCTTTTCCTGGGGTAAAGGATATTTTTATCTCATGAAGCAGTTTGTGTAGGATACCTTCTTTTCCTGGGCAAAATAAGTTGGCAGTGTTGTAAACTTTGGTCAGAATTACTACTGTATAACCAATCTATTAGGCGTTTCGACGTGCTATTACCCCTTATTCGGTAAGGGGTAATAGCACGTCGAAAATGCGCGTCCAACCCCCCCCCCCCCTCCCGAAACTAATAGCTCCCGCAACATGCAAATGCATGTTGATGGCTCTATTAGTTATTCCCGCTCAATTCAGTAAGTAAAATATGCAGCCAAGCCGCACATTTTACTTTCAGAAATTAGCACCTACCCAAAGGTAGGCATTAATTTCTGCCAGCACCGGGAAGGTGCACAGAAAAGCAGTTTTTACTGCTTTTCTGTACACCCTCTGACTTAATACCATGGCGATATTAAGTTGGAGGTCCCAAAAGTTAAAAATAATTAAAAAAAAAAAAAAATTTTTAAATCTGCTTGCGGATTGCAAACCGGATGCTCAATTTTGCCGGCGTCCGGTTTCCGAACCCGTGGCTGTCAGTGGGTTTCAGAACCGCCGGCAAAATTGAGTGTCCCTAGCACCTCCTTTTACCACGGGCCCTCATTTGCATGTGGGCTGATACTAAATTGCGCACACAGGAGAAGCTCTCCCACGACTTTTACTGTATCGGCCCGTATGGGAGCTATTTGCTGTCCTGCTCTGGTCTTCTGAAGGGTCCAGGAGCAAAGTACAACTCCAGCACTAAGAAAGGAAAACAGTGCGTTTTAAACCGCATGTCTTTAAATAATGTGTTCAGTGTGATTTACCCTACCCCCCATTCAAAGTGAGTGGGAACCCTTCCACTGTGCTCGCCTGCTTGTTTTAAAATATTTATAATCTATACTAAATTGGCGATGCATTTTTTTGTGTAATTCAGAGATGTTAAACTTCTTCTGTATCTTTTCCTTTCCTGTACCAGTTCAATATCCCTTCCTCCTGTCCGTCCATGCACTCGCTTTCCACTGTCCTTAATCCAACAAGGAAATGAATGAATGCTCATGTGTTTGCTGCAAATGATGTGAAGAAAGGAGTCCACCGGGAAGCCTTGTGAATCAGCTGATGCTGTTCAGATATTTTTTATATTAAGTGTTTGATATTCTGCTTTTTCCTTAAGATAGGCCCAAGGTGGATTGCAGGAAGTAACAAGGCATTGAACAAATAAGTAAAGATTAGCATTAGCAGGGAGCAAAGAGGAGGCAGAGCCCCCAGCCAGTCTTTCATTCAAACCTTATCATTTTGCTAACGTACGCTATAGGATGTAAGAGGCCTGCTAAAAGTTCACTGTGGGTTTAATGGCAGTCGGCATGCCTGAGAGTAAAATGCTGTACTAACTTTTAATGTTCCTTTCAGAAATTAAGTAGTGATGAATTGGTAGAACTGAAATCGTCACTGGCCAAATACTTCACAGAAGAAGCAGGAAAGGACAGTGGAGTCACTTCTCTTTATTTTGTAGAAGAAGGTCAGAGGTATGTGCCTTGAAATTTAGTTTAAGAACAGTATATAATTCTTTCCATTCATCTTACAGAGCACCATCTTATGTACACAGCACTGTGCACAAGAAGGGAGATAAACTGCCAAAAAACATGCTGGTTCTTAGTGGCAGGTTCCTATCCTGAGTGAATGCAAGTGTGCAGGACAAATTTTTAGCAATACCCTCGTTTGTGGTGGGGACCTTTTGTACGAGTAACCCCATTTGTGGTGGGGTGCTTTGTAGGAGTAACCTCTGGGTGGGAACCATCTGTTGCCATTTAAGCTAATTTAACTGTTTCTATGTAGACACACTAGCTATAACCTTTTCCCATTTAAAGCAGAGCTAGCACAGAAAAGGACAGCACACGTTCCCTCTCTATGAAACAGTTTTCTTCCCTGTACGTACCAGATCAGTCCAGACTCCTGGGTTATGCCTCCGCACCAGCAGATGGAGACAGAGCAAAACTTGGCGGGCTCTGCCATAAATACTGGGGTGCCACCCACAGCCTGCCAGTCTCCAGCAGATGGTTCGGGTGCATCTCCCACAGTCTGATTAAAAAAAAAAACCAATTAGAACATAGGTAGTAAAGGTTTAGTTAGTTAGTCAGGTTTGTTCATTTAATTAAGTTTGGCAAAAAAAATAAATAAATAAAAGATTCTTCTTTGCATGAGCAGCCGTTGATTCAGCCGGTCCTTTGCTCCCAGGGGGTTGTCAGGTTCTGAGAGGACCATCCCCCCTGGTCAAGCATTTGCTGGGCCCAAGGGTCGAGGACCCTGAGTTGTGGGGAGCACAGCCGGGGTGATACCGGGGAGCCCGGCTCACTCACCCCAGCCGGACCGCTTCAGGACCCATCGAGGGACAGCTCCAGGTACAAAAAAAAAAAAAAGGATGGAGCGGTTTTTTTTTTTTGTCAGGCGGTGGCTCTCCCTTCTCTGTCCGGCGATTCCCCTCGGCATTCTTTTCCTCCCCTCTCCCTTTCGTGCCGCGGTTTGGGGGTGAAAGTTACTCTGGTGCCGAGCATGCCATGTGGTGCGGCCTACTCGGCTTGCGGCGCTGACGGCGCGCGCCTCTCCCAGGACAGGCTCTGCTCAGCCTGCGTCCCAGGGGCGAGGGGACCTCTGCTTCGGTTCCGGGGGGTAGTCGTACGGTGGCAGTCTTTAGCGGTCGGGGTGCCTCCCGCGGCCCCCCCAATCAGTTTAAAAAAAAAATCGTGGGAAAATCGGCCATTTTGTCAGTCGCGGCTCCACCGGTATCGGATCCCGGGGATTTCCCGCCCTCCCTCTCCCCTCAGCGACCGCCCCCGAGGTCTGCTTCGCCAGCGGGGGCATCGGGGGAAGGACGGGGGGGGGGGTTATGGACACGGAATCGGAGGGTTCCGATATGTCATTTTCTTCTGCTTTTATATTGGCTATGCATCGGGCCTTCAAGGCCCGCAAGACCCTCAAGAGACACACATCCCAGTCGCGGGGCCCTGAGGGGCCACTCCCCGCAAAAGAGCCTCGACCTTGGTCAGAGGGCTCGGAAGGGCAGTCCAAGGCTTAAACGCCTGCTGAGAGTCCTCCCGCCCAGAGTGGACACAGAGCCCTCCCCCGACTCCTCGGATCCGGAATTTTCAGAGGAGCCCTCCCCGCACCCAAGGGGGGCTGATGGAGATGGTGCGACGCCGCAGGGAGCAGCAAGGCAGAGTCAGACCTCGGAGGGGGATGATCCGAGGGTTATTCGACTTTTTAGAAGAGACGAACTGGCCCCGCTGATCCCAGCCAACCTGGAGGAGTTAGGGATCGCTACACCTCCCGAGGAGTCCAGGCTTGGATCCATGGATCCGGTGGTGTTAGGGCTGAGCGGTCCTTCCACCACATTCCCTTTTCACTTCTCGGCGACGGATCTTCTCTTTTGAGAATGGGATACTCCAGATGTGGGGCTGAAGGTCACCAAGGCAATGGACAAGCTCTATCCCTTGCCAGAGGATGCCCTGGAAGTCCTGCAGGTACCAAAGGTGGATGCCGCGGTCACAAAGAGGACAACCATCCCGGTTACGGGAACCATGGCCTTGAAGGACCTGGAGGATCGCAAGCTGCAGATTTAGCTGAAGAAGATTTTCAAGGTTTCCGCCCTGGGGGCTCAAGCGGCCATTTGCAGTAACTTCGCCTTGCGAGCTGGTCTTCGTTGGGTACAGCAGCTGCTCGCCAACGAGGATCTGTCCGAAGAAGAAGCCAGGCAGGCGGGGCGCCTCGAGGCGGTAGCACTGTATGACCTTCTGAGGACTTTGGCCCGCTCCATGGTTTCCGCTGTTTCAGCCAGGCGGCTATTGTGGTTATGGAACTGGTCCACGGACGGGGTCTCCAAATTGTGTCTAGGTTCCTTGCCCTTTAAGGGCAAGTTCCTTTTTGGGAAGGAATTGGAAGACATGATACAATTGCTGGGTGAAAATAAAGGGTACTGGCTCCCGGAAGACAGGCCGCGCTCTAAGGGAGTCTTCTCCTCCAGATCCAGGTTTCGGGGAAACCGTAAGGCTCGTGTTCCCCGGCCAAGTACCCCTTCATCCTCCTTTCGTTTCGGAGGGGGTAGGCAGCAGTCTCAGTCCTTTCGGGGCAGACGTTTTGGTAGACTGGCGTCTAACCCCTCGTCTTCTGGCGGTAAGTCGGCACAATGATGTCTCGCTGGTCCATCCCTCCGTGCCTAAGGTAGGGGGCCGGCTGGCTCTTTTATGAGGTATGGACCACTATTACAACAGACCAGTTGGTTCTCTCAGTGATAAAACACGGATACGCTTTAGATTTTGCTCTCCTTCCCAATCCACGATTTTTTCCCGTCCCTGTGCGGTCCTGCGGAGAAGCGGAAAGCGGTCCAGCAGACTTTGCTCCGATTGTCGCATCTGGGGGCAATTGTTCCAGTTCCCAACTTGGAACAACGAAGAGGACACTACTCCATATACTTCATCGTTCCAAAGAAAGACAGGGCCTTCCGGCCCATACTAGATCTCAAGGATGTCAACAAATGTCTCCGGATACCGCGCTTTCGCATGGAAACTTTGAGGTCCGTGATAGCTTCAGTGAGACCGGGGGAGTTCCTTGCATCGCTGGATCTCACGGAAGCATACTTGCACATCGGAATCCGGGAGGACCATCAGAGGTTCCTCAGTTTCTATGTGATGGAGCGGCACTATATCAGTTTCAAGCATTACCGTTTGGTCTCGCGACGGCCCCCAGAACATTCACCAAGATCATGGTGGTCACGGCGCAGTTATGCAGGGAGGGGCTGTTAGTCCATCCGTATCTGGACGACTGGTTGATATGAGCGAAGTCCGAAGCGCTCTGTCGTTCAGCGGTACAGAGGGTGCTGCAGCTGTTGCACTCCCTTGGCTGGGTAGTCAATACAGCCAAGAGTCACATCGAGCCGTCTAGTCTCTGGAACTTTTGGGAGCGTTATTAGACACCCAACAAGGCAAGGTTTTCCTTTCCGTTGAATGCAGTCACAAGTTACAACACCAGGTCAAGGTTTTACTACAAAATCCGTCTCCCACGGTTTGGGACTATTTGCAATTGATAGGTTCCATGGCATTGACGCTGGAATTGGTGCCATGGGCCTTTGCACACATGCTGCTGTTACAATCGGCGTTACTTTCCCGTTGGAGCCCGGTCTCTGAGCAGTTCCACCTGCCGTTACCCTTGACGGAGGTGGCCCGGTCCAATCTGGGATGGTGGCTCCGTTCGGATAATCTCCGGGGGGGGGGGGTGTCTCGCTTGTGGCACCAGACTGGACAGTGGTCACCACAGATGCGAGCCTTTCCAGCTGGGGTATGGTCTGTCTGCGAAAGTCCGTACAGGGCCTCTGGTCTCCGCTCGAATCTCGCTGGTCAATCGCTTAGAGACCAGGGCGGTACGTCTGGCACTTCGGGCTTTTCTGCCCCTGGTCCAGGGGAAGTCGGTCAGAGTATTGTCCGACAGTGCGACGACATTAGCCTATATCAATCGTCGGGGAGGAACTCGGAGTCGCCCAGTTGCATTGGAGGCCCGACTGTTGATTCAGTGGGCGGAGCGGCACCTTCTCAGCATTGCCGCGTCCCACATAGCAGGGGTAGACAACGTTCACGCGGATTTTTTGAGTCTGCATCAGCTCGATCCCGGAGAATGGGAACTTGCGGACAGGGCGTTCCAACTAATATGCGACAGGTGGGGACAACCTGCCATGGATCTCATGGCGACCTTTCAGAATGCCAAGGCTCCACGATTTTCGCCCGCCGCAGGGAAACAGGGGCGGAGGGGGTGGACGCCTTGGCGTTACCCTGGCCGACGTCAGTTCTTCTGTATGTTTTCCCCCCCCCTGGCCTCTAATCGGCAAGGTCCTTCGTCGGATAAAGAGTCACCCCGCGGCGGTGTTTCTGGTGGCCCCGGAGTGGCCATGGCGACCTTGGTTTGCAGACCTTCTCAATTTGGCAGTGGAGGGCCCACTGTGGCTTCCGGCATTACCGAATCTTCTTCATCAGGGGCCTGTCTGTTTCGATCAGGTAGATCGCTTCTGTCTAGCGGCCTGGCGTTTGAGAGGCGCCGTTTAAGAGGTAAAGGTTATTCTGATGCAGTAGTCTCCACTCTTCTGCGGTTGCGCAAGACCTCCACTTCCTTATCATATGTGTGGGTGTGGAAGGTTTTCGAATCTTGGTGTTTGCTTCGGGAAATCCAGCCTACTCGGGAGTCCATTTCCGAGATTTTAGCTTTTCTCAAAGACTGTTTGGCCAAGGGCCTGTCCTGTAGTTCGTTGAGAGTACAAGTGGCTGCCCTCAGCTGCTTACGTGGTTCGGTGGATGGTGGGACACTGGCGTCCCATCCAGATGTTGCACGATTTCTCAAGGGGGTGAGGCATTTACGTCCTCCACTACTGATTCCCTGTCCTTCCTGGAACTTAAATGTGGTGTTAAGGGCCTTGTGTGGCCCACTGTTCGAACCATGGAAAAGAGTAACGCTGAAGGATCTCACGTTGAAGGTCGTCTTTTTGGTGGCGATCACCTCAGCTAGGCGTGTGTTGGAGCTTCAAGCAATGTCTTGTAGGGAGCTCTTCTTGCGAATCTCTGAATCCGGAATTAGTCTCCGGACGGTTCCCTCCTTTCTGCCGAAAGTAGTTTCGTCTTTTCATTTGAACCAGTCTGTGGAGCTTCCAGCATTTGCGCAGCTAAACAGGTCGGATCCTTCTTCCAAGGATTTGGTGAAATTGGATGTGCATAGGGCTCTTCTGCGCTATCTAGAGGTTACCCGGAACTCATTAGTTTCGGATCATCTCTTTGTTCTCTGGAAGGGTCCCAAAAAGGGTAATATGGCATCCAAGGCCTTCATTTCACGTTGGTTAAAGGAGACCATTAACTCTGCTTACCTTTTGTCTGGTCGGCCCTTGCCTTTGGGTCTGAAGGCGCATTCTACGCGTTCACAGGCAGCCTCCTGGGCGGAGTGTCATCAGATTTCTCCGCAGGAGATCTGCAGAGCAGCGACTTGGAAGTCGCTACATACATTTGCGCGTCGTCATCGGCTGGATGTTCAGGCTCCCAGGGAGGGAAATTTCGGGGCAGGTGTGCTGCGTTCAGGCCTCTCCGGGTCCCATCCCAAGTAGTAGGAGCTCTGGTACATCCCAGGAGTCTGGACTGATCCGGTATGTACAGGGAAAAGAAAATTAGGTCTTACCTTTGATAATTTTCGTTCCTGTAGTACCAAGGATCAGTCCAGAGTCCCGCCCACTTCTGCATTGAGTCTGAGAGTCCGCTGTGTCTACATTTTGCCCAGAATTTCCTCTTGGGCTGGGAAGATTATTATTCCTGTCTGGTTTTGTTTCGGGTCAGGTTGCTGCTTGGGGGTAGTGACCCAAGGGTTTCCCGGTTGAACTTCATGTATATAGTTAGTTTGCAGCTGGGGATTATTCTGCTTTGACATTACGTAATACTGGCAGGCTGTGGGTGGCACCCTGGTATTTATGGCAGAGCCCGCCAAGTGTTGCTCTGTCTCCATCTGCTGGTGCGGAGGCATAACCCAGGAGTCTGGACTGATCCTTGGTACTACAGGAAAGAAAATTATCAAAGGTAAGACCTAATTTTCTTTTCTTGTACAGATGGATTAGCACAAAATTTTTTTTATTCCGTTCATTAATTTATATACTGCCTTCCCTATATTCAGTAACCACCCAAAGTAGTGAAAGAATGAAAGAGACAGTAAGTACAGTAAACCAGTACAAAATGATTAACCACTTGCTATACCCTCTAGCAAGGCTGATGAAAACCATAGAACACCCCATAAAACAAAGACCCAATCCACTCAACCATGATTCCAGCCCATCCATCCAACAAGATGCAAGGTACTTGTGACCTAAAAAAACTCCATTTACCCACCCATAACATCTGCTGATCTGATCAAGACCAGCCCTGAACCAAAGGGAAACTGAAGCCCCGAGGAAAGCCAAAGAAAAAATGAACAAATAGACCTGAGAAATCAAGGCTTAAACAACAAGCCCTGACAGTAACCAAAGCATAGTTAGACTTGAGGAAATAGTACAATCTTGGCTATCTTTCTAAAGGCCAAGTAATTTAACTCAGATCTAATGTCATACAGAGCAGCATTTCACAATGAAGGTACAGGCCCCCAAAAAGTCCTTGTTTGGCATTATGATTTCCGAGCTTCACGAGGCCTTCTGACTTTTGATCCAAGATTGTGCCCTGGTTGATATTACCCTGACCCCTGCCTTAAGTAAACAGGGCCATTGCCCTTTGCATAAGCTGCTATAGGAAGCCAGTGCATTTTACTAAGGAATGGAGCTGCACTGGATCTCTTCAAGCATTCCAGGATACACTGGCTGTCATATTCTGGATCACCTGCAGCTGTTGTGTACATCTTACCCGGAGACCCACAGGAAATTCTATGTTTGTCAAGGCTTGCATACTTACAAAAATAATGGAATAATACAAGTGGAGGAGTAGGCTAGTGGTTACAGCAATGGGCTACAAACCAGGGAAACCAGGATTCAAATCCCACTGTTGCTCTCTGTGACCTTGGACAAGTCACTTTATCCTCTTGTCTCAGGAACAAATTTAGATTGTGAGCCCTCAGGGGTTAGGGAAATATGTAGAGTACCTGAATGTAATCCACTTTGACATGCCAAAAAGCAGAATAAAAAGTGTTAGATTATATTTTTTTTCTGATGCTCCAATCGACACTGTAAAATATAACGCTCTCTGTTTTCAATCCTTTTTAAAGTAATCATTTTCAGTGTTCTGTGTTTTCTGTAGGAAGTCACCTAATCTTGAGGATTTGCCTTTAGAACACGTGACGGGTGACAGATATATATATGAAGAACTTCTTGGTCTCCAGTTTCGCATTTCGCCTCATGCATTCTTCCAGGTACAGCAGCTTAGTCTAAATTGCTAGCATCTTTGGGCACATGTACATGTGTTAACTGTTATCTGACAAGCTCCCATTTGTGTGGATACCCAGTACCCTGCAGTTCCTAAGAATTGTAATTACAGGACAGCAGCCAGTCCTTTTGTTAATTCTAATAGTACAGTCAAGTGCCATGCTGTTTAGGGTGTCTGCTACACTATGTGGTACTACTTCTCGCCTCCCTGTCAGCAAAAGAGAGGAGCACTAGCAATGCTCTGCATGTCGTCACTTTTCTTGCTTCTACTTTTTTACCATTTTATGTTGTGTATTTTGCCAGGCTTCTAAAACTGTCATAGTGGAAATTACTACCATTAAGGGACTGAGTTCTAGTGTCACATGTATGAAATCCCTGGCTGCAAAAAGACTTGGAGTGGCCTAGTGGTTAGAGCAATGAGCTGATGATCAGGAAAATCCACTTCCTCTACTGTAACTCTTTGTGACATTGGGAGAATTAATTTGTCTTCCATTGTCTCATGTATCTACTTATATTGGAGGCTCTCTGGGGAAGGGACTTGTTTTACTTGAATAATGCTGCAAGCTTCCTTGACCACCATTACTTTTCAATATATTTATAAATGATCTGGAAAGAAATACGACGAGTGAGGTAATCAAATTTGCAGATGATACAAAATTGTTCAGAGTAGTTAAATCACAAGCAGATTGTGATAAATTGCAGGAAGACCTTGTGAGACTGGAAAATTGGGCATAGAAATGGCAGATGAAACTTAATGTGGATAAGTGCAAGGTGATGCATATAGAGAAAAATAACCCATGCTATAGTTACACAATATTGGGTTCCATATTAGGAGCTACCACCCAAGAAAGAGATCTACCACAAAAACATCCACCACCAGACTCCACTAGACCTACTACACCCTCTCAAATTACACTCTTCAGCTAGACCTTTGAGAGATGCCTATAAGGATCCCTTCATGTTCCCTCAATCAATTGGTACAAAGATTAACAATCAGGGACCGGGCTTTTTCAACAGCAGGCCCCACCATTTGGAATACACTACCCCCAGACCTCCGACAGGAAACCTGCCTCATAAATTTTAAAAAGAAACTGAAGACTTGGCTTTTCGGTAGAGCCTTTCCTGTCTCCTAGACTATATTCTACTAAGATATTATTCAATCAGCTGTACTTCAATAACTAGCAGAATGTCATATAATCACGTTATAATGCTAGAGTTATTCTCCTGAGGTTGGCTTCAAGCCCCTTCTCTCTGTTATATCTCTCTACTTTGATTATCTGTCTCTTCATTTCCAATTCCAAGTTATTCACCCTTGTTATAATGTAACTTTTACCTTCTGCTCCCAATCTGTCTCCTCTTTTGAGGTTTGACTAGTTACTGTTAATGTACTATCGTTCTATGTAAACCGAGTTGATTTGATCTGTATCAAGAAAATCGGTATATAAAATCCCTAAATATATATATATATATATATATATATCTAGGTGTCATAGTGGATAACACATTGAAATTGTCGGTTCAATGTACTGCGGCAGTCAAAAAAGCAAACAGAATGTTGGGAATTATTAGGAAGGGAATGGTGAATAAAACGGGAAAATGTCATAATGCCTCTGTATCGTTCCATGGCGAGATCCCACCTTGAAAACTGTGTACAATTCTGGTCGCCACATCTCAAAAAAGATATAATTGCGAAGGAGAAGGTACAGAGAAGGGTGACCAAAATGATAAAGGGGAAAGGAACAGCTTCGCTATGAGGAAAGACTAAAGAGGTTAATACTTTTCAGCTTGGAGAAGAGACAGCTGAGGGGGGATATGATAGAGGTGTTTAAATCATGAGAGGTATAGAACGGGTAGATGTGAATCGATTTAGTCTTTCAGATAATAGACTAGGGGACACTCCATGAAGTTAGCATGTGGCACATTTAAAACTAATCGGAGAAAGTTCTTTTTCACTCAACGCACAATTAAACTCTGGAATTTGTTGCCAGAGGATGTGGTTAGTGCAGTTGTTATAGCTGTGTTTAAAAAAGGATTGGATAAGTTCTTGGAGGAGACGTCTATTACCTGCTATTAATTAAATTGACTTAGAAAATAGCCACTGCTATTACTAGCAATAGAAGCATGGAATAGACTATGTTTTGGGGTATTTGCCAGGTTCTTATGGCCTGGATTGGCCACTGTTGGAAACAGGATGCTGGGCTTGATGAACCTTTGGTCTGACCCAGTATGGCATGCTCTTATGTTCTCTTATTTGGAAAGGTGGGCTAAAAATTGAATTGTTCTTTTTATGCTGTCTTGCTACAGATAAATTGCATGGTTACCAGGCTGCTTACCTGGAGGTGTCATGTTTAAGTTTGAGCATAGGGCAGTGACATCACCTGCTGAAGCCTTCATAGTGAGTGCTGCTGGTGTTACTGGAACCTGCATCTGTGCCCTTCGGCCTGGCAACCGCCCCCAGAACATTCTCCAAAATTATGGTGGTTGTGGCGGCACTGAGGAAAGAAGAGATCCTGGTGCATCCTTACTTAGACGACTGGCTGATCTGGTCGAAGTCATTGGAAGAGAGCTTCCAGTTGACTAGCAGGATTAGGTCCCTTCTACAAGAATTCGGGTCATGAACATGGACAAGAGCAGCCTCAACCTCTCCCAGTCCTTGGAGTACCTGGGAGTCCGGTTTGACACCAAGCAGGTCAAGGTCTTCCTCCTTCCCTCGAGGATAAGTAAGCTGATGTGTCTGTTGACAAACACGATGCACCCCAGGGTGTGGAGCTACTTCCCGATCCTCTGCCTCAAGGCGTCAACCCTGGAAGTAGTACCATGGGTGAGGGCACACGTGGCTACTCCACTCCCTGCTGTTATGTTGGAACTCACTGTCTCAAGGCTATTCGATCGATCTACCGATGGAAGTATGTTCTCTGCTCTAGTGGTGGCTACAGGAAGCTCACCTAAGCAAGGATGTAAGCCTATTCCCACCGAATTGGATCGCCCTCACGATGGACGCAAGCCTCTGAGGGAGGGGAGCTCACTGTCGGGAACTGACAACCCAGGGGTCATGGACCAAGGAAGAGGTGCACTGGAACATAAATTGCCTGGAAACATGGGCAGTCAGATTAGCATGCCTGCAGTTCAGCCACAGGCTCCAGGGACAGGCAGTCCACGTGTTAGACAACGCAACAACGGTAGCCTACATCAACCGCCAGGGAGGCACCAAAAGCCACCAAGTGTCTCTGGAAATAGACCCCCTTATGGAATGGGCAGAGTTAAATCTACAAGGGTCTTTTCCCGTGATGTGGGCAGCCGAGATCAACGTCAGAGCAGGCTTTCTCAGCAGGGAGATATGGAGCCAGGGGAATGGGCGTTGTCGACCAGAGCCTTCCAGCTCCTAGTAGTTCGCTGGGGCCTCCTGTTCATTGACCTACTGGCCACATCTCACAATGCAAAGATTTCCCGATTCTTCAGTCGCAGATGAGATCGGCGCTCCCAAGAGATCGATGCCCTTGTCCAGACCTGGCCAGAGGAGGACTCCCTCCTCCATGGCCCCTGCTGGGCAAGATCATCCGCAAGATCGACCACCACAGAGGACTGGTCCTTTTGGTGGCCCCGGATTGGCCCAGATGCCTGTGGTATGCAGCCATGCCGAGGCTTCTTGTGGGGAGTCTCCTTCGCCTACCCCCGCACAGGGACCTTCTCCAACAAGGTCCAGTCCTTCACGAGGACTCAATTCTATTCTGTCTTATGGTCTCTCCCTTGAGAGGGTCGCCTGATGAAGCAGGGATATTCGGCAGCCGTAATCGTCATCTTGCTCCGCACGCGGAAGTTCTAAATGTCCCTGGCGTATGTACGGATCTGGAGAATATTTGAGGCCTGGTGTGTGGACCATGGAGTGCCCCCACGAATGACCAAGATCCCCATGATTCTGGAATTTTTACAGGACGGCCTGAACAAAGGATTGTTCCTCAACTCCTTGAAGGTCAGGTGACGGCTCTCACATTTCAGGGGAGAGGTGAACGGAATCCGCCTGTCAATGCATCCAGAGTTGGCCCACTTCCCAAAAAAGGTTAAACACCTCTGACCACCCTTAAAGTGGCTGGTCCTCCATGGAACCTCAATCTAGTATTGGACTTTTTAGCAGGGCCTTCCTTTAGGCCACTGCGCAGTCTGTTTCTTTGCCTATTAATACTGAAGATTGTATTCTTGGTGGCGATATGCTTAGCTCTTCGCATCTCTGAACTACAGGTGCTGTCATATCTGGAACCTTTCCTCCAGTTCACTTCAGGAACATTGCAGCTTTGCACCATCCCTTCCTTCCTTTCCAAAGGTAGCTCGGAGTTTCACCTGAACCAGATCATCTCCTTACCATCCCTGGATGAACGCAAGGACACTGAAGACTACCACCTACTACGCCACTTAAACGTCAGGCTTCTAGTATGGTACCTGGAAGGTTCAGAACCAGTGCACAAGACAGACTGCTTGTTTGATCTTCAAGGGGGAAGAAAACAAGGCTAAGCAGCTTCGTGAGCTACCACAGCTCGCTGGATCAAGGAAGTGATCACGGAAGCTTATGTGGAGGCAGGGAAGCCTTTACCCCTTCAGATCAAAGCTCATTCCACTAGGGCCCAGGCCATGTCCTGGGCAGAAGCTAAGCTAGTGTCTCCCGTCAACATAGTCTTCCTTGTACACCTTCTCCAGGTTCTATAACCTGGACAACGTAGTCTTCCTTGCACACCTTCTCCAGGTTCTATAACCTGGACATCCAAGCCTGAGAGGATGCAGCCTTTGTGAGAGCAGTGCTAACTGGACTGTGGGCAGCCTTCTGCCCCATTTGGGAGTAGCTTTTGTACATCCCATTGGTCCTGAATCCATCTGCCTACACACTAGGAGATTAAGAAATTACTTACCTAATAATTTCATTTTCCTTAGTGTAGACAGATGGACTCAGCATCCCGTCCACGACTGCCCAGGAGAGGCACCAAGGAATCGCCCACAAGGTGAATCTCAATTCCATGTCATTACGGGTAAGCCTGATACCCTATCCCTAGTCCAGGGCATCTATACTATTGCTGGGATTCAGCGCTTATGTGGGTTGAGTACAGTTGCGGTCTCCAGTTTTTAATCAAGTTGTATCAAAATTCTAATTAAGTTCATCAATAATATGTCCACAATGCATTTTTGAAGAGAATACTGAATGGCTGAGGTCACTGCAAGAGTATATCTAGGGTGACGTCAGCTTTGAAACTTGACTCTGTTTCCATCTGCTAGCAGGAGACCACATAACCTGAGTCCATCTGTCTACACTGAGGAAAACGAAATTATCAGGTAAGTAATTTCTCCATTTTTCAGTAAGAAAGGCTCATGCTTTGTGTTAAAGGTCAGAACTGTTTTATTGTAATTCAGAAACCACATTAAATAAATGTGGTGGAATTTCTCAGGTTAATACTGCAGCAGCAGAGGTCCTGTATGCAGCAATTGGAGACTGGGCCCAGCTGAATTGGGACAGTGTCGTGCTTGATGTCTGCTGTGGAACTGGAGCCATTGGCATTTCACTGGCAAAGGTGAGCAAATCTCATGCTAGGTCAGGAACTGCTTGTTAGGTAGTAAACGTAGTACCACTAATCTAGAAGCAGAAATCTGAAATGTTTTATTGTACAAGGAAACAGATCAGGATGATGATTACTATGTAAGTCAGGAGGTTACAAACTACTTTGGTTTTCAAGGTGTAACATTTTAGGAAAATTAACCTGGTTCTTGGACCAACTGCCTGCAGAGGTATCTCCTGAGTATTCTTTGTGGATATCCTGAAACCAGACCTGACTATGGCCTTCAGGAACTGGGGGGAAATGGAGCTTTGAGGATTTATCCTTCAGATAAGATGCATTCACGTCCGTCATGACTAGGAGTTTTATCTCTTTTAAAGCTGAGATGTAGTCATGCTTTCTCTGGCAATGTGCAAATGCTGATTATGATTAGATGTTTTTGTGCTCTTCTGCAGAAAGTGAAGAAAGTGATTGGAATTGAGCTCTGTCAGGAAGCTGTGGAGGATGCCAAAGCGAATGCCCGGATTAACGGTTGGTGCAAGCAGAGCCTGTATTGCCGTAGGAGCTTCCTAGCAGCAGGGGGAGGATGCATGCTTTAGGGTTCAGAGTTGCTTTGCTGACATGAGCTGGTCTCAAGAGTTATCTGCTGGAATTCTTTGGCTGATTCAAAATGGATTCCAAAGTATCTTGACATAGAAAAAAATGCAGATTATACAGAAAATGCAGAATAAAATGTCCAGAAGCTACAATGGTAGATAAAAATGGGATGGACTGTTCCTGCACAATTTAGCTGTGGAAAAGACTATTTTTATTTTTTTTTTCCTGTTAATTCTTTGGCAGATCTGAATAACATTGAGTTTCGCTGTGGAAAGGCTGAAGACCTTTTACCCACGCTGGTAAACTTGTATTCCTTACAGAACCTGGTTGCTATATTGGATCCTCCCCGCGCAGGCCTGCGTAAGTACTGAATTTTCTGTTTCTCTGCTGGCATACAGTGGAGCAGAGCATGCTTTTGGGAGTCAGGCTGGCTTTTAGGTTTTAGACCTAACTCGGCCAATCAGTCTGCATGTGACTTCCCAGCAAGTTTCCTCATCTCCCTTAGTTTATTTTTCACTAGGTATAAGAATTTGGATATTGAATATAATCTTTTGTATCTCTCCAGTTTTATCTTTATATTGTGAAAATTGATGGTGCTAAAGAAATGTACTTCCCTGTACATACCCAGATCAGTCCAGACTCCTAGGTTTAGGCATCTCTGCCAGCAGATGGAGAGAGAGAAACTTTTACTGACATTGCTACATAATCCCTGGTGCCACCTGCAGTTCCTCAGTATTTATCTGTCTCCAGCAGATGGTGGTTGGGGTAAAACCTGCAGTTCTGTAGTCTGGAGAGTACTTTGATTTTTGATAGCCTTCCTCCCAGAGTTTTTTGGGTCCTGGTGGATCCTTCACTTGTTCGGTTGAGACGGATGAGGTGGAGGTCGGGGACTTTTTTTGTATGCTTGCTCTGTTATTCCGTGGGGTGTAAATCTGGTGGTCCATTTCCTTCCCCTTCACAAGGTGCTCAGGCGTCTGTAGGCTCAGGGCAGCTGGTTCTTTTTCTGCAGCTTGCCTCTCCTTTTCTAAATTTGGCTGATCTGTTGCTGGACAGCTCTGTTTTCCATCCAGAGAGAATGTTTGCTAGTCTTGATTAAAATTTATTTGGGAAAAAAAAAAAAGAGAAAGGACTCAAGTGAGGTAAGACACAGGAGGCTTGAGGTTTCTGAGAGACGGCTCTCTCATTGTCGGAGGTTAGAGGTAAAGGGAGAAGGGTTTCCTTTGCCTCTCTTGCTTATTGCTGCATTCTGGTCTCGGCAGGGGGACCTTTTCCTGCCGTTTAGATTATAGTGCGCAGCTTGGTATGCCGCTCGTCTAAGCTGTCTTGGGCTCTGTGCAGCTTGCCGATCGGAGGGAGAGGGACCGTTGCTGGCCCTGGCAGCTGCGAAACGAAAGAAGCAGCGTGGAGACTCTCCAGCGGCGGCTGTTCCTGTGCGCCGGAGGTAGATGCGAGTTGGGTCCTTTGCCTCCGTCGGTGCATTATGGACTCGGGAGTGTCCTTGCAGACAGTACCCTCATTTTTATCAAAGGTAGTATCGGCGTTTCATGTGAATCAGATGGTAGAGCTTCCGGCATTCCTGGAGTTGGACTCTTCCGTGCCTCATGTGTGGGGGCTTAAGCTTTTCAATGTCTGCAGGGCTTTGTTGAGCTATCTCAAGGTAACAAATGAGTTTAGGAAATCTGACCATATTTTTGGGTTTTTTTTGGGAGCGGTTCAAAGAGAGGTACCCAAGCTTCCAAGGCTACCATTGCGAGGTGGCTCAAGGAGGCCATTTGGTCGACATACGTTCTCAAGGGGCATCAGGTGCCTGAAAGTTTGAGGGTGCACTCTACGCATTCTCAGGCAGCCTCATGGACAGAGGCTCAGTTGGTTTTGTCACAGGAAATTTGTAGAGCGGTTAGCCTCACCTCGGTGGTTGGAAAAGTGATGGAGACGCTGCTGAAAGAGAGAATAGTGAACTATCTACAGTCGGGAGAATTGCTGGACCAGAGGCAGCATGGATTCACCAGGGGAAGATCCTGTCAGACAAATCTGACTCTTTCGACTGGGTGACTAGGGAGTTGGATCAAAGAAGTGCGCTCGTCGTCATCTACTTGGATTTCAGCAAGGCTTTTGATACGGTCCCGCACAGGAGGCTGGTGAATAAAATGAGAAGCTTAGGAGTGAGTGCCGAGGTGGTGGCCTGAATTGCAAACTGGTTGACGGACAGAAGACAATGTGTGATGATAAATGGAACTTACTCTGAAGAGAGAGCGGTGTTAAGTGGAGTGCCGCAAGGATCGGTGTTAGATATTGAACAGGACCGGTCCTATGTGAGCGACATAGCGGACGGGATAGAAGGTAAGGTATGTCTGTTTGCGGATGACACTAAGATCTGCAACAGAGTGGACACGCCGGAAGGAGTGGAGAGAATGAGACTGTTCATATGTTCTTATTTAAAGAAGCTGGAAGAGTGGTCGAAGATATGGCAGCTGAGATTCAATGCCAAGAAGTGCAGAGTCATGCATATGGGTTGTGGAAATCTGGAAGAACTGTATTCGATGGGGGGTGAAGGGCTGATGTGCACGGAGCAAGAGAGAGACCTTGGGGTGATAGTGTCTAACGTTCTAAAGTTGGCGAAACAATGTGACAAGGTGATAGCTAAAGCCAGAAGAATGCTGGGCTGCATAGAGAGGAATATCAAGTAAGAAAAGGGAAGTGATGATCCCCTTATACAGTTCCTTGGTGAGGCCTCACCTGGAGTACTGCGCTCAGTTCTGGAGATTCTATCTCCAAAGAGACAGACAGGATGGAGGCGGTCCAGAGAAGGGCGACCAAAAAGGTGGATGGTCTTCATCGACTGACTTAGGAGGAGAGATTGAAGAATCTAAATATGTACATCCTGGAGGAAAGGAGGAGCAGGGGTGGTATGATACAGACTTTCAGATACTTAAAAGGTTTTAATGATCCAAAGATAACGACAAATCTTTTCCGTTGTAAAAAAAATCAGCAGAACCAGGGGTCACGATTTAAAACTCCAGGGAGGAAGATTCAGAACCAATATCAGGAAGTATTTCTTCACAGAGAGGGTGGTGGATGCCTGGAATGACCTTCTGGAGGAAGTGGTGAAGACCAAAACTATAAAGGACTTCAAAGGGGTGTGGGATAAACACTGTAGATCCATAAAGTCTAGAGGATGTGAATGAAGAGTGGGTGGCTCATGGGAACGACGGCTACTACCTGGTGATAATACCCTTATTCAATAAACATACACATAGTTAATGCGACTCCAACATTGCTCTAAGCTTCAGCGGCAATGAGGAAATGTGGAAAAAAGGATTTGCATTCACTAAAAAGTGGGGAGTAGCTTGCTTGTTACGGCGGTTACTACCCCAAACCAAATAAGCCTGATACTTCACTTTCAATGCATAGCTCTCTGCTTCAACGGCATGGGGGAATGAAGAAAGGTGGATCTATATTCAGGCAACAACCAACAAGGACTGAATTACATAGTCTGGATAAACAGATAAGCATGGGTGTAGCTTGCTTATTTCGGTGGTTAACACCCCTAACTAATTAAGCTATTTCACTTAGATTCAGTTCCTGCACTGCTCTCTTCATTAATGGCGGGGGTGGAAGGGAAATAGAATAAAAAAGGTTACTAAGAGCCAAGAGAAACAGATAAGTATGTGAGAGAAAAAAAAAAGTGCGAAAGCTTGCTGGGCAGACTGGATGGGCCGTTTGGTCGTCTTCTACTGTCGTTTCTATGTTGCATGCATTTGCAAGGCACTATTATCTGGATGTGGGGGATCAGGAGTCTTGGTCGTTTGGCGAGCGGGACTCTCTAGGTCCCAACCTAAATAAGGAGCTTTGGGTACATCCCAGGAGTCTGGACTGATCTGGGTACGTACAGGGAAAGGAAAATTGGTTCTTACCTGCTAATTGTTGTTACTGTAGTACCATGGATCAGTCCAGAACCCATCCGATCTGTGGAGTTGGAGAGTCGTCTGCTCAGCTGAGGCTTATTGGTAGGGAATACAGTTTTTTCATTGTATGGAATACAGACTTGTTGAAAGTTTGTTTTTGTTGTGTGTTTTTTTTTTTTTTTTTTGGTAAATTTGTTGCATTGAAGGTGTGTTTACAGGTTTTTTTGTTTTGTTTTTTTTTTGTGCTTGGGTACAGGTCAGTGCTGAGGAACTGCAGGTGGCACCAGGGATTATGTAGTAGTGTCAGTAAAACTTTCTGTGTCTCCATCTGCTGGCAGGAATGCATAAACCCAGGAGTGTGGACTGATCCGTGGACTACAGGAATGAAAATTAGCAGGTAAGAACCAATATTTATCACAGGTATGAGTGGCTTGGCAGCTGATTATAAGAATGCCCTCAACTCTAGAAATTTACTAGGCATGGCTCTCAAGGTCACATGAAAAACACTTACAGTAAGTGGTCATTGTTATATCGCTGACCATTTTATTATCCTGTTTTAAGCGGTGCACTTGGGCATCATCAAGTTGGATGAGTGTTACAGTTCCCATAAATTGGTCTGCTCAATCGTAGTGCATTGTTGTAATGCTGCCTTCCTCTTTCTCCAGGCAAGCCAGTCCACACCAGTGGGTTGTGCATTCTAACCAGCAGGTGGAGACTGAACGATTTGCTGTCGTCCCTCTCGTATAGCTCACCACAGACATCAGCCAGACAGTATTTCTTAGTTTCCAGCAGGTGGTGGTCATGCATCCTTACTTGTGGACTTCAGCCTGCCAGGCTGTCCTGACCTCCTGTGGTGATAGCATTTGCTCCCTCCCTCAGTTGAGTGTCTGATTTATCAGGTCAGGAGTGAGGTGAAGGCTGGTGCCCTATCCCGCCTCCTGACAGAGGGAGAGTTCCTGTAGGGAGTGATAGGGTAAGGGAGCCTTGGGCTCAGACCTGTTGAATTCTCTCTCTAACTCTCCTGTCTGTTTTGTCCTCCATAGGCGGCCACTTGTCTCAATTTATTGGAGGTGGGCCCACATCACTTCCAACCAGTGGGTCTTGGAAGTGGTGCGTGACAGGTACACCTTAGGACTTATCCATCCTCAGATACTTTTATGGTTTTCCCTTGCCATTCCACAGAAAAATGAGCAGCGGTTCTGGCCACGATGCAGAGGCTGCTCACTTTGAAGACCATGGTGGCAGTTCCAAAGAATCAAGAAGGCACAGGCCATTATTCTATTTACTTTGTGGTTTCCAAGAAGAAGGGCTCCTTTCGACCTAATCTATATCTAAAGAGTCACTCGAGCCCTTTGGATTACCTGTTTTCGAATGGAAACCTTAAGGTCACTCATCATGGCTGTGCAGAGAGGAGAGTGAATTACTTCTCTGGAACTCCTGGAAGCGTGCCTACACATTCCAATTTGCAAACAGCATCAGCGTTACTTGCGCTTTGCGGTTTTATGAGGTTGCCATTACCAGTTTCAGGCATTGCCTTTCAGCTTGGTCACAAGTGCCCAGGATCTTTTCAAAGGTGATGGTAGTGGTGGTTGCTGTAGCTCTTCGCAAGGAGGGAGTTCTGGTTCATCTGTATTTGGACGACTGGCTAATCTGAGCCAAGTCTGATGTGGAGAATCAGGCGATATTGAACAGGTTAGTTCAGTTGCTGCAGCACCTGGGATGGATAGTGAATTTAGCCAAGAGCAACCTGGAGCCTTCTCAGGTTCTGGAGTATCTAGGTGTCCGGTTTGATATGGCTCAGGGCAAGGTGTGTTTTCAAGGGTCCTGTATTCAAAAGATCTGGAGACAAATCCGAGCCCTGATATCGACAGTCTCTCCATCGGTATGGTTGTACCTACAGATGCTGGGATCAATGGCTGTGATGATAAAGGTTGTTCCTTGGACACACGCACATATACATCCTTTGCAGAGGTCCCTTCTGGCTCGCTGTCTCAGGAGTACAATGTGCAGTTGACCTTGCCGCTTGAAATGAGATGACAGTTGCTCTGGTGGTTACACTGGGACCATCTGGAGAAAGGAATGGAGTTGGAGACTCCCGATTGGTGGTCACCATAGATGTGAGTCTACAGGGTGCGGGAGCTCACTGTGTCAGGAGCTAGAAGCACAGAGAGAGTGGGCTTCTAAAGAGGCATCTTGGTCCATCAACTGGCTGGAAACCTGAGCAATTTGGCTAGCCTTACTGCAGTTCGAGACCCGGCTGATAGGAAAGATGGTAAAAGTAATGTCTGTCAACACAACAGCAGTGGCCTACATCAAGGGAGGACTCGAGTCGGCAAGTCTCTCAGGAAATGGATCTTCTTCTTCTGTAGGTGAAACAGCAATTACTGGCATTGTTGGCTTCTCATACAGCAGGGGTTGACAATGTGTGTGCGGATTATCTCAGTCGTCACGAGTTGGATCCAGGAGAATGGGAATTGGTTCCCGAAGTGTTTTGACTCATCTTGGAGCGATGGGGTTGGCCCTTTCTGGATCTGATGGCACATCACAAGAACGTGAAAGTGGATTGCTTTTACAGTCTGACATGGGATGTCAGACTGTGGATGTGTTGGTTCAGTCTTGGCCATGGTGCAGATTGCTCTGAGTTTCCGCTGTGGCTCCATGATCAGTTGGTTAATACAAAAAGTAGCATGGCATCCAGGCTTGGTGCTCCTGGTGGCCCTAGATTGGCTGCGGTATGCGTATCTCTGTCATCTATTGATGGAAGATCCGTGGCAGCTCCCTCTGCTCGGGGGGAGGGGGGCTTCTGTGGCAAGATCCTGTATTTCATGACAATCTGGATTGGTTTTGTCTTACAGTTTGGTCCTTGAGAGGGCTTGGTTGTTGAACTGGTGGTATTCTGGTCCAGTGGTGGTCTTGCATGTGAGAGAGTTTTCCACCTCTTTGGCCTATATCCAGGTCTTATGGGTCTTTGAACATTGGTGTCTTCATGCTTTGGCATTTATTCTTTTGATTGCCGTTTTTGTAGAAGGGTCTGAGTAAAGGTTTGGCCTTGAACATGCTCAAGCTGCTGGTGGCTGCTACAGCATTCAGGGGAGGCCCCTTTCTTCACATCCAGACATATCTAGCACTTTCGGCCCCCCCCCCCTTTGTGTTTCCCAGTGCCTTTGTGGAATCTAAATCTGGTTCTCTCTCTTTTGGCCAGTCCGTCCTTTCATCCTATGTGGTGTTTCCTTGCGTTTTGACCATGAAGACGGTGTTTCTGGTCGCTATTTGTTTGGTGAGGCAGATTTTGGAATCTCAAGCCTTGTCATGTAGAGAACCCTTTTTGGTGATCACGCCAGATAGGACAATACCTGCCTTGCTTCTGAAGGTGGTTTCAGATTTCCATATGAATCAGTCAGTTTTTCTACCTTGAATAGGAATTTAGATGGAAAGGAATTCAGGAAATTACAGCTTTTGGATGTGCAGCAGCATTTATTGCATTATCTGGAGGTTACCAAGTCTTTCATAAGACAGATAGGCTCTTTCTCCTTTACCGAGGAATAAAGAAGGGTGAGGTGGGCTCTCATGCCACAGGGGCTCAGTGAATTATGGAGGTGGTGACAGTGGCATATGTGGATGCTGGGAAACCTCTTACAAAGCAGGTAAGAGCTCATTCGACCCGGGTGCAGGTGGTTTCCCGGGTGGAATTGCCTTTGCTTTCTCTGTAGGGCGACAGTGACGTGGTCTTCCTTGCATGCGTTTGCCAGATACTATTGATTAGGTCTGGCTGCAAGAGAGTATTCATCTTTTGCTAGGGCAGTGCTATTTGGACCTCAGGCAGCCTCCCACCCTTCTGGGGAGTAGCTTTGGTACATCCACTGGTGTGGACTGGCTTGCCTGGATGAAGAGGAATGTGAAATTACTCTTACCTGATAATTTCCTTTCTTCGAAGTAGGCAAGCCAGTCCACCATCCTGCCCTGGGCTGCCTTGAGGTGGTCCACATTCTTCTATTATGTGAGATCCTTATTAAGGAATGTATTTTATGGCAGGGATCTTGGATGCACATAGAAACATAGAAACATAGAAACATAGAAATGACGGCAGAAGAAGACCAAACGGCCCATCCAGTCTGCCCAGCAAGCTTCACACATTTTTTCTCTCATACTTATCTGTTTCTTTTAGCTCTTGGTTCTATTTCCCTTCCTCCCCCACCATTAATATAGAGAGCAGTGATGGAGCTGCATCCAAGTGAAATATCAAGCTTGATTAGTTAGGGGGTAGTAGGGGTAGTAACCGCCGCAATAAGCAAGCTACACCCATGCTTATTTGTTTTAACCCAGACTATGTTATACAGCCCTTATTGGTTGTTTTTCTTCTCCCCTGCCGTTGAAGCAGAGAGCTATGCTGGATATGCATCTAAAGTGAAGTATCAGGCACATTTGGTTTGGGGTAGTAACCGCCGTAACAAGCCAGCTACTCCCCGCTTTGTGAGTGTGAATCCTTTTTTCTTCTCCCCTGCCGTTGAAGCTATGCTGGGTATGCGTGAAGTATCAGTTTTTCTTTTCCCCTGCCGTTGGAGCAGAGAGCTATGCTGGATGTGCATCAAAAGTGAAGTATCAGGCACATTTGGTTTGGGGGTAGTAACCGCCGTAACAAGCCAGCTACTCCCAGCTTTGTGAGTGCAAATCCTTTTTTCCACATTTCCTCTTGCTGTTGAAGCTTAGAGTGATGTTGGAGTCACAGTAACCATGTGTATGTTTATTGAATAAGGGTATTGTGTCCAGGCAGTAGCCATCATTCTGGCGAGTCACCCACTCTTCATTGGCGGCCACCATGTACAGCACATGGAATGGTGCTGTACATGGTGAGTTTTGCCCTGTGATATTCGTTTTATAGTTTATGCGACTACTTTTGGCAGAGGTGAGTCCAGTGTTTTCATTATGTTTTTATATATATATATATATATATATATATATATATATATATATGTGTATATGTGTATATATATGTATATGTGTTTATATATAGATAGAGATATAGATAGAAGAAATTGAATTATTATATAATGGAAGAATGTTCTGTTTTGAATAGTGATTATTGGAGGACGCAATAAAATTTAGGTGGTTTAGTGTCTACAGTTGGCTTTTGAAGAAAAAATACTAGCTGGCTGTCTCTGGTGAGCTATATGAGAGAGACATCAGTGAGTCATTGTTCTCTGCCTCCACCTGCTCGTTGGAGTGCACAACCCACTGGTGTGGACTGGCTTGCCCTACTTCCAGGAAAGGAAATGATCAGGTAGGAAGTGATTTCACCATTTACACTTGGGGACTTGGGCGATCTGTGTCATGAAGACTGGCAAGGAGATCTTAAAATTATTTTCCATCGGACATTTTGTAATAGTTTTGGAGGGAGGGGGCTTGCTCTTCTTGGGTCCTCTTGTAAATGAGATTGTTATTGTCCAGGGAAAACAGTTGGAGATGAGATAGTAAAATAGCCACATCCTTCTCATTTGTTTGAATGTAGATTCCAAAGTGATCCTGGCCATCAGACGGGCAGAGCATCTGAAGAAGGTCCTTTACGTGTCCTGCAATCCCCGAGCTGCCATGCATAACTTTGTAGAGTAAGTGCTGGCTTGAAGCCATTAAAGCCTTGCTGGGTAAAAAAAATGCCCAAGTGCTGTGTTCCAGATCTGGGAGCCCCTGGGCTTGCAACACAAACTAACCATTTTTATTCTGAGCTATGCTCTGCAGATCTGAGGATGACAATTGGCTCACCCAGTTTCTTTTCCCTTTTTGGAATAAACTAGTGGATTCTGTTTAGTAGACAGTGAAAATGCTTGGACCAAGTGGTCCTTATCCGCTATCATTGTCTCTGTTTTGATTTGCAAAAGCATATTCTCTCAAGCTGTGTTTTGGGTAAAATGCTTTAGAAAATACATTTTTGCCTTGAGTATCATTGATGTTTGCATAAAATGTCAGTTCATAAATCAAAAAGGGTGGTGGGACTGTACCATATGACACCTATGGATCTATAACTGTTGATTCTGCCCTAAATATTGACATGATTGCCATTAGAAAGTACACCAGGTGCTCACCAAGAACTATGGGAATGACCTGACCAATGTACTTTTTCTTTCCCTCTGTTGTAGTCTTTGCCGGGCCCCTTCGAATCGAGTGAAAGGAAAACCATTTCGACTTACAAGAGCAATGGCTGTGGACTTGTTTCCACAGACCATGCACTGTGAACTGCTCGTACTGTTTGAGAGGGGGCAATGTTCTAATGGCAGCTCTGCTGAAACACCAGCCAGGGTAGTAAAAAGCGAACAGGACTGCAGTGTTAACTGCTAAAAAAAAAAAAAAAAAAAAAAAAAAGCAAAACAAAATACCCCAAACTTGAATGGATCAGTACCTCGGGTGTGCATTGAACACGTCTGAAGATCTTTCCTTTTGGAGGTTGGACAGCGCTTTTGTTCTAATTTTCTCCTTTAAAAAATCCTGACTTGAATAATGCATATTCTATGATGTTCTCCCCCCTCCCCTTTGCATATATAAACTGTGTAAGTAACAGATTTGTAATGTTTATTAGCATGTGCTACTATGTATAGGTTTTTCAAAGCTTCAAAAAGCCAATGGTGGGTAACTTAGTTTTGTAATAGGTGCCCATTACAAAGACAGCTCTCTAGGTATAGCTCTGCCCAGCTGCAGCCTACCAGTTTCAAGGTAGTTTTATTAGTTTTGTTTTACAGTGAGATGATTTATGAGCTGCACTATTTGTGTTTAGATACAAGACTGGAGCAAAAGCTTTTCGTTAAGACTGATTCGTGTAGGGCAGAGGCGGATAGTGATAAATTTTCTGTACCTGCTCCAAGGCTTGTACATGTCTTTCTCATTTAAAGGGGTGATTTGTTTTTAAACTGATCCTGATCCTAAGAAGAACTCAGAAGGTCAAGTGTTTTAGAAACCAGAAATCTTTCCCTCTGCTTTCTAACTTTATGGAAGGTTGGAAAGAATGTTATGGGAAAAAGGATCACTGGTGCTGTGGCTTTTAGGTACAACTCCTCTCTCAAAAAATAAAAATTCACCAGATTTAGCATGCATGAAGAAAATGTGAATATCTTAGATAAATACAGAACCATGAGCTCAGTCTGTTCAGAGAACTGAACCTCCCAAAAATCCCCTTGGCTTTCAGTAGGTAACTGCAGTATGAGAAACCTACCCTGTGCCCTACCACAGCACACAGAAAAATTACTGAAGCCAGTGGCAAAGGATGGTATGAAAATGCACTGGTGAAGTGTGCACACCCTTTCTCCCCTAACTACTATACTTCCCTCCTCCAGTGACAAGGAACATAAAATGAATGAAGCCGCTTCTCACTTTACCCCTTCCACACCCATGCCCCAGAACTCCGCTTATACCCAAGCTATGACCTCATAACCATAACTGCTATTTACATAGCAATACTCCCACCAGTATCACAACCCCCATCCATCCTGTCACCTATGCTCCCTCCCCCACACCGTTCTATAAATCTTTATTGGAAAGCACTGACAAAGCCAGACCTTTGGATGCTTTCCATAGTTGTGAGTTGGCTTCTAGGTAGGAAAAATATTTCAGTACTATAGCCCATAAGTAGCCAGAATGTGCTATTCAATCACCCCATATTTTAAACAGTGGTAGCTTAGTAGTACTTTGCTTTGATCATCAGAAGGAATTATTTTATTTTAAGCTTTTCAATGTGATTATAGTATATTTTGATTTATACAGGGGAAATAGAAGTTGTGCCTTATTGCATGCTGTAAACAGCAGGAATAAAACACACTGTACTTCACAGATTGTAAATGAATTTGATTATATACAGGTTCAGTACTGTGGATGGTATTCTGCACCTAACCATTCTTATTGGCCTAGAAGCAATAGAAGGATGGATTTTGGAAGCACAGGCATCCTAGATTTAATTTGATCTAAAGCCAGGGACCAGTGGAAGCCTTGTATTTGCTGCAGGAGTAAGCACTGTGAGAGATGCTGCAACACCTAAAATTAGATTTAGGACGGGCTGCTGAATTACCTTCCTGAATTACTGAACTGCCGTAGACCAGGCTATTTGTAAAGAAAAGCATGCTACGTTGGTGCAGTTGGCGAAGGCAAGGAATTACAGGAGAGATTTTCACATTTTAGGAGGGGATGGTGACATCCCTGAAAACCCATACACTTTTGATTCATTTTTTTTCTCTGTCGTATACATGCTCCAATATGATTGATATCAACTGTGTGCAATTATGATAATTAAAAAAAAAATCTGCATTGTAGCTAGGTTTTAAAGTTAAAAAAAAAAAAAAAAAGTTCCAAAAGGTAATACAGTTTAAAAAAACGACAGTTGGTTTGCCCTCTTACTTGCAGGGCACATCTGCTTACGATGGTTTGTAATCTGAGTCCAATATAAGAAGACTAAACTTCACTACACATTTTATTTACTTATGTGCTTTAAAAAAAAAAAAAAAGTTATCCATTATGGTATATTAATGCATTGTAAGTGAAAGGCACATTAACCTAAAACTGCACAAAAATGCTTTGTCTGCATAAAATGTGCTGTGTGCACAAATCATATTTTACATGTGTAAATCCCTACTACAGGCTCCCTGCATCATAGACTAACCCTAAGTCTGCTTGGCCAAATGCACTCCCTGTACACTAAGGAGTTTTGTGCATAGAATATGTATACTGTTTATGCCCTTGCATGGAAATCCCATGCTAATGAAGTTATTAGCTATTACCTGAGAGGGACGCTGGTTTAACTCGTATTTCCTTAGCACTGCAACTTCTACTCCAAATCAGAGCTTGCATCAAGTTTCCAGCACTAGTGTTAGTCTATGGGCAGAAGCAAGACTACTGCTGCCAGGTCCTGTGGTCAGGATTGATGTGCACACAGCATGTTTCCTGTACATAAATATGATTTTTGTGCCCCTGCCACCTGGTTAAAAGGTGTGATCAGCCTGCATCTTTTAACTCGTTTGTACACATTTTTAACTGCTGCTGCATTGAGCATACCATTTGCTTATTGCAGCCACGAGACTTTCCTTTCCTTCCCCATATCAGTCCAGACAAGTGGGTTTTGCATCCCTACCAGCAGATGGAGGCAGAAAACAAAAAGCTTTGAGGCACTGCTACATAACCGAGAGTGCCACTTGTAGTCCCTCAGTATTTCTGTCTCCAGCAGATGGTAGAGGTGCAAACCTGCACTCTGAGTGAGAGTAGTTTAAAAGAAAAAGAGACAAATCAGCATGGAGTGCTCCCTGATGATAGGGGTCTTTTGTGGACCATCCCTCAGGTGGACCAGATGAGCCAGGGGGTTGGTAATCCCTGGACTCGCTCTACCCGCACCATCCTGGGGGCCTGATAGCCAGGGGGGCGTGACTCCCTCAGTCATTCTAAGGGCTTCTCCTCCACAGTGAAGGCTAACAGCAGGAAAGTATACCCTTTCTTTTGCTGGGGTAGTTTTTTGTTTTAGTGCTGTGGCTTCTTTAAAAAAAAAAAAAGAAAAGAAAGGAAGTGGCTGATTGGGTGGTGAGAAGCTTGAGTACCAGATGATGGCAGGGGCTACAAGGCTTATCTGAGGTGGTAAATGTTGCTGGTGCAGGAGTGTTTCCAGTACACAGTTCGTACAAGTGTGCCCACATGGTAGGCCCAATGGTGCCAGCTTCCCAGCACGGTAGAGCATTAGGCTTGCAGCACACATCTAGGTCATGTTCATGCAGCCGCACTTTGCAGTACCAGTGCCTCCGGAGGTGAGGAAACCTCTGCAGAGGTTGCAGGGCCTACGGTGGATGCTGCTGGGGGGAAGTGGGGGGGGGGGGGGGTTTGAAAGCACAGCGGTCTTTGAGGCATGACGCAGGCAGACAGCAGCATCTGTAGGGTCCAGGGATTCCCCTCCTCTGCTTTCCCTGATGATGCAGTCATCAAGGGAAGATCTGGACGAAGAACCCGCTGAGGAAGCAGAGGATTGTTCAGGACATTTTCTATTGTTTCTCCACATGGCCTATTTGGGAAGATGCAGGGTAGTGGCCCCTGGGGGGAAAACTGTAGTGTCCCTAGAAGCCACCGGGTCTCTCTAAGAGGCCTAAGTTGGCCCCTGCTGGGGTGTCGGGATCCTTGCTTTGTCACCTGGGGCTGCTGCGTCCCTCTCAAGAGAGGGATAGTGATAGGATTGGCAGGATTCGGAAGATCCGCAAGTGGCAGGATGTGATCCAGGAGATGTCCCGGGAGAGGACCTCACAGTGGGCAATCTGGTCGGCCACCCAGGGATGAGGTACCTGTTATGGAAGGAGATGACCAAAGGGTTGTCCGGTTGTTCTGGAAGGAAGAGTTAAGACCTCTCATTCCACATGTCTTGGAAGAGCTAGGGATCAAGGGTTACCCAGGAGGATTCTGATAATGAGGATGTGGACCCAGTTCTAGATGGACTGTGGGGTCTACCAAAGGCTTTTCCATTGCCCAAGAAGGTGAAAAAGCTGGAGAACCGGGCGTGGAATATTTTGGAGGCTGGCTTGCAGGTCTGTAGAGCGATGGTGAAGTAGCCACTGACGGAGGAGATCTTAGAACGCTTGAAGCTGCCAAAGGTGGATGCAGCAGTCTCAGTGGTAACTAAGAAGACTACTGTCTCAGTGGCAGGGTCTGCTGCACTAAAGGATGTCCAAGACAGCAAGCTGGAAATTAATTTGAAAAGGATGTTTGAAGTTTTAGCCTTGAATATCCAGGTGGCAATCTGTGGTAGCCTGATGCAGAGGGCCTGTTTGTGTTGGGTGCAGAAGGCTCAGGAGAGTGAGCCCAGCTCTGTGGACTCTAAGCAGGCAGCTCGTTTGGAGGCTGGGATGGATTATCTGGCTGATGCCCTATATGACTTGGTCCGGACGTCAGCCAAGACTATGGTCTTCGTGGTAACAAGAAGACTCCTGTAGTTAAGTAATTGGTTGGCGGATGTGTTGTCCAACTGGCAGCTGTGTAATCTTCCTTTTGAGGGAAAGCTGCTATTCAGAGAGAACCTGGAGCAGTTGATGAAGCATCTTGGGGGTGTCCAAAGGGAATAAGTTGCCCGAGAATAAGAAAAGTTTCAAGATGACCTTCCCACCACGGGCCCGCTTTTGGGATATGAGATGTTTTAGGTCTGGCAGAGGTACTGCGGTCGTGGGGCAGAAGCAGACCTCGGGGAGACACCAAGGGTTGCGCAGGAATGGTTTCAGGCAGGGGACTGGAGGAGGTAAGACCTCACAATGAAGTCAGGCTGTTCCGCTCTTTGGTGGAAACTGTAGGAGAGAGGTTAGCCCTGTTCTATGAAGAGTGGACCAAGATAAAGTCTGACCAATGGGTTCTAGAGGTGATAAGAGAAGGCTACATCTTAGAATTTTCTTGTCTGAGAGAAGTCTTCCTGATATCCCAGTGCATGTCCTGAACCAAATGAGAAGTGGTACAGAATACATTGCACCGCTTGCAAAGGCTGGATGTGTTTGTAACAGTTTCGTCATTGGAAAGAGGGCAAGGAAGGTACTTGATTTATTTTGTTCCCAAAAAGGAGGGCACGTTTCGGCCTATTCTGGACCTCCAGAAATTCAATACAGCATTGCGAGTACTGTATTTTCGGATGAAGACACTGTGTATGGTAATTGCAGTGTCCCAAGAGGAGAGTGTCTGGTGTCCTTGGATCTGACTGAAGCCTATCTGCATATAGGCATCAGGGAGGAACATCGGACGCTTTTTCGTTTCATGGTGCTGGTGCAGCATTTTCAATTTTGGGCCCTTCCCTTTGGGCTAGCAACTGTGCCATGAACATTCACAAAAGTGATGATGGTAGTGGTGATAGCTTTGAGAAAAGGGTGGACAAGAATCCCCTCCTATCTGCTCGATCAGGCGAAGTCTGCAGGGGAATGTCGTTAGGCAGTGCGCCAGGTGATGGGCTGTGTGCTAAACTTGTCCAAGTCATCTAGTGCCGACCCAGTCCTTGGAATACTGGGATCAGCAGAGTCTTTCATACCCCAGAGAGGGTGACACAGATCCAGTCTCAAATAGTATGTTTCCTGTGCCTGCCAGTTCCCAGGGCATGGGATTATTTACAGGTTCTGGGTTCTATGGCATCTATGCTAGATTTGGTGCCGTAGGTCTTTGCCCACATGCAGCCTCTTCAGATGGCACTGTTGACCCCTTGGAACCCATTGGCACAGTATCAGAGGCAGTTATGGCTGTGGGGAGTATACAGATCCAATCTCGCGAGGTGGCTATCTTGCTGCAAGTTGGGGAAGGGGGTCATCTTGGAAACTCCAGCGTGGGTGGCGGTCTGTAAGGGGTAAACTGCCTGAGGTTGATGATCACCTGCGGAAGTGGCCTGGTTAATGGTTTAGATACAAAAGTGGTTCACAGGCTGTTTTTCTTCCCTCAGGTCTGGGAGTGAGTATGAAAGTATTCTCAAAGAATTTCACAACAGTGGCATAAATGAACCGCCAGGGTGGGATGAAGAGCCACACTGTGGCTTGGGAGGCCCAGGAGCTTTTTGTCTGGATGGTGTGGCCAGAGTAGACCACATAAGAACATGCCATATTGGGTCAGGCCAAGGGTCCATCAAGCCCATCATCCTGTTTCCAACAGTAGCCAATCCAGACCATAAGAACCTGGCAAGTACCCCAAAACTAAGTCTGTTCCATGTTACTGTTGCTAGTAATAGCAGTGGCTATTTTCTGAGACAACTTAATAGCAAGTAATGGACATCTCCTCCAAGAACTTATCCAACCCTTTTTTAAACACAGCTATACTAACTGCACTAACCACATCCTCTGGCAACACATTCCAGAGTTTAATTGTGCGTTGAGTGAAAAAGAACTTTCTCCGATTAGTTTTAAATGTGCCACATGCTAACTTCAGGGAGTACCCCCTAGACCAGAGCTTTCCAAACTTTTCATGTTGGTGACACACTTTTTAGACAAACATAATTTTGGGACACAGTAATTAGTCTACAAGCAAACCGAAGGTTAAAGGTTAAATGAACAAAATGTATTTCGACAATTTATGTATGTTTCCTTAAATATATACATAATAAAATGTTTCACAACATATCTTGTGAAAACCTTTCGTTTATATTAAAAATATATAATATTCCAAGATTAATGTTATTGTTATAATTTATGAGTAACAATAATAAAACAAAGTTATTGTGTTGTTCAATTTACCTCTTTAATGAGATATATGAGCTTGATGGGATGAACACAGCTTTTGAATATTTGGTGTTAATAAAAAAAGTCCAAAGGGTCTTCTGCATAATTTTAAAAAGCTGGCCAGTTTCACACTATATAATTATTTGATAGCCTCATTCAACTAATTCTATATGGCTGTGAGAGTGAAATCTGGAATATATAGGAAGGGACAGAATGTCAATATAAATCCTGCACCTCCAGTTCTGTAACTCTGTGCATCCACTGAAATTCCCCCAAACAATGGAGCTTGGATGTTTCCCTTAAAGCTCATCATACTAAAAGATATTTTCAAATGCTGGTGTCACCTCACAGTAACAGCAGCACAAACACCTTCCACTGCCAGGCACATTGTGAACTAAAATAAAACCTCGCAAAAAAGACTCTCAAAATCTATACTGCAATCCCATTGTAACATAACAGTAATAACACCAAGGACTCAAACAACAATAACCCTACCTGTGAAAAAGCAAGGCATCAGTTATAATAGTAAAACCATACTAATAAAAGAATATTTTAAAACTACTGATAAATAGAATTTCTATTAATTAAAATCATATACATTTTTTACAATTTCCCAGAGGTTATCCTCTCTCACACACTCACATGTCCATTCTCTCTCTCACATACACTGTCACATACATACACATTCATGCTCTTATACCCACCATAACCTCGCGCTCTCACAGACACTGACACACTCTCAGGCTCTAAGACACTCTCTCCCCCTCCACACACACCCCACACAAACTCTTACTCCCCTGGATTTTCTCATACACACTCTCTCTGGCTCCCTCACATACACACAAACACACACACCCAGGCAAGCTCCCATTCATTCTCACACACTAAAACTGACCCCCAGGCAGGCTCCCATTCATTTTCACACCACTCCCTCACCATCCCCCAGGCAGGCACCCATCCATTCACACACATACACTCCCAGGCAGGCACCCATTCATACACATGCACACACTAAAGGCAGACCCCCTCTCTTTCTTTTGCCAGCAACCTCGGAGCCTCTCTCATTCCTCTGCTGCCACTGATGCTGCATGGCTATTGGGGAGGCGCTGATTGCTGCTATTGGCACTGAAGCCCATTCTGCTGCCGCCTCTGTGCAGGCCCTGTGGGTTTCCAGTTCCTCCATGTTGATCTCGTACATTGTGAGATCCGCATAGAGAAAGTGCTACTCTTGACATTAACAAAGATTACATGTGCCAATCAGTAAAAAGTAATTTCTTTCTTTTTTTTTTTTTACCTTTGCTGTCTGATCTTAGTTTTCTAATTGGTTGGTCCCAGGCTTTTTTGTTCCACCTCCCCTTTCTTATTTTTTTGCCAATTCATTTCATATTGTCTTTTTTTCTATTTCTTTTCTCTCCATCTATCTTCTTCCCTCAAACATACAGTCAGGTTCTCATTCTCACATGCTTTCTCTCTCTCTCACACACACACACACAGGCTCTCACTCTCACATGCTCTCTCTCTCATACAATCATTCATACACAGTCTCTCTCTTGCACATGCTGTTTGACTCTCTCACACCCAGGCTCTCTCTCACTCCCACATGCTGTCTTGCTCATGCACAGGCTCTCACTGTCACATGCTGTCTCTCTCTCACACACACACAGGCTCTCACATGCTGTCTCTGCAAACATTGAGATCCTCACTCCCACACCCAATCTCTCAACTCACACAGGCACCCAATCTCTCAACTCATCTCATACACGCACACAATCTCTCAACTCAGCTCAGCTCATACAGGCACCCAATCTCAACTCAGCTCAGCTAATACACGCAGTCTACGGGCCCTCAGCCTCTCTTACCTCTGGGCCTCCTCTTCACGGGTCGCTGCAGGATCGGCTCTGCAGCGGCCCTGATCTTCTCGGACCGATCCGCGGTGGGGGCCCTGCTACCGGGCCTCTTCTCGCCCGCTGCAACAATGCGGCTCCTCTTCTGCACGCAGCTGCTTCATCTCCTTCCTGCCCGTGCGGCTCCGGCAACATTTTTCTTCCGGGGCCGCGTGGGCAGGAAGGAGGCGGAGCACCTGCACGTTTAGACGTGCCCTTTTTCTTCGGGCCATGGTGACGTGAACTCACCACGGTCTTACCGATCTTCCGGCTGTGTGTCTGCGGCACACAGCACAACGATTCTTCGCTGCTCAGCCGCCAGTGGGATGAGCTCCACCGGCGGCCGCATTGGCTCCCACTTGCCGGTGTGTCACGTGCACCGGGCTTGCGCGGCACACCTCAGGCGACACACCAAAGTGTTGCGACACACACTTTGGAAAGCTCTGCCCTAGACCTTCTATTTATCTGAAAGAGTAAATAACAGATTCACATTTACCCGTTCTAGACCTCTCATGATTTTAAACACCTCTATCATATCCCCCCTCAGCTGTCTCTTCTTCAAGCTGAAAAGTCCTAACCTCTTTAGTCTTTCCTCATAGGAGAGCTGTTCCATTCCCTTTATCATTTTGGTCACCCTTCTCCGTACCTTCTCCATCGCAACTATATCTTTTTTGAGATGCGGTGACCAGAATTGTACACAGTATTCAAGGTGCGGTCTCACCGTGGAGCGATACAGAGGCATTATGACACTTTCTGTTTTATTCACCATTCCCTTTCTAATAATGCCCAACATTCTGGTGCTTTTTTGACTGCCGCAGCACACTGAACCGATGATTTCAATGTGTTATCCACTGTGACGCCTAGATCTTTCTTGGATGGTAGCTCCTAATATTGTGCAATTATAGCATGGGTTATTTTTCCCTATATGCATCACCTTGCACTTATGCACATTAGATTTCATCTGCCATTTCAATGCCCAATTTTCCAGTCTCACAAGGTCTGCCTGCAATTTATCACAATCTGCTTGTGATTTAACTATTCTGAATAATTTTGTATCAGCAAATTTGATTTCCTCACTTGTATTTCTTTCCAGATCATTTATAAATATATTGAAAAGTACAGGTCCAAATACAGATCCCTGAGGCACTCCACTGCCCACTCCCTGCCACTGAGAAAATTATGCAGGTGCACTAGCTCAGCAGGTAACAGGTGAATCCGGGAAAATGGTAGCTGTCAGCACAGACCTTCAACCTTATTTGATCCCACTGGGGCCGTCCCCATCTGGACCTGATAGCATCACAGAGCAATGCCAAGGCAGTGCAGTTTTTCAGTCGCTCGCAAGAGCTTAGAGTTGAGGGAATAGACACTCTGGTTCTTCCATGGCCAATAGGAATTCTGCTGAATGTCTTTCCTCCATGGCTGTTAATAGGTTACATATTGCAAAGCAGAGAAGCTTCCAGGAAAGGTTGTGCTGGTGGCACTGAAGTGGCCATGCCATCTTGGCTCTGGTTTATCTCACAGTAGCTGGATCCCTCAAATTAGTTCATCTGCCAGGGCTGCTGCGACAAGGACATATCTTCTTGGATAGAGTGGATCACTTTTGTCATGCAGCTTGGCTTTTGAGAGATGTTTAACGTTGAAGGGGTAAGCAAAGCAGGTACTTGTCATGTTACTTCAGGCCAGGAGGTTATCCATGTCTATGGCATGTGTCAGGGTGTGGAGTGTGTTTGAAGCCTGTCTGTGGAGGGCCTGGACCTATAGAAGGCAGATCTTCCTCATATTCTGAACTTTTTACAGCAGGGCTTGTCTAAGGATCCCGCATTCAACTCCCTTCATGTGCAAGTGGCAGCTTTAGGGTGGCTAAGATGCAAGGGGGACCTTTGGCGATGCATTCGTATGTGGTTCTGTTTTTAAAGGTCAAGCATTTGCGACTACAGGTACGCAGGATGTGTCCAGCGTGGAGTTTGAACTTGGTTCTTCAGGTTCTTTGTGGGCCTCCACTGGAACTCTTGTGGAAGGCCTCACTGAAAGACATCTTTTGGGTGGCTATCTGTTCAGCCAGACTGATTTCAGTTACAGGCTTTCGCCTGTAGAGAGCTGTTTTTGAGGATTAGAGATGATGGGGTATCTTTCCGTATGGTTCCATTTCTTCCCTCCACCTGAACAAGATTGGAGCTCCCCGCGTTTCCGATTTGGGCTTAGGAAAGGCCAAAGGGGAGGGAGCTGCATGTGGTGGATGTTTGCTGGGTTCTGAAGGTCACCACCAGTTTTTGGTGGTCTGATCATCTGAGTCTTGTTTGGGGGAGTGAAAAAGGGAAATAAAGCATCTAAGGGCATGATTGCTCCTTGGTTGAAGGAAGCTTTTTTTTTTTGTCTATTTTTGCAAGGGGTTGTGAGCGCACTCTACTAGGGCACAGGCAGCTTCCTGGGCTGAGTAATAGTTGCTATAGGGCAGCAACGTGATTTTTCACTACACCCTTTCTCCTGTCATTACTGGTTGGAAGTGCAAGGGCCGGGTGAGGTGCTGTTTGGCAAGAATGTGAGAGTGGGTTTGCTGGATGCCTGCCCAGGGTAGGAGTGCTTTGGTACATCCCATTTGCCTGGCCTGATCTGGAGTATGGAAATGAAAGGAAAATTGTATTTTACCTGCTAATTTTTGTTGCGGCAGTACCACAGCTCAGGCCAGAGACCTAGCCCCTGCTTTGCGAAAGACCATTCTGGTTACATTGACAAAATCTCATCAGATTTCAGTGTGTATATATTCAGAGCCTACAGGATGACTAAGTTTGATTAGTTTCCCTGGTGTTGATAGGGTGGGGGAGCACCTTCAGGCCTGGCTTTGATGTTCGTCCTGATGATAAGGAGGAAAGTTTGAGGTGGAGTTTCAATTAGTTTGACTTGGATATAGGTCATTACTGAGAGACTGTAAGTGGTACTCTGGGATCTGCAGCAGTATGCCAAATCTTTTTGTTCTGCTTCCAGCTGCTGTTAGGAATGCAAAACCTACTTGTCTGGACTGATCTGTGGTACTTCCAGAATAAAACTCAGCAGATAAGAACCAATTTTCCTTTTTGTCTGTTTTAAACTGTGTACTGAATTCCAATGAACAGTATTAATGGTATGCTTATTATAACTATTAGTTCTAGAAATTATTTTTTTGTGTATTTAGCTTACTCTTTTTTTTCAGTGGTAGCTCACAAAGTTTTACATTCAGGTACAGTAGGTATTTTCTACAGCTAAGGAGCTAGCGTAGGAAAATAAAAGTATTAAGTAAAACAACCCCACCCTTCTATAAATTGGTTAAGTACCTAAGCTTACTGACGATGCAAAGAAGAAAAATCTCACTGATAAGCATGTATACATTTCACAAAATACATTCCTTAATGTGAACACAGGTTCACAACCTAAGGAATGTATTTTGTGAAAATGTATACATATTTAATACATCAAACCCTTTAGACAAGGGATGGAGATTTATTGAAACTTTTCTACATGAGACCGGCTGCTAACTTTACACAATTTACAAACTGTTAGTTAAGCCTTTGTACTTCTGCTGCAGGGAGTAATAGGTAAGACTTTGCTTAAGGGGCAATTTATAGGGATAAGTGCTAATTTGTGTGCAGCAGAGTTGCTTACCTGTAACAGGTGTTCTTTGAGGATAGTAGTCCTCACCCATGGATGAATCCCTAGCTCCAGGCTACTCCCCACCATAAAGGGGGACCAGACAGGTCCCCTGTGCTGGTCCCCACCATAAAGGGGGACCAGACAGGTCCCCTGTGCTGGTCCCCACCATAAAGGGGGACCAGCACAGGGGTAGTTGTGCCAATGGGCACAACTACCCCTGTGCTGTTGGTAACGGAGGGAGATACAATCTGCACCCAATCAATGGGCCCCAGGCAGGGAGAGCTGGAAGAGATTCCTGAGTATTCAGAAGGTGCTAGCTCAGCTCAGTCTATTGTTCAATTCTCTGTGCCCGACCGTTTGGTCTTACCTGCAGGTTCTTGGCTTAATGACAGCAACCCTAGAAGTAGTACCATGGGTGAGGGTGGATGAGTCATCTTCAGCGCTCCCTCTCTAATTGGAATCTGCAGTCTCAGGACTATTCGATTTGGTACCACCTGCTGATGGAGGTTTCTTTGCAGGAGAAGTCCATTAACTGCTATTAATCACATTTACTTGGGGAATAGCCACTGCTATTAATTGCATCAGTAGCATGGGATCTTCTTGGTGTTAGGATACTTGCCAGATTCTTGTGACCTGGTTTGGCCTCTGTTGGAAGCAGGATGCTGGGCTTGATGGACCCTTGGTTTGATCCAGCATGGCAATTTCTTATGGCTTAACCTATGGTTACATTGGCCATCCTTATTCAGAGAGTAATGGAATGGAAAAATTATTTACCTCATAATTTCGTTTTCCTTTGTGTAGACAGATGGACTCGGGACCAAGGGCTATAGTGTGCTCCTGATAGCAGTTGGAGACTGAGTCAGATTTCAATCTGATGTCTGCACTACATATACCCCTGCAGGAAGCTCTGCTCTTCAGTATTCACCTTGAAAAGCAATTATGGATATGTTTGAACTTGGTTAACTTGAACTAGTTAACATGAATTTTAGCTGGAGACCGCCAGTGTACTCAACAGAGAAAAGCCAACACCCGATAACTATGGGTGTCCTAACTAGAAGTAAAGCGTGGCTTACCCGTGCTTGTCTTGCTCTCAGGGATTGTCACCTAAGGTTTCTGTATTATGAGGCAGCCGTGGGCGGGATACTGGTTGCATTTGTCTACACTAAGGAAAAAAAATTATCAGGTAAGTAATTTCTCCATTTCCTAGCGTGTAGCAGATAGACTCAGGAACAATGGGATGTACAAAAGGTACTCCTGAACCGGGTGGGAGGCTGCCCGTGGCCTACTTAGTACTGCCCTTGCGAATGCTGTGTTCTCCCTGGCCTGAACATCCAGGCAGTAGAACCTCGAGAAGGTGTGAATGGAGGACCATGTCACCGCCCGACAGATCTCGGCAGGTGACAGCGTCTTGGTTTCTGCCCAGGACACTGCCTGGGCCCTTGTGGAATGGGCCTTGACTTGTAGAGGTGGAGCCTCGACGTAGGCCACCTTGATTACTTCTTTGATCCAGTGGGCTATGGTTGCCCGTGAGGCTGCTTCCCCATGTTTCTTCCTGCTGTGAAAGACGAATAGGTGATCTGTCTTTCGTACGGATTCCGATCTTTCCAGGTAGTGGACTAGGAGTCTGCCGACGTTAAGATGGCGTAGGCGGCGTGAGTCTTCAGTCCTTATTCTCGTCTAGAGATGGTAGCGAGATGGTTTGGTATAAATGGAAATGAGAAACCATCTTTGGAAGGAAGGAGGGGACAGTGCATAGGTGTATGGATCCCGTGTGTGAATCTGAGGAACGTTTCCCAGCAGGATGGTGCTTGAAGTTCGGAAATGCAACAGGCTGAACATATTGCCACTAGGAATGCAGTCTTCAAGGTCAGGAGCCATAGGAACAGACTGCGTGTAGGTTTGAAGGAAGCTCCCGCTAGTAAGTAGAGTACTAGATTGAGATTCCATAGGGGTACCGGCCACTTTAGTGGTGGTCTGATTTGCTTGACCCCTCTCAGGAAGCGGGAGATGTCTGGATGGGAAGATAGACTGATGCCATCCACTTTGGATCTGAAGTAGGCCAGTTGAACCTTGATGAAGTTGAGACACAATCCCTTTTTCAGGCTGTCCTGCAGGAATTCCAGGATCATGGGAATTTTGACTGTCTGCGGCAGGATGTCACTGTTTTCACACCAGGCTTCGAATATTCTACATATTCCTATATAAGTTAAAGATGTGGAAAAATTGTGTGCTTGGAGCAAGGTGTCAATTACTGCCCTAGAGTATCTGCTCTTCTTCAGGCGAGTCCTTTCAATGACCAGACCGTAAGAGAGAATCGAGTTGGGTCTTCGTGGAGGATCAGTCCTTGCTGGAGCAGGTCCCTGTGTGGAGGTAGACACAGGGGGTTCCCCACCAGAAGTCTTCATGTCTGCATACCACGGCAGTCTTGGCCAGTCCGGGGCCACTACAAGTATTAGCCCCCCTGTGGTGGTCTATCTTGTGGATGATCCTGCCCAGTAGTGGCCATGGAGGAAAGGCTTACAGCAGGTCGTCTTATGGCCAGGTTTGGACGAGGGTGTCGATCCCCTGGGATTAAGGGTCTCATCTGTGCCTGAAGAACTTGGGCGTTGGACCGGGTTGCCAGAAGATCCATGGCTGGGGTTCCCCAGCGGTCTATTATCAACTGGAAGTGTGGATGACAGCTTCCATTCCCCTGCGTCTAGACTTTCTCTGCTAAAGTAATCCGCAGTAACTTTGTCTTTTCCCACGATGTGGGCAGCCGAGATCCATTGCAGGTTTGCTTCCGCCCACGTCATTAGGGGGACTAACTCCATGGACACCTGTTGGCTTCTGGTTCCTCCCTGGCGGTTGATTAGGCCACTGTTGTGGCATTGTCCGACATGACTCTGACAGCTTCTCCTCTGAGTCTGTGACTGAATCGTAGGCAGGCTAATCTGACGGCCCGGGCTTCCAGTCGATTGATGTTCCATCCTGATGCTTCCTTGTCCTATTGCCCCTGGGCCGTCAGTTCCTGACAGTGGGCTCGCATCCATGGTGAGCAAGAGCCAGGTCGGTGGGGATAGTCTTACTCCCTTGCTCAGATGGTCTTCTTGTTGCCACCATAGGAGCTGAGTCCATACCTCCGCCAGCAACTGGAGGCGGATGGTGTAGTCCTGGGACATAGGGTTCCATTGTGACAGTATGGAGTGTTGTAGTGGTTGTAGGTGGGCCCTTGCCCATGGTACGACTTTTAGGGTTGATGTCATGAGTCTGAGGACTTGGAGGTAGTTCCATACCATGGGGTGAGCACCGTTCAACAGTTTGCTCAAATGGTCCATCATTTTCCTTCTCGTTGTAGGGGGAAGAATGACCTTGTCCTGTTGGGTGTCAAACCAGACTCCCAGGTATTCCAGCGATTGGGAGTGCTGCAGACAGCTCTTGGTTGCATTGGCGACCCATCTGAGGTTCTCCAGGAGGTTCTTGACTCTGGTGGTCATCTGATGACTTTCCTTTGGGGATTTTGCCCTGATCAGCCAATTGTCCAGATATGGGTGTATGAGGATACCTTCTTTCCTCAGTGTTGCCACCACTACGACCATGATTTTGGTGAACGTCCGAGAGGCTGTAGCTAGCCTGAAGGGTAGCGCTCGGAACTGGTAGTGATGGGCCAGGATCGTGAAGCATAGGAAGCGCTGATGATCGTGATGGACTGGGATGTGCAGATAGGCTTCTGACAGGTCCAGGGAAATCAGAAATTCTCCCAGATGTACCGCCCTTATGACATTGTAGGGTTTCCATGCAGAAGTGTGGTACTCGCCGGTAGCAGTTGACCGACTTGAGGTCCAGTATGGGCCGGTACGTTCCCTCTTTCTTGGGGACGATAAAATAGATGGAATAGTGTCCAGTATTTCGCTGGTGCGTGGGCACCAGTGTTATAGCTTTTAAGGTGAGCAATCTGGTTAGTGTGGTTTCCACTGCTGTCCTCTTGGAGGGGGAATGGCAGGGAGATTTCACAAATTTGTCTGGAGGGATGCTGTGGAATTCCAGAAAGTATCCCTCTCGAATGATGGTTAGGACCCACTTGTCCAACGTTATCTCGACCCATCTTTGGTAGAATTGGGCAAGCCTGCCCCCTATGGCTTCTTCCTGTGGATGGGTCTGTTGATTCTCATTGTGGGGTGTGGCTGTGGCCTGGACTTGAGCTGGCTCCCCTCTTGTTGTGTTTGTTCCGAAAGGACTGGCCCCTGCCTGCGGGGCATTAGCTTCTCTTAATCTTGTCCTCCGGTAACAGAGGTACAGCAAAATTGCTTACCTTGAATTAGGTGTTATCCCAGGACAGCAGGATGTAGTCCTCACATATGGGTGACATCATTGATGGAGCCCTATTGCGGGAAAACTTTGTCAAAGTTTCTATAAACTTTTGACTGGCACTGTGTGGCCACTGAGCATGCCATGATATTCTTTGCCACAGGGGTCTCTCTCTAATCTCGTATGTAGCAATAAGCTTTAGCAAAAATAAAATAATAAAAGGTAACATACCCAACTCCGCGGGATAGCGGGTGGGTTTCATGAGGCCTACATCTTGCTGTCCTGGGATAACACCTATTACAAGGTAAGCAATTTTGCTTTATCCCAGGACAAGCAGGATGGTAGTCCTCACATATGGTTGATTAGCAAGCTAGAGGCTGTCATTTTGTAGTGAAGCAACAGAGAAGTATTGGTGAAAATGAGTCAGCTAAAAATCACAGCAGGTTGGATGTGGAAGGAGTTGGGATTAAACTGGAAACAAGTTCTTTAAGACAGATTGTCCATATGCTGAATCTTGTCATCCTTGTTTGTCCAAACAGTAATGAGCTGCAAAGGTGGGAAGAGAACTCCATGTTGCTGCTTTACATATGTCAAGAATTGGCACTGAACGATAGTGTGCTACTGAGGGTGACATTGCTCTTACTGAATGCGCCTTTACTCGCCCTTGGAGAGGAAGGCCTGCTTTTTCATAGCAAAACTGTATGCAATCTGCTAGCCAATTGGATAGAGTATGTTTACCCAGTGCTTTTCCCGTTTTGTTTGGATCATAAGATAGAGTTGAGTGGATTTTCTGTGGACTGCAGTGCGGTCTAAATAAAATGCTAGCACACGCTTACAAGCCAAGGTATGTAAGGCCTGTTCTCTTTGGTGGGAATGAGGTCTTGGAAAGAATGTGGGTAAAACTATGGATTGGTTCAAGTGGAATTCCGTAACTACCTTGGGAAGGAATTTTGGATGGGTACGGAGAACCACTCTGTCATGTAGGAATTTTGTATAGGGTGAGTATGTAACAAGTGCTTGTAATTCACTAACCCTTCTAGCTGATGTAATGGCTATGAGGAAGATAGTCTTCCATGTGAGAAATTTAAGATCACAGGAATTCATGGGTTCAAAAGGAGAACGCATGAGCCTTGTTAAGACCAGATTTAGGTCCCATTCTGTGACTGGTGGCCAAATTGGTGGTTTAAGTTGTTAAACCTCTCATAAACCTACTGACAAGAGGTTGTATGGATATTGGTGCATCTCCTGTCTTGTTATGGTAAGCTGAGATTGCACTTAGATGAAGTCTGAAGACCAGAATCTGAAAGATGGCATAAATAGTCTAGTAGAGAAGTTGAGGGGCAGGTGAAAGGATCAATACTCTTTTGCCTGCACCACAAAGTAAACCTTTTCCATTTCGAAGAATAGTTTTTTCGTGTTGAAGGGTTACATGAAGCTATAAGCACTTGAGATACATTAGTTGAAAGATTTTACAACTACTCAATCAAGCTTTCAACATCCATGCTGTTAGGGAAAGGGATTGAAGGTTGTGGTGGCGCAACCGACCCTGAGTTATGAGATTGGGAGCTACTCCCAGACGAATTGGATCCTTGACTGACAGGTCTAGAAGTGTGGGAAACCATACTTGTCGAGGCCAATATGGGGCTATGAGTCTCATGTACCCCCTGTCCTGTTGTAGCTTCACTAGAGTTTTGGTTATGAGCGGTACGGGAGGATACGTGTATAGAAGGCCTGAGTTCCAAGGGCGAGCGAAAGCGTCCTTGGCTGGCTGGTTTTTCTGTTTGTGTAGAGAACAGAATTTGTCCACTTTGTGATTCAGATGTGATGCAAAGAGATCTATTGTTAGTTGCCCCCAACGCTGAAATATCCTGCTCACTACTGAGGGATCCAGAGACCACTCGTGTGGTTGGAACTGACGACTGAGTCGATCTGCCACTACATTGGGAATGCCTGCCAGATAAGTGGCCCTGAGGAACATTGAGTGGTTCAGGGCCCAGCCCCAAATCTGTGCAGCTTCTTGACAAAGGAGATATGAGCCCGTACCTCCCTATTTGTTGATGGACAACACCGTTGCCATGTGGTACATTTGGATGAGAACAGTCTTGTGTGAAAGGCAGTCCTTGAATGCATGCAGAGCATAACAGATAGCTCGAAGTTCCAGAAAATTGATTTGAAATGTTGCTTCGAGTTTTGTCCAAGTACCTTGGGTTTTGGAGGTTGTATATGTGAGCTCCCCAACCCAAGGTGGATGCATCTGTGGTTAGTGTTATCTGTGGAACTGGTTGTTGGAAGGGTAGGCCCTTCTGCAAATTGTCTTTGTTCACCCACCAACAAAGCGAGGACCATAGCTGGTGGGTTACTTGAATTGGAGAGTACAGTGGTTGAATGGCTTGTATCCATTGTGATCTTATTTATTTATTTATTTAAAGTTTTTCTATACCGGCATTCACAATATATATCGCATCATGTCGGTTTACAATTAACAAGTGTAGAACAAGAGGTTATAAATAACATAGATAATAATGGTGATAGTAAATAGTAGACATTAAACAAGTGAAAGTTAAGTGTTGCAGTTACAATAAAACAAGGGAGTAATATAACTTGGAACAGAAGGAAGAAGCTGGGGTTTAAATAGAGAGAACATAAATGCCTATCAGTGCAATAGAGTCAATAATGAATTGCCCTGATACTGTGGAGTTAATTGCCATGTTAAGGCAGAGTCTAAGTGACTAGTCAAAGACGGATTAAGGTTCAGTTTAGGTCGGGGAATGCTTTCATGAATAGCCACGTTTTGAGTCTTTTCCTAAATGTGGGGAGGCAGGGTTCCTGCCTCCCCACATCTTAAAGTCCATTGGGTTATTCTCATGGCTAATCTTGCCCTAGGAGTAACGAACTGTGGAGGCCATGTGGCCTAGCAAAGTGAGAAACTGGTGAGCTGTTGCTTGTTTCATTGAGTAAATGGAGTTTGCCAAAAAGGAAAGTGTCTCTGCCCGATCCTTGGGTAGAAAGGCCTTTGAGAGGATGGTGTTCAATTCTGCTCCTATGAATTGAAGCAGGTGAGATGGAGTGAGATGGGACTTTTGCTAATTGGAGTGAAATAGAGCAATTGTTCAACTGAGAGAAGCCAGAGCTCCTTGTTGCGATTGACTTCTGATGAACCAGTCGTCTAAATAGGGAAATACATGGACACTTTCTTTGTACAAGTGTGCTGCTATTACTGCAAGACATTTGGTGAATACTCTGGGAGCAGGGTCAAGTCCGAATGGCAGTACTCTGTACTGGAAATGCTGATGACCTACCATGAAACGCAGATACTTGCGATGAGGAGGGAATATAGGAATGTGAGCGTAAGCGTCTTGAAGAGCCAGAGAACAAAGCTAATCCCCTGATTGAAGAAGTGGAAGCATGGTGCCTAGAGAAACCATCCTGAACTTTTCCTTCTTTAGAAATTTGTTGAGATTTCTGAGGTCTAGGATGGGATGTAAGCCCCTGGTTTTCTTTGGAATGAGGAAATAACAGGAATAGAATCCTCTGCCCTGCTGAGTCCAGGGCACCGGCTCTACAGCCCTGGTTTTCAGAAGGGTGGATAATTCTACTTGCAATTGGAGTATGTGATTTTCGCTGAGAGAAAGAGGTCTCGGCGGAGAATCTGTTGAAATTGAGTTGGTAACCTCGAGATATAATTGCAAGTACCCATTGGTCTGTTATTTGAACCCAATGGGTGTAAAAGGGAGGATACTCTACTTCCTACCGGAAGTTGTGGCTGAGGATCGTAGAGGTGGCTGTGTTCTCTGGGAGTGTCCTCAAAAGCCAGCAGCAGGTCCTGTCTGTGGCATAGGTTGAGGCCTAGCTGCCCTAGGTTGGCTAGGCTGAGGCCTTTGTTGTGGTCTAGTAGACCTGGTTCTAGATGCAGGAGGGTAGTACTGTCTTTGCCTATAGAATGGTTTTCTAGTATCTTTGCTTTGAGGCCTACGAACTGGGTGCGTAGGTGAATCCTGTGGGATCGAGGAAAGCTGTCTCAGGGTTTCCGTATGCTTTTAGCTGTGTACCTGCATCCTGCACCTTAGATCCAAAGAGGTTATCTCCCAGGCATGGAAGATCTACTAATTTATCCTGGACTTCAGGCCTGAGGTCTGAGGCTTTAAACCATGCCCAACGCCTGGCACTGATCCCTGATGCAGCTACCCTGGAAGCTGTCTCGAATCCATCATAGGCTGCACGCACTTCATGTTTGCCTGCCTCTAGTCTAGATGGCTTGGGCTGCTTCTTGATATTGTGATGTAAGAGATGGTATAAATTCCTGCATTTGCTTCCATAAATTTCTCTGATACTGGGTCATGTAAAGTTGATATGAAGATATCCTAGAATTTAACATGGCCCCTTGGTAGACTTTCTGCCCCAGGGAATCTAAAAATCTGTGATCTTTACCTGGGGCATTTGAGGAATGTGGTCTATTCCTCTTGGACTTCTTTTGCGCAGACTCTACCACTACTGACTGGTGAGGGAGCTGCAACTTTTGGTAGCCAGGAGCAGACTGCACCAAATATGTACTGTCCATTTGTTTAACAGCTGGTACTGAGCATGGATGTTCCTGAATGCGATGTTGCAAATCCAGCAGAACATCATGGACTGGTATAGCTACCACTTGCTTTGGAGGGTCTACAAATTGAAGTACCTCCAATGTTTGCTGTCTGGTATCTTGCTCTGTGACCAAAGTGAATGGTATGGTGTCAGACATTTCCTGTACAAAGGATGTGAATGAAAAATCTTCTGGAGGAGGTTTTCTCCTTTGATCTGGTGGGGATGGATCAGACATAAAAGCCTCAGATGAGGTGTCTGCATGTCACTCCAAGTATATGGATCCTGGGGTTGAGGAAAGGTTTTGGAAGGTGCAGGTGGTCAAGGAATCCCTGAAGGTCCTTGTAATGGATCATCAATAGGTGATTCTTCAGGTTGTTCTTCCTGTGGATTTGAGGGAAGAGAATAGAGTAGTTTAATATTTTTTCATTAACAGCTGATATAGTGCCAATTCTGAAATTCCTGGATCCCCAGGCAAAGTTGGCATCAATGGTGACTGTCAGAACCGAAGATGGTGTTGTCGTCTTCGGAGGTCGTGTCGATGTCGCTGTAGTTTTTAGCGGTTTAGGTAGTGGCATCAATGTAATTAGTGACAGCATCAGAACCGGTATTGACAAAGTCGTCTGCATCGGTACGGTGACCGGTGTTGGCATAATCACCAGCATCGGCGAAGGTACAGGCATCTGTTCAAGAACCGGCATCGGCACAGTCGCCGGAATAGGTGTCTGTTCTTTCAGGGCCTGGAGTACCGCTTGTCTTATAAAATTAGACAATGCCTACGATACAGCTGGTGTGGACAGAGCAGCTGCATGCGGTGGCGGCGTTGATATTACCTGCACAGATCCCTGTGGAGGTTCAATCGATGACGACGTAGGCCCTGGCGCTGTTGTTATCGGAGTTTCCTGAGGCTTCTGCTGCTTAGCTGTCTGTTCCTCCAGGGAGAGGGTTGATTCTAGGGTCAGTGTGTGTCCATGTTTAGGCCTATGCTCGACCACTGACCTTATCGATGCCGTTGAGGTCAATGGCAATGCTTGATCTCCTGATCCCTCCAGATGACGTTTTTTCAGTAAAACTTTCTTTGAAACTCCTGCCGGGGACAATTTCATCGATGTTGAAGGAGAAGCTGAAGGTGAAAGATGCTCCATCTTCTCCTGCCGAAGTTTTCTTCCTTTGGGAGTCATCTCTGCACATTGAGGGCAGGATGAGATATCGTGTTTATCTCCCAAACACAGAACACATTCAAGGTGTGGATCTGTGATAGACATCAACCGATTACATACCAGACATTTTTTAAATCCTGAAGCCATCTTTTCCCAACAGCCATCCATGAAAAGAGGGGAAAAATTCTGAGAGAGTTTTTCCTTAAAAGTAAAAACGAAGCTGTGATTTCTCCCCGGCTGGTGGAAATCTGAGAGAAATCCCGTATGGGAGAGAGATATTTTGAAAAATCAATGACTTTCTAGTCAGTAAGTCTGTCAGAAAACTCACAGGGCTCCTTGCTCCGTGACGCTTACAGCAGCACAGAAAAACAAAGACTAGAGAGAGACCATTGTGACAGAATATCATGGCATGCTGGGCATGCTCAGTGGCCACACAGTGCCAGTCCAAAGTTTATAGAAACTTTGACAAAGTTTTCCTGCAATAGGGCTCTGTCAGTGACATCACGCATATGTGAGGACTACCCTCCTGCTTGTCCTGGGATAATGAAGATTCACCCATTTGTCGGCTAACTGCTCCAGTTCGCTGCCGAACAGGAGGGTTCCTTTAAACGGCATTCTCGTGAGTTTCGTCTTGGACGTTGCGTCGGCTGACCAGCTTCAGAACCAGAGTTGCTTTATGGCTGCCACAATGGATGAGATTCCCCTGGCTGAAGTGTGCACCAGATCAGAGATCGCATCCATGAGGAAGGATATTGCTGATTCTAATGTTTTGACGGGCGTGGTTGTGTTCCTGGCCTGTGACAAGCATGCGCGTGTCACCATGGCACCGCAGGCAGCGATCTGCAGTGCCATAGCTGCTGCCTCAAATGACTGTTTAAGGATGGTTTCCTGACGTTTGTCTTGGGTATCCTTAAGTGCCGTTCCTCCTTTGACTTGAATGGTGGTACTCTTTGTGACTGCGCAGACCAGGGCCACTCCTGGGGTTCCCACTTTGGGGAACCCCAGGAGATCTTTGGCTGAGAGTTCCAGTGGGTATACGGCTTGTATTCCTTTGAAACTGGCCTCCAGGGCATTCCATTCCAGGTCGATCAACTGTTGTATGGCTTGCAGCAATGGGAAATGGCACGGAGCTGGACCAGTAGAGGGTTCATCTTTGGCTCTGCAGAGGCACATGTGTATGGGATGGCCAGCTCCCTCAGACTCCTGGACACGAGGGCTGGTAGTTTGTCTTTGGGGAAGAAACGCATCATGGTTCGGTATGGTTCCGTTCCTGGAGGGATTTCCCCTTCCTCCAGGGAGTCTTGGTCTTCCTCCGATGTGTCCATGTCGCCTAAGGTTAGGCTTTTGGCCGGAGGGGGCACGTCTCTGGGAGACCGAAAAGGGCCTGGGAAGTTAGGGTCCTCTACTGGAGGCTGTGGCTACATAGATGGTGGCGCCAATTGTGCCTGGATGAAGGTTTGCAGACCTTTAAAGAATTCCACCCAGGAAAAGGTTCCTGGATCTATATTGAACCCAGCGGTGCTTGCTGAGGGCCTCCTTCTGGAGGGCAGAGCTGGGGATAGAGAGGTCCAGGGTACTATCAATGGATTGGGATTCCTGTATGGGGGGGAGGAGGGAGGGAATGACCTTGCCCTGCTTCTCCATGAGCCGTCTCGCACTGTAGGCACAGAGCAGTAGCCTCTTCATGCTGTGCACGGGGAGGCTTAGATATGCACTTTGGGTGTGCGTACAGGTTGCGAAGATATGCGTTCAGGCCGGTCTGTGCGCTTACGGGGATGCATGTGCTGCTGTGCATGCAGCCGAACTTGTGTGCCCGGCCCTGTTGAGCGTGGTGCTATGTGCCCAGCACCCTCATGCGCCTCGCTGTGCGTGCGGCTCAGGAGGACAGTATGGCGATCAAGGGGGGAAAATGGCACTGGTGACCACGTGATTAAGAGGGTGACCCCCCCCTGGAGGGTCTCCATGATGTGGGGGGGACCCTCGCACCGGATCAGCGTCTAGCCTGAAGGGGGTTGCTCAACCCGATGGGCCAGAAGCCAATGGGCAATCTGTGCAGCTGAGCCTCGCAGACTTAAAAGTTTTCTACCTTACCTTGTCTCAGTGCTTCCCAGTCTCGGGCCGGGCGTTCTCCGGCTGCAGGGGAGAGGGAAAATACTTTCATGGCCGGGCTCGGTCTTGCACTCACTGCCTCTCAGCTGCTCCCTCCTGGGGGCTAAGTTCATGCCAGAAGAGAGGCTGCTGGACCAAGGCGTACCTCTGAGGGATCACCGAAATCACCTCAGGAGTTCTCAACTGGGGGAGGGACCCTTAGATATCACCGCAGGAGAGTGGGGCTCTTCTTGTAGAGGTAAGATTTTGGAATTTTCTTTCTTTGCATTTTCTAATGCTGTGCAAGCGTGGGTAGGGTCCTAAACTGCTATGGAGATGGAGAAATACTGAAGAGCAGAGCTTCCTGCAGGGGGAGATGTAGTGCTGATGTTAGATTGAAATCTGACTCAGTCTCCAACTGCTAGCAGGAGCACACTATACCTACTGGTCTCTGAGTCCATCTGCTACACCCTAGGAAATGTGAATATGTTGAGAGAACTCCATCTTGCAGCACTGCACATCTCCTCCACGAGAACTGCTTGCCAGTGGGCCAATGTTCCTAGGGCTCTAAGAGAATGAGTCTTGACATAACCCCCACACTGCAGTCCCACCTGGGCATAACAGTAGCAGATACTAGCTGCTACTCAATTGGATAGTTTGTTTGTTGTTGCCAAATCCTACTCTAGTCCTACCAAAAGAAATAAGTTAGGAGCACTATAGGCTTCTGTCACCTTCAGCTAGAAGGCTAAAGCTCTCTTGCAGCACAAATTGCAGTGCTTGTTTGTCTTGGTGCAAGAACTTAAGGTGCATACCCAAGACCATCGTGTCATGAAAACATTTAGGGGAAGGTGGATAAATCACTGAGTCCTGGAGCTTGCTGCCCCTACATACCAAGGTGACTGCTACCAAAACTATGACCATCCAGGTCCACCACTTCAGGGCACAGCAGCTGAGCTAGTACCAGTTTGAGGCCTCAAGCCACAGGAGGAGGCCTTAGGGGAAGCTTCTACTGAAGCAGGCCCCCCCATGAAACATACAACTATAGACAACAGAGGTGGGCATATCATCTGCACTATGGTGGTATGTGCCAAATGCACTGAGATGAATTCTAAAGGAACATAAGAAAATGCCATACTGGGTCAGACCAAGGGTCCATCAAGCCCAGCATCCTGTTTCCAACAGTGGCCAATCCAGGCCATAAGAACCTGGCAAGTACCCAAAAACTAAGTCTATTCCATGTAATCATTGCTAATGGCAGTGGCTATTCTCTAAGTGAACTTAATAGCAGGTAATGGACTTCTCCTCCAAGAACTTATCCAATCCTTTTTTAAACACAGCTATACTAACTGCACGAACCACATTCTCTGGCAACAAATTCCAGAGTTTAATTGTGCGTTGAGTAAAAAAGAACTTTCTCCGATTAGTTTTAAATGTGCCCCATGCTAACTTCATGGAGTGTCCCCTAGTCTTTCTACTATCCGAAAGAGTAAATAACCAATTCACATCTACCCGTTCTAGACCTCTCATGATTTTAAACACCTCTATCATATCCCCCCTCAGTCGTCTCTTCTCCAAGCTGAAAAGTCCTAACCTCTTTAGTCTTTCCTCATAGGGGAGTTGTTCCATTCCCCTTATCATTTTGGTAGCCCTTCTCTGTACCTTCTCCATCGCAATTATATCTTTTTTGAGATGCGGCGACCAGAATTGTACACAGTATTCAAGGTGCGGTCTCACCATGGAGCGATACAGAGGCATTATGACATTTCCCGTTTTATTCATCATTCCTTTTCTAATAATTCCCAACATTCTGTTTGCTTTTTTGACTGCCGCAGCACACTGAACCGACGATTTCAATGTGTTATCCACTATGACACCTAGATCTCTTTCTTGGGTTGTAGCACCTAATATGGAACCCAACATTGTGTAATTATAGCATGGGTTATTTTTCCCTATATGCATCACCTTGCACTTATCCACATTAAATTTCATCTGCCATTTGGATGCCCAATTTTCCAGTCTCACAAGGTCTTCCTGCAATTTATCACAATCTGCTTGTGATTTAACTACTCTGAACAATTTTGTGTCATCTGCAAATTTGATTATCTCACTCGTTGTATTTCTTTCCAGATCATTTATAAATATATTGCACAGTAAGGGTCCCAATACAGATCCCTGAGGCACTCCACTGTCCACTCCCTTCCACTGAGAAAATTGCCCATTTAATCCTACTCTCTGTTTCCTGTCTTTTAGCCAGTTTGCAATCCACGAAAGGACATCGCCACCTATCCCATGACTTTTTACTTTTCCTAGAAGCCTCTCATGAGGAACTTTGTCAAACGCCTTCTGAAAATCCAAGTATACTATATCTACCGGTTCACCTTTATCCACATGTTTATTAACTCCTTCAAAAAAGTGAAGCAGATTTGTGAGGCAAGACTTGCCCTGGGTAAAGCCATGCTGACTTTGTTCCATTAAACCATGTCTTTCTATCTGTTCTGTGATTTTGATGTTTAGAACACTTTCCACTATTTTTCCTGGCACTGAAGTCAGGCTAACCGGTCTGTAGTTTCCCGGATCGCCCCTGGAGCCCTTTTTAAATATTGGGGTTACATTTGCTATCCTCCAGTCTTCAGGTACAATGGATGATTTTAATGATAAGTTACAAATTTTTACTAATAGGTCTGAAATTTCATTTTTTAGTTCCTTCAGAACTCTGGGGTGTATACCATCCGGTCCAGGTGATTTACTACTCTTCAGTTTGTCAATCAGGCCTACCACATCTTCTAGGTTCACCGTGATTTGATTCAGTCCATCTGAATCATTACCCATGAAAACCTTCTCCATTACGGGTACCTCCCCAACATCCTCTTCAGTAAACACCGAAGCAAAGAAATCATTTAATCTTTCCGCGATGGCCTTATCTTCTCTAAGTGCCCCTTTAACCCTCGATCATCTAACGGTCCAACTGACTCCCTCACAGGCTTTCTGCTTCGGAGTTGGTTTTTAACCTAGCCTCCAATAGGTGTAGAAGGTAATTAAGCAGTTTTTGTGTGGGCAGGAGAATGGATGCAGGGCCTTCTGCTCCCACCACACAGAAACCCCCCTTCACCTTCAGGCCATAGGACTTCCTAATGCAAGGCTTGCTGAAAGCCACTAGGACCCAAGACATCCACAGAAAGATGAAGTTGTTGTTGAATTAACCTAAACATCCAGGTTGTGACTGACCCAGCTTGGAGGTTGCAATGCCAGAACCTGCCTCGGTATTGCGGGCTGAGCTCTAGGGAAAGCTCCAGACCAAGCGGTTTCCAAATGGATAACGCCTGAATTGAGTGGGAAAGCAGACCTATCACGCCAAAGAGAGCCTTCAGAATCACAGTCCCTCTGTCCTTATGAAGCTTCAAGTGAATCTTCGCCATTAAGGGAATCGGAGGCCATGCATACAGAAAACTTGCTCTAAGTGTGGGCAAAGGCATCTGAGGCTGGTTTGCCATTTGTTCTGTACAGGGAGCAGAACTGTGTCACCTTTTTATTGCAGGAGGATGTGAACAGATCCACATCTGAGCTCCTCCAGAGGTGGAATATACAATTCACTATTGCCTGTGTGAGAGACCACTCATGGGGGCTGAAGGCATGTCTGACCCTTTCTGCCATCACATTTCTCCATTCCAGCCAGATCCATGGCCCTGAGCACAATCCTGTGTGACAGGACCCAGAACCAGACCACTTCCTGATACAGGAGGTATAAACCCATGGGTCCCTGTTTGATGACATACAACATAGCTAATTTGTTGGACAGCTGATCTCTGAAAGGCCACAGCGTGTACCTCATCACCCGAAGCTACGGGAAAGTGATTTGACAATGTGCTTCCTGCGTGGACCAGAGCCCCTCTCCATAAACTTCCCAGCCCAGTGTGGATGTATCCATGGAAAGAACACTTTGGGTAGGGGGACTTTGGAAGGTTATTCCCCATTCCAAATTTGAGAGTTCCCACCCCTAGCACAAAAAGTCCTGGAGCGAGAGGGTGATTCAGATGTGATCCCAGAGACTCTGCATGGCATGGTGCCACTGCAACCTCTGGGTCTACTGGGCTCTACACCTGTGTAAATGTGCCAAGGCAATAAATGGACAGTTGCAGCCGGGTGGCCCAACAGCCTCAACATGTGCCGAGCTGATATCTACTGGCTCTGTTGAATCACTGCCACTATGGACTTCAAGGTTACCGCCCTGGACTGCGGCAGAAAAGCTTTTGTGAGAGCCATGTCTATGAAGTGCAATTGTGGTGAAAGGCTCCAATGGGACTTTGGGTAGTTGATGATTAACCCTAGTGACTGCAACACCCAGATGGTCAAGTGCATGGAGAGAGTGGCTCCTGCCTGAGATGTGCTCTTGACCAGCCCATTGTCCAAGTAAGGGAAAACATGCACTCCCAGCCTCTGGCAGTGCTCCTTCACTATGGCCAGGCATTTTGTGAAGACACATTGGGCTGACGCACCATAAGTCTGAGCTACTTCCTGGGACTTATGAAGATCTCAATGTGAGTACACAACCTTCAAATCAAGGCAGTGTAGCAAGTCCCCTTTTTGCAAGAGGGGAAATAAGGTGCCCAAGGAAACCATCTTGAACTTTTCTCTTTTTAGAAACTTGTTAAAGGCCCTTAGCTAGAGGATGGGACATCATGCCCCTGTTCTCGCTGGAATCGGGAAGGACCAGGAGTAAAATCCCTGCTTTCTTGGCCTGGATGGGACAGGTTTGACTACTCTGACTGTTACGAGGACAGAGAGCTCCCTTTAGCAGTAGCTTCAGATGGACTATTGGCCCCCAAAATGGACATAGAGGACAATTTGGCAGGATACGCACTATTTAATTGGTACTCTTGACAGCTGATAAGGAGAGGTTATACTGGGCCACTGCTCCATGAAGAACCGTAGCCTGCCCCCAAGTCGTAGCATTTGAGTGGGGCGCTATGTGGGATAGCTGCATGAACTCACCGGCTGCAGATGGGAGAAATGTCCTAGAGGATAGTATTTCCTCTGACACTGTCTCAAAAACCTCCTGGCTGCAGGGAGTTACTGGAGGATCTCATAGTGGTCCCACAATTGAGCTACCCTATCCTTTACCTTATCTCTGAAGAGTTTCTCTCCCATATACAGCAAGTCCGTGAATCTTCCTGTAGCTGCAGTCAGACGCCCGCAGCCATCCTATTTTGTGGCTGCTAATTTCTGTTGCTGAGACGCTCAGTGCCGTTTCAATAGCATAGGTTGTATGAAACTTGTGTTTTCTGTACTCCAGGCCCTTATGTACCAATGACATGAAAGTGTCGTGCTGCTGTTGACACAGCTGCTAACTCCTGCACTTGCTTCTAGTGGTTCCGCAGCTATTGGCTCATGTAGGACTGGGTAGGAGGCAATAAGCATGGCTCCCTGGAATACTTGTACCCAAGAGTGTCCATTGCCCTGTGATCCTTCCCTGGGGGTGCCGAGGCATGGGTCCAAGAGCACGTGCCCTCTTGAGAGTGGATTCAACCACCACAGATGAGTGTGACAGCTGATGCTTCTTGAATGCGGTAGCCTTCTGGATGAGGCAATTCCCATCAACCTTCCTGTTCATGGGAAGTACTGTGAGAGGGTGTTCCCAGATCCTCAGCAGCAACTCCTTAAGGATCGCTTGAACTGGGACCACCATGATCGCCTTAGGCGCCTCCACAAACTGGAGGATTTTTAGCAGCTTGTGCTTGGCATGCTCCTCTATCAACAGCTGAAAAGGGGTGGCCTTGGCCATCACCCACCCACACCCAACCTGCAAAGGTTAAGGAATCTGGCAGAGAAGGCTCTGAGAGGAAAGATTGAATATGGACCGTCATCCCCCAGGGGATGGGACCCTAGGTGCTCAGCCTTTGGCCAGAGGCATGGGCACCAGTGAGGCCCGCGAAAGCTGGACAGAGGGCTGCTGGCCTCAAGGGAGCTTCTTCCTCAGAGGAATCAGCAATGAGCACTGTATTGAGCGGGGGAAGAATCTGTGCCCTGCAGGGCATCGATAGCCTCTCACGAACAGACACGAGCTGGGTCAGTAATTCATTGATGAACATAATGACCCATTCCAACAGTTGTTCCAGAACAGAAAGTGTGCATCGGCACAGTTACTGCCACAGGTGCAATAACCTGCAGGGCTCATTCCACCACCAGCTGGACTTTCGAGGAGCAGAAGCAAAAATAAACTTATCGAGAATTCTGAAAAACCTGACTAAGGAGCCTAAGGGGAGGAACAGTGGGACCTGGTGTCGATGGAAACATGAAATTAACAGTGAAAGAAAACTGCCTTTGGAAAACTAAGGAAAAAGCCAAGAGCTCACTTAACAGTGAAGTGAAAGCTCACTTAACAGTGAGGTGAAAGCTCCATGGAAAAAAAAAGACTGAAGAGGGATCCCATATGGATGCATGGTACAGGGCATACTGGGTATACTCAGTGTACTTAGTCAAAGTTCCAGAAACTTTAACATAAGTTTTCCAGGCCAGGTTTCACCTGATGATGTCATCCATAGGTGAGAACTACTATCCTGCTTGTTCTAGGAGAAAGCAAAATTGCTTACCTTGTAATAGGTGTTATTCCAGGACAGCAGGATGTAGTCCTCACCTATGGGTGACATCGGTAATGGAGCCCTATGACTGAAAACTTTGTCAGTTTCTAAAAAGCTTTGACTGACACTGAGCATGCTCAGCATGCTATGATCCCTGCATCCACAGGGGTCTCCCTTCAGTCTCATTTGTAGCATTATGCGTAAGCAAAAATATAAAAGAAAATAATAAAACGTATCGGACCCAACTCCGTGGGGTGGCAGGTGGGTTCTGTGAGGACTACATTCTGCTGTCCTGGGATAACACCTATTACAAGGTAAGCAATTTTGCTTTATCCCAGGACAAGCAGGATGCTAGTCCTCACATATGGGTGATTAGCAAGCTAGAGGCTGAGTCATTTTGTAGTGAATCAACATTGCAGTATTGTTGGTAAAAATGAGGAAGCCAAAATCACAGCAGGTTGGATGTAGAAGGAGTTGGGAATATATTGGAAACAAGTTCTGTAAGACAGGTTGTCTAAAGGCCGAATCTTGTCGTTCTTCTTTGCGCAAGGAATAATGAGCTGCAAAGATGTGAAGGGAACTCCATGTTGCAGCTTTACATATGGTCATAATGGGCACTGAACGATAGTGTTCTACTGATGTAGACATAGCCGTTACTACGTGTGCTGTTACTTGCCCTTGGAGAGGAACTTTTTGCTTTTTCACAACAGATTTCGATACAGTCTGTTAGTCAGTCGGAGAGAGTCCATTTTAATACCACAATTCTTGGTTCATTTTTTGTGAAAAGAAACAAAGAGTTGGTTGGATGTCCTATGGACCGCCATGCGGTTCAGGTAAAAAGCTAGTGCACGCTCCCAGTCTAAGGTATATAAGACTCTCTCTCCTTGGCTAGAGAGAGGTCTTGAAAAAGAAAGTAGGCAAGAGTATTGACTGATTAAGTGAAAATCTGTTACTACTTTTGGTAGGAATTTGGGGTGAGTGCAAAGGACTACTCTGTCATGCAGGAACCTTATGTAGGGTGAGTATGTGACGAGAGGTTGCAACTCACTGACCCTCCTAGCCGATGTAATGGCTACTAAGAAAAATACTGTTTTATGTAAGAAATTTGTCGCAGGAATGTATTACAATTAGGTCCCATTTAATGATCAATGGTCGAATGGGAGGCTTAAGGTGAAGTAAGCCTCTGATAACCCAACATACTAGGGGTTACGCTGTTATTGGCGTATACCCTTTTTCCTTGTGGTATGCCGCTATGGCATTTAGGTGTACCCTTACAGAGGATGACTGGAGACCAGAATCCGAAAGGTGATATAGGTAATCTAGTACCGAAGGAGTGGGGCAAGAAAAAAGGTGAAAACCTGTTTGTGTGCACCACTTGGTAAATCTAGTCCACTAAAAGTGGTAAGGTTTACGTGCGGAAGGCTTTCATGAAGCTACGCGAACTTTAGAGACTTGTGTTGAAAGATTAAGTGGTTGGAGAATTACAACATTCAAGCTGTCGGGGCAGGAGTTGTTAGGTTGGTATGACGCAACTTGTCCTGATTCAGAGTTACGAGAGTGGGCCCTGTGCCCAGTCGAATTGGTCTCGGATCGAGAGGTCGAAGGATATGGGAAACCATACTTGTCGAGGCCAGTATAGGGCTAAGGGGACTATTGTTCCTCTGTCCTGTTGTAGGTTCACGAGAGTTTTGGGTATGAAGTATGGGAAGCATACTGGTCTTGGGCAGGTCGTGGACCTGAGGAACAGTGAACTCCGTCCCGGTTGAGCATTATAAGAGTGCTGGATATGAGAAGTAGCAGAAGATACACATTTAGGAGGTCCTTGATGGAAGAAAGGCATCTATGGGAATGCAGTGGAACCATGTGTAGGTAGTAGAATCTGTGCGCCGTATAGTTCGATTCGGAAGCAGAGGGCAAGTTTGGTTGACCTCCGCGCTAGAAAATTTCTCTCGCTACACATGTCCAATACCATTCGAGAGGATGGACCTATCTGGAGATGGTCTGCTAATGCATTCAGTAAGTGTCTGAGATCAGTGGCCCGAGGATGCATAAAGTGAGTAAGGGCTAAGGATAAAGCTGTGCAGGTTCATTGCAGAGCAGCTAAGATGTTGTGCATGCTTGTATGTTGGAAAGCACATTGTCCCTATGCTGTCTGTCTGTATGCACAAGGAATTGTTGCAGAGGCAGTATTAGAAGGCATAAGGGTATAACTCATGGTACAAGATCCAGGAAATTTAAGTGGAACTGCTTGGAGCGGAATAGACGCATATTGGGTTGAGAAGATTTGTGGTCAAACTTACAACCTGAAGTAAATGCGAGCATGAGCAGGATCAGACTAGGATTTTGGTTCTAAATCAGTGATATAAAGAGGGACGAAAGCGGTTGAATAGCTTAGACCCACTGATAATGGAATTTCACTGAATCTAACTCATAGCAGTTTTGGCCTATGAGGAAAGTGCATAGTGAAAAAACCTCAGAGCCCAATAATGTAAAATTTTTTGGGGGCTAAGGTTATGGAATATGCGCACAGAGACTTGTAGGAATGTATTAAAATGTCTGCACGGATGCTGCACAGGAAGGTCATTGTGACTATGGTGTCCAGAAGTGTATAAGGGAATTATAGCAGTGACAGTAATCCCAGATAGTGGACTGCCTTTGGTTATGCAGCTGTCCATGCAAGGAAAGCGTGAATGATGTTGGTCTCCGTAGAGAAACAGTCACCGATATTGATTCAATGAAATACCCCAGTTGTCAAAGCTGGTGCCACCGACAGAGCTTGGAATTGTAATATTGTTGACTCACCATGAGGCACATAGAAAGAATAGAGGGAATGTACTTACTGCATTTTGGAAACATGGTAACAAGAGATACCATTTTACCTGTGCCTTCTGAAGAAAGTTGGTATTTCTGAGGTCCAGGATGGGCGGAGAGTAACTACTTTCTGTTGAAAGAAAGAATAATGTAATTAAAACTCCCCAACCCCCCTCTTCCCCCCTGTGCGCTTTGAAGCGTGTGGGGGAGTGTACCGGGAACCTTGGTACAAGGTGGAGGTGGCTGCTCTGATATCCGGCCAGTTGGAAAACCGGGAGGTATCCAACTGGAGGGGTTGATGTAATTTGGATATCAGGTAACCTCCCACGGGAGTGAGAGCGGTAAAGTCTTGCCCGCATTTCTGAGTGCTGTACAAGTAGACCGAGACCTGTATCAGGCTTCGAGGTGGACATGTAGTTGAGGCAGCATGTGCTGGATCTCGTGTTTAGCAGAACAGCGAATGCACCTGGAACTTTGGTACTGAAACAGGAACCAAAAGCTAGAGCATTAATCAGTACAGAGCCACATTGCTGAAAAGGGATGAAGCCCGGACGCAATCCCAAAGAAAAGAGAGGTTCTCCTGGTATTGTGGCTGACATAGCTGGCATAGCAATATGTGACACTAATACAGTTCTTGGAAAGTACATGACCTAGAACTTTTCTAACCATGTGGCTAGAATTAGAGAACACATCTCAATGGGAATGCCGCAGATGGTATTTACCATCTGACGTGAACCGCCGAAGGACGAGCCGGTGAAGATTGCTAGCTCCGTGGATTTCCAGAGTCCTCGAGGGGTAGCCTGTGGACGTCAACGTCCGTCTCAACTCTGATACCTGGTATGGTGGCACAGGTATAGAGGAGATTAGGCTGGGCGTGGCTGGCGCTTAGACCAGAATGAGCGGAGGGCCAGAATCCCGCACCGATGTCGGTGGGGCACGCCTGGGAACAGGGGAGCCGATTAACGAACTCATGAACCCAACCATTGTCGCAGCAGCTCGATGTCTCTTGACGCTAGTGCAGAATTCTGCGGATCTCGATCCGGTGTTTCTGGAGCAGGAAGGACTGCCAAAACTGTGCGGAACAGTGCCGATGGCAATGGTGATGTTGCTCGGCCCGAGCATCGTCCAGCATAGAGAAGGATAGCAGCAATGTGTTGGATGGCGTCGGTGGCAGACGGTCATAGTGTCTGTGACAATGAATGCCACGGTGCTCGACCTGGTCATTCCCCAGCACAGAGATGGAAGCCCTCGCTGTCCTGGATGGCAATCGATGACGGACTGTCAGCTTGCCTGCTCTGCTCCTGATACGGGGCTTTAATAAGGACCCAAAGCATGGAGCACTGTGTTCAGGCGAGGGCATTATGTGGCTGTGTTATGTTGGCATTGACGGTAATTGAAAACATCGCTGGTTTCGGAAAAAATGATATGGGCATTGACTGAGTCAATGACCGCATCCATAAAAACGTAGAAGATGACGATGGGAACGATGTGGGTGTCTATCATCGATGTATGGAGGCAGGCGCCGACAATATCTGCGGTATGGCCATGGGCATCGACTGTATCGAGTGGATCGACTCGGGCAACAATGACGTCCATGGCATTTATGCCACGGACATGGGCAGCGATGGGATCAATGTTGACATCGATGCCATGCATGGAAACGGCCTTGGCATGGATGCCATGCATGGAAACAGCCTGGCATCAATGGCATCCATAATAAAAGGATGGCATCGATGGAAATGATCCCAACAGTGATTGAAGTGCCTCGGGTAGCAGTGGCATCGACCTGATTATGGATGTCAGCGACGAGACAAGGTGTCCGTCTGGCATCCACCCGGGCAACGATAGCACCGATAAAAGTTAAGGAAATAAATCAGTGCCATGGAAAAACATATTTATTTATTTTATTTATTTATACCGGCATTCATGATAAAATCACATCATGCTGGTTTACAGGAAACAGGGGAGTGATAACATTGAACGAAAAACTGGTGTTGATAGGTAGAGACGAAAGTTACAATAAAACAAGGGAAATTAGAACTTGGAGGAGAAGAGTAGCAGGAATAATTTAGGCAATAACAATGAAAAGAATAAATTAAATTAGAATAATTACATAGTGTTAAAATTACATAGTGTTGATGGGAAATTTACAAGTGGTTGTAGTATGTCTGGAAAAAGTTATGAGTCCGTTGTGATCGTCAGATGGCACTGATAGAAACTATGTAGGGAGGATGGCATCAGGGTACCGCAGGGGGAGGGGTACCTGTGGCATCTAAAAACACAGGGTGGCCTGAAGGGGGTACCGACGGTAGCGATGGGGTATCTACTGCGCGAAGGTAGTGAGGAAAATAAAGGACTTGAAACTACCAGGGCAGTGACGGCACTGGCAATCGTGGAAGTCCCTGTCCCACTAGTGCTAATTGCCAAGCAGTGTGTCACAGAGGGACACTTGCAGGCTACGTGTGACTAACTGAAAAATAGGGGGAGGGGAGACCGCAGTCGGTTGGCAGCCAGAAAGGTGACAGGAACAGACCGAAAAAATATGGCATAGTACTCACCGAACATCGAATTAAGCCAACATGGAGGGAGACCCGTGCAGGGAAAGGTGTTTGTGAAGTAAAAATGTAAATCTTTTATGAGGAAAAAAGTGTTAGGATTTCTCACAGAGCGGAAAAAAGAAGACTGAAGGGCGACCCCTGTGGATGCAGGGATCATAGCATGCTCAGTGCACTCAATGTGCCAGTGTCAGTCAAAGCTTTTTAGAAACTTTGACAAAGTTTTCCTTCGTAGGGCTCCATTACCGATGTCACACACATGTGAGGACTAGCATCCTGCTTGTCCTGGGATAAACATATTTACTCACGGATATGCTCTAAACTCAAATCAAAAGCAAGTGGCACATCTTATTACATCAGCCTGTACCTTATAGTCACTGTACCAAGCAATATACCACTATTGAGCAGTAAAATGGTGTGGATGTTTGCCTATAGCATCCTACTCTAACTCACATTCTTAAGGAATTAGCATGAGGCACATCTAAAAAGGGTGGTGAAGGGAAAACTGCAACATTTATATTATTCTCAGCACCCATTTTGGCATTTGTGACCTCTAAGTCAGTAACATTTCCCCTTCCATAGGTTACCCCTGCCCACTTCCATAAAGTATTCTATGCCAACATTAAGTCACACAAATTGCTTCTTAAAGTAATAAACTTTATTGCTTAAAACTAATTGTCTGGAGAAAAAAAACCCATGTACTTAACCCAAACAGAATGGCAAGCAGATACTAGAAGTGAAACTTAACACTTATGACAATTCTGCACTAGCATCAAGCACTTGCACTCCTCATAGCATCCATAATAGCAATCATTATGTAAGCTATTAGCCAGATAATGTACTGCTTCCTTTTCTCAAATACATCAAAATACTTCACTGGTTCTTGATAACTTGCTAGCACCAGCTTTATGGTTTATATTTATTTTATTTGTGGAATGTCAAATACGTATATTAATAAGAAAGTTTATCACCCTCCTGGCACAGACAAGTTTCCAACAAATAAGCATACTCAAGATGTTACAAATATTTTCCTATGTAAAAAACACAACCAAGAAAAAAATCCTCTTTATGCATAATAAGTCAGGCATTTTAGCATCTGGTTTTATATAGATTGTTTTTCTATTCTCTTTAATAAATAAATTTAAAAAGTGGCAGGTCCTTAAGTAGCTAGCATTTTGAATTACTGGAGATAACTAATCTGGGTATAAGGACATTCATATAGTACCAAATGTAATCTGGTTTGACATGCCTGAAAGGTGGAATACAGAAATCACACAAATAATCCACTTTGTACCATGAAAATTTTGAATGTATCTGCTTTGTAAAACCAACAGACTGTGTTGGCAAGAAACCATATTCAAAGCAAGAGCCTCCTCCGCCACAGCTACTGTAGCTGGTAGAATAGACATGCCTCATTTTAGCCAGGATAGAATCTACCAGCTAGGTAAATACCATCCCATGACATGTGAAAGAGGAAACAATGAAGCAGCAATACACATTAGCACTTAAAACAAAGCTCAATCTTTTTGCATATTTTAATATTTCTTACTTTCCTAATGTAAGTATTTGAGGTGTCTGCCAGTTGAATTAGTCTTCGTTAAAAGATAGTTATAAAAGCAGGGTGTAGGCAAGGGGTTTGCAAAGTAACTTGGGTTTCTGGATGTCATATATACATGTGGCCAAGAAACCAAGACTCTCTAATTCTCCATACTCAGAACTGAGGACAGGTGGGGTGCAGCAGGTTTTACCATCATCTTATCACCCTGCTCTATTCAAAGCATGAAAACAGTAAGAAATTAGAACCAAAAGTGCACACCTTTTATTTAAAAACAGCAGACAAAAACTTAAAAAATCTCTTTGGACATAAAAGATACTGAGGGAGAACCAGGCAAACTGAGAAGAACCTATTCAGTAATGTCACTAAGCCAGGTGTGACAGGGGTGTGCAAGGATTTTGCTCTGTGCAAATTCTAATTCAAAGCTTAAAACATACACACAGTTGACATCAAGCATCACAAGACAAATTTAAAAAATGACCTTGAATCTCACAGTGGTAAAAAAAAAAAATAAAAAAATTATTCATGCGAAAGCTAATGCAAAATCTAAATGTCCTCTAAACTCACAGCAGCTCGTGCTTATGTGCAAATGTAAGACCTGTACCCCAAACAATAGTAAACACTGAAACACAAATACTTCACAAGATCATGACAAGAAACAGCAGGTAAGGTGGTTTGTTCCAGCAGTTATTGCCATATATATATATTTTTTTTTAAGTATATTTCTGGATGCTCTAGCTTATCCAGTTAGCAAAGCTCCAGTAAAAATTTTTTTTTTTTTTAAGAATGCATAAATTTGTACTTGGCTTTGGTTTGCAATGAATATAGCTTTCAGCTCAATCCAGACACCAGAGTTCAGATGTGAGGGACAAACTGGACTTTCCTCATTCAGACCTGGTATGTTTGGTTTGGGCTAGGATGTTCTTAAGGGCAAGGATTATCTGCATAAGAGATTTGGGACAGATGACTAAAATAAAGATATCCATTAGTAATAAAACAAATATCTTCATGATGATACTCTGCACAGAATAGCACAGTACTGACCACTTTTCTGAAGAGGTGGAAGAAAAAGACAATTATTTGATACAGTGTAGTTATAGGCACAGAAGATGCTGTATGGACCTTTGCCAGCTTTTCTGAGTCAGTACTAGAAAGGCAGTAATCTGGTGTATCGCATTAGTAACCCCCTCCGTCCTCACATGCATATTACATAACTCAAAAGATTAGATCACTACTACAATACAAAACTGAAACTAACCCACCCCACCTTTAAGAACTGTAGGTCTCCTTTCCTCTCTGCATTCTAAATTGGAAAATTACTCTTGGAAACAGAATCCACTGCCATTTGCCTCCCCTTCATCTTGCTGCACTGGGTTTTGTACTTATTTTGAAAGCAGCACATCAAACTGTGCTGAAGGTCAGTCACTCATGCTCAGAAGTATACAGTGCTGTAAGGAAACCAACCAACTTTAAACACTTTCACTGTAGAGTATGCCACAATTTGTCTTCACTGGGTATCTGGTGCATGCCAGCAGGGAGCTAGAAGGGGGCAGCTAGGCATGGTGAGATATTTTAGGCCAATTTGCATTTAAGAACTTAGTTTTATAGTCCAGTTTATAGCTCTTTAATAGTACCAGTTACAGAGCAGAAACACAACCTGTAAATGGGTTGTTGCTGTTTCCATGAAGCATCTGCTGCCACAATCCAAACCTACAACTTCCTCCCATACACAAACACTGGGCCACTGGGATTAACTCAACTGCTTCATTCATATTTCTCACACTATAATCTAAAGCTGGAGGACCCATTTCAACCCTTGTGTCTGGCTCCACATCTGACACATTTGTAGAAGTGGCTGGAGAAAAGGTTTGGCTGTAGCCCTCAGTAATGTTAATTCCTTTTCCAGGATACTGCATGTGTGAATGACATGGCTCCCAGGCCCAGTGCTTCCATTTTACATCTTCCCTTACTAATGCCATTTTATTTCATTTCCATAGGTAATTTAAACTTCAGTACCAGACATGGGGAAGTCAAAGTTTATCTTTTCAACACTTCTAGTTCTGATTTAATTTTGACTTGAAAGTAATGTATAATGCAAACACTTGATACAATCCAGCACAAAATAATTAGACAGTGCTGTTTCCACTCTCCCCTCCTCAAATACAAACAGGAAATGACAATCTCAGCCATTTTTTACTTCATAAAAACTACCAGTGTCCTCTGACAGCCAGTGCACATCTGTTCACTTTAAGGGTAACCTACTATTACCAATATAATATACTTTTCCTAGAGTTACAAATAATGACAGGGGACAAAATCCCTTTTATATAGCTATGGGTTGCTTTTTACAGAGGTGATAACCCTTTTCAAAACTCAGCTTCTAGTTTTCTTTATAGCAGCAGAGTTTGTTCAAATGATATCCTGCTCATCTCTGGTAAATTTCTCTAATACCAGTTCTCAACATCTCACGTGAGAAATATATACCTGTAACACAGGCAGAACTCATAACTAATTCCCTAATATCTTTGTTTTCCCAATGCTGGCAAACAAGGAATCGAGTACAACGATGCTTAACTTTTCCCTTCTGTGAGTGTAAATTCATCACCTGTACTGAATTTTGTATTTGTTGCTCTTTAACACTGCCAGGAATACACAATCAAAACAATGCTGCATACTATGATAGCCCTAAACGCCATTTAACATTTACTGGCCTGAGCCTCCACTATTAAAAGCATCATTCCTCATCAATTTTATCATAGTGTTCAAAGTGTCACACCAGTGCATATACTGTTATGTGCTAAAATGCAACAAAACCTTATATTTAAAAGAAAAAACTGGAGGCATAGTCATACAGGTCTGATTTCATAAACAGACTATTTCTTGAACATTCATCAAAAGACATCTGAACGGAAAGTGCTTGACTGACTATAACTGGAACATGGCTACAAAGCTCCTATGCACCTCCACAAGAAATATTCATTTATTGGGGGGGCCCACGCATTTGACCATTTACTAAGTGTGGCTTCGCTTATGAGGTAACAATTTTAATTAGTAGTAATATTGCCCTGATGCAAAAACAATACATAAGTGAAGCAGCCACTTTTGCATTTTTCAATTAATATTAACTTTTAAATTGTTTTATTAGGGAAAACATTTCAATTTGTCCAATGTCTTTATTGCTCCCTCATTGGATTTTCCAGTCAGACATCAACAGTACACAATGGTTCACTTCCAGGCTGGGCAGACTCTACTACAGTCATTGTAGGCTTCCTTCGAGTCTCCTCCTAGAACAGAAAACAGATTTTGGTGCCTTTTGCCATCTCCCTTCCAGACCTCAAAGGCTAGGGCTTGCATAGCTTGGGCTCACATAGTGTCTAACTGGCTTAGCCTTATGGCAACCCTACCAGTCAGAAAAAACTTGAGTCAGTGATGCTTGCAAAGGAAGTGCAGAGAAGAGTACAGAGTGTAATAGCAGTTGCAAGTATGGCCAGGATTTCCATGGAAATGGCAGAAGATACCATCCATTTATATTGCTTACTACCATACTCTGTTTCTTTGGCTGCAAGACCAGGATTTTGTCCAAAGCCATTATTAAGTAGTCTGCAGGTGCTGTTATGAGAGCAATTGAATCATCTCTCACTACAGAAAAAGCAACTCCCAGCTACAGCCAAGGCCAGAGTCTCATTTAGCTAAGTCAAAACAGCACATTTAAAGCCAGAAAAAAAAAGAGTAGAGTCTCTAAAGAAGGACCAATATGATGCAGAGCTTCACTGTTCTGAATATGCTTGCCCTCGGAGCAAATGCAGGATATTAACACTTATCCTATGGATTTTTGTAGTATTGCCCTGTATGTAGTGCACAGCATTTCTTTTAGAGCCATTTAAGAGTATAGAAACCTTCAGATATTCCTCCTGCAGGTACTAAGAAAACAATCCCCCTCCCCTGCTTCTCCTGGGACAGGAAAGAAAGGAAATACTGAAGTTCTGGGCTTACCCTCTCTTGGGCCAGCTTTCTCATTTCTTCCTGCAGCTTATTTAAGATGTGTAGGTTGGGCTTATTCTTTTTGGCATACTGCTGAAGTTCTAGCACACTTCTATCTGACGTTTCCTAAAGAGAGAGAGCAAAAACATCTCATCCTAAAATGCTCCCCACAAAATCCATTCAATTGTACCAATTATTTGAGCATATTAAATTTGAAGCAGAATAGGGAACACAAACCTCCCAATGGTACATTTTGTTGAAGGTATTTTAATTAAGCAAAAAAGGTTTATGAACAGTATCAAAAAGATAACCATCTGAATCTAACTCCACAGTGATATTTTCGTGTGATTTCCCCCCAAGGCAGGCCATGTTTAATCGGATAAAAAGGAAATTTGTTTCTTGCTTGCTAATTTTCAATCCTGAAGTACCACACATCAATCCAGACAAGTGGGTTTATACATCACTACCAGCAGATGGAGGCAGAGAACAAAACTTTGAGGCACTGCTACATAACCGAGAGTGCCACCTACAGCCCCTCAGTAAAGCAGAGTTGCTTACCTGTAACAGGTGTTATCCCAGGACAGCAGGATGTAGTCCTCACATATGGGTGATATCATCGATGGACCCCGCTCATGGAAAAACTTCTGTCAAAGTTTCTAGAAACCTTTGGCTGGCACACAGCCCACTAAGCATGCCATGATCCCTGCAGCCACAGGGGTCTCCCTTCAGTCTCGTTTGCAGCAATAAAAAGTACGAACAAAAAATAAAATAATAAAATGTTTCGGACCCAACTCCGCAGGGTGGGGGTGGGTTTCGTGAGGACTACATCCTGCTGTCCTGGGATAACACCTGTTACAGGTAAGCAACTCTGCTTTATCCCAGGACAAGTAGAATGGTAGTCCTCACAGATGGGTGATTAGCAAGCTACAGGCTGACTCATCCTGTAATAGGTCAATGGCATGTAACTCATAACACAGGCACAACAACTGATGTGCCATTGACAAAGATGAGGCAGCCTGAATCACAGCAGGCGGTTGTGGAAGGAGTTGTATTATACTGGAAATAGGTTTTTCAAGATGGATTGTCCAAAGGCAGAGTCTTGTCTTCCTTCCTTATCTAAGCAGTAATAAGCTGCAAAGGTATGTAGAGAACTCCAAGTTGCAGCTTTGCAAATGTCTGCAATCGGTATTGAACGGTAGTGTGCTATGGATGCTGACATAGCCCTGAGTGCACCTTTACTCGCCCCTGGAGAGGAAGGCCTGCTTTTTCATAGCAGAATTCGATACAGTCTGCTAGCCAGTTGGAGCGAGAGTGTTTTCTCACTGCAACTCCTGGCTTGTTTTTGCCAAAAGAAACAAAGAGTTGGGTGGATTTCCTATGGACTGCAGTGCGGTCGAGGTAAAAAGCGAGTGCACGTTTACAGTCCAAGGTGTGCAAAACTCTCTCTCCCTGGTGAGAGTGAGGCCTTGGAAAGAAAGTGGGCAAAACTATGGATTGGTTAAGGTGAAAATCCGTTACCACCTTAGGCAGAAATTTAGGGTGAGTGTGCAGGACCACTCGGTCGTGCAGGAACTTTGTGTAGGGTGAGTATGTGACCAATGCTTGTAACTCACAAACCCTCCTAGCAGATGTAATGGCTACTAAGAAAAGTACTTTCCATGTAAGAAATTTCACATCACAGGAATGCAAAGGCTCAACGGAGATTGCATGAGTCATGCAAGTACTACATTAAGGTCCCATTCCGTAACCGGTGGCCGAATGGGAGGCTTCAACTGAAGTAAGCCTCTCATAAACTGACTTACTACGGATTGTGCTGATATTGGGGCATCCCCTATTTATTTGTGGTATGCTACAATGGCACTTAGGTGTACACGTACAGAAGAAGTCTGGAGACCAGAATCTGAGAGGTGCCAGAGATAATCTAGTAAAGATGGAGTGGAACAGGAGACAGGGTCAAAACCTTTTTGAGTGCACCACTCTGTAAATCTAGTCCACTTGGAACAGTAAGATTTACGTGTGGAAGGCTTTCGTGAAGCTATGAGAACTTGAGAGACTTGCACTGAAAGATTGAGTGGTTGTAGGATCAAGCTTTCAACATCCATGCTGTCAAGGCAAGAGTTTGTAGGTTCGGATGGCGTAATCTGCTGTGATTTTGAGTTATGAGAGTGGTTGCTGTGCCCAGGCGAATTGGTTCTCTGATCGAGAAGTATGGGAAACCATACTTGCCGAGGCCAGTATGGGGCTATGAGGATCACTGACCCTTTGTCCTGCTGTAGCTTCACGAGAGTCTTGGCTATGAGTGTAATCGGAGGATACGTGTATAGAAGCCCTGTGTTCCAGGGGCGAGCAAAGGCGTCCCTGGGGAACATTTGTCGACGGCTGTGGAGGGGGCAGAACTTTTCCACTTTGTGGTTCATCTTGGACGCAAAGACGTCGATGGTTGGGCGATCCCCAGCGTTGAAAAATTTTGGAAGCTACACAGGGATCCAAAGACCATTCGTGGGGATGGAAACGTTGACTGAGATTGTCTGCTAGGACATTCTGTATGCCTGCTAGATGAATGGCCCTGAGACTCATATAGAGGGCTAGGGCCCGGGCCCAGGCCCAAATCTGCACTATTTCCTGACACAGGAGATAGGAGTCGGTGCCTCCTTGTTTATGTACCACATTGCTACTGTGTTGTCCATCTGTAACAACGCAGTCTTGTGCGAGAGGCAGTCTTTGAAGGCATAAAGGGCATATCGTATCGCTCGAAGTTCTAAAAAGTTTATTTGACATTTTCTTTCGCGCGGGGTCCACGTATCTAGAGTCTGAAGGTTGTTGACGTGAGCTCCCCATCCCAAGTTGGATGCATCTGTGGTAACCCGGTCCATAAAGCCGATTGGTCTGTCCACCATTGAAGTGAGAGATATAACTGGTTGGTGACTCGAATCAGTCGACAGAGGCTGAATAGCTTCAAGCCATTGAGACTTTAGAGTCCATTGAGTCCTCCTCATGGTTAACTTTGCCATAGGAGTTACGTGGACTGTAGACACCATGTGGCCTAATGTTGTCAGGAATTGATGGGCAGAGGCAAAGTTGCAGTTGCTCAAGAAGTTTGCAAGATTCGCTAGATTGTTTGCACGGTCGCTTGGAAGAAAAGCTTTTGCGACTGTGGTGTCGAGGTCTGCTCCGATGAAGGTAAGGAGTTAAGACTGGTTCAAATGTGATTTCTGATAGTTGATTAGAAATCCCAGGGAACGCAAGAGGGATATGGTGCTCCTCAAGGCAGTGAGAGCTCCTTGCTTGGATGGATTCCTGATGAGCCAGTCGTCTAGGTAGGGAAAAACATGAAACTGTTTTTTCATAAATGTGCAGCCGCAACTGCCAAACATTTTGTGAACACTCGAGGTGCTGAGGCCAGTCCAAATGGGAGGACTCTGTATTGGAAATGTCTTATTCCCACTACAAATCATAGATATTTTCGATGTTGTGGGGAAATGGGAATGTGAGCGTAGGCTTCCTGAAGATCCAGAGAACAGAGTCAATCTCCTCGTTGTAATAAGGGAAGAATGGTTCCCAGAGAAACCATGCAGAATTTTTCTTTTTGAAGAAATTTGTTGAGATTGCGGAGGTCTAGGATGGGGCGGAGACCGCCTGTTTTCTTTGGAATTAGGAAATAGCGGGAGTAGAACCCTCTGCCATGTTGAGACCGGGGAACGGTTTCGATAGCCCTGTTAGTCAGCAGGGTGGAGAGTTCTGATTGTAGTTGAGATGTTATGATGCTGTGTGACCACAGAGGAATGGGTGGAGAATCCGGGGGTAGCATTTGAAATTTTAGATGGTACCCCCGGTTCAGGATGGCTAACACTAACTAATCCATGATGATGAGGCTCCATTGGTGTTTGAAGTAGTGGAGCCGACCTCAGACAGGCAGGTTGGGCTGGGGGTTGTTGAAGGGGCTGCTGTTCTCTGGTATCGATTTCATAAACCAGATGCTGGTCCTGTTTGTGGGGGTGGCTGAGTTTTAACCTGTTTTGGTTGACGTGGACGTCCTCTCTGGGATTGATGGAATGGGCGTGTAGAGGAAGTAGGTACATAGTACCTACAAGGCCGATAGAAGGGCTTTCTAGTATCACGTCTTGTAGGTTTTCGTGCTGAGGATGGTTGGTCCGATGGCAACCTGGACAGCTGGCAGAGTGTCTCATGATGACCTTTAAGTAAAGAGACAGTGGCTTGGATCTTCTCTCAGAAGAGGTTGTCTCCAGTGCATGGGAGATCCACGAGTCTTTCTTGGACTTCTAATCGAGATCCGAGGCCTTCAGCCAACCCCATCTCCGTGTGCTAATTCCAGCAGCTGATAGACAGGCCGATGTTTCAAAAGAGTCATATGCGGCCCTTATTTCATGTTTTCCTGACTCCAGCCCTTTGTCAACAAGAGTGTTAAGTGACATTTGCTGTTATTGAGGGAGAGTATCTGCTATGTCCTGAACCTGTTTCCATAAGTTCCTTTGATATTATGTCATATATAACTGATAAGCTATGATACGGGATAATTTCCTCCCTAAACTATCCAGAAATTTATGTTCTTTTCCTGGAGGAGCAGATGAATGTGGTTTCTGCTTTCTTGCTTTTTTCTGAGCTGATTCAACAACAAATGAATGATGTAGCAACTGTGATTTTTGAAAACCTGGTGTATGTTGGACCAGGTATGTTGCGTCCGTTCTCCTATTGACGGCAGGCACAGAACAGGGATGCTGAAGCTCTAGGAGGACTTCATGGATGGGTATCTCCATGACCTCTTTCAGTGCATCTACAAACTGCAGGACTTCAAGGGTCTTATGTCTGGTATCCTCCTCAGCAAGTAATTCAAAAGGAATGGTATTTGCCATGTCCTTGATGAAGTGTTGAAAAGACAGGTCCTCTGGTGGGGACTTCCTCCTTTCCTCTGGTGGAGAAGGTTCAAATGCAAGGTCATCAGTATCAGTATCCTTCCAAGGAGTGGGCTGAGGCTGGAAATGGGATCCAGAAGGATTTAAGGGGTCCTATGGAAGAGGATGCTTTTTCATCGATGCATATTTCAATGGTTGAGTTGGAATCTGCTTTGGCATCGATGGAGGCAGAAAAGGCATCGATTGGGAACCGAAAGGTATCAATGGCACTGATGGGAACAGATGACCGGTATCACCCATTGGACCAGGCGGTGAGGGCATCGATGGAATACGAGACTTTTGTAAGCCCGATGGTCCTGGTGACTGATCAGAATCTCGTTCATCGTCTTCAGATGAGCCTGGTATATGTATTGCTGGAGTCATCGGTAGTAGTTTTGGCATAGACGACGCCGATGGAGGCATCGGAAGACCCGATGGTATCTGTGCCGGTGCTGGAAGAACACAGACTAAAGCATAGAGTCTTGTAAGGAGAGGAGCAACCATGGCTGGCTCCGGTGTCAGTGCCGATGGATGCATTGGTGTCAATAGAGGTTGGAATTTTTGCCAAGCTTCAGTGACTGCCTGTTGAATCATTGAAGTCACTTCTCTGGAAACTGGGACTGGGTCCACTGTCGCAGGAGAAGGTAAGACTGGCGCTGCTGGCACTCCCACAGCAGAGTGTGGTGGCACAGCCTCTGACACCAACGCTGGTGGAGAGCGCCTCAGTGCCTCAGGTACAGAGGGGCATGGTAGCTCTTGTACCCGGACCCGTTTTTTCATCGGTTTGACGTCCTTCAAAGCCAATGCGGGCACCGATGGTCCCGAAGGAACGGATTCGGAACGGTGCTGATAGCGTCTTTTCTGGATACCGAAGAGGATGCTATAGAAGGTCCGGATGGGGTCGGTGACGGACGGTCATCAGCCTTTTTCTTACCTCTATGCTTTTCAACAGAGGAAGGAATTATCTTCGGTGACGCCGCCGAAGATGATGACAGAGTGATCTTTTTGAAAAGTTCCTCCATTTTATCCAGTCGGGCACGCCTGCCCTTCGGCGTCATCTGGGCACAGATAGAACATGCGTGGACATCATGGCCTGATCCCAGGCAGAAAATGCAGATCTCATGCGGGTCTGTAATCGACATTGTCCAGGGACAATTCGGACATCTTTTGAATCCCGTGGCCATTATAAAAACTTTTAGTCCGGGTAATGGTCGGTGGCTCGCGGATACTGATAGTAAAGTATCTGGAATCGACGGAAAAAAAAGACTCCAAAGAGTACTCACCGAACGGGATGTCGAAGGGAGACCCGAGAGGGAAATCTTCTGACAGAAATATTATTATTAGTAATATTCCATGAGGAAAAATTAGTGAGAAAATCTCACAGAGCTCCCTTCAATGCGAGGCTAAAAGCAGTGTGGAAAAAAAGAGACTGAAGGGAGACCCCTGTGGCTGCAGGGATCATGGCATGCTGGGCATGCTCAGTGTGCCAGCCAAACGTTTCTAGAAACTTTGACAGAAGTTTTTCCGTGAGGGGGCTCCATCGATGTCGTGACCCATATTTGAGGACTACCATCCTGCTTTTTCCTGGGATAATGACCTGTACCCAAGCCAAGTTGTATACCTTAACAAACCCCAATAAACCTTGGGTGAACAGACACTTAAAAGTTGCCCCCCCCCCCTGAAAACCAGGCCCCCTTAACACAAAGCATATACCAAACTACGTACACCTTTCACATACCAGCTCAACAACATCCAGAAGTGAGGAAGTCTTTCGAAAGATGTGGGAACGGGTCTTTGGATTGATCCATGATATTTCAGGAATGAAAATGAGCAGGTAAGAACCAATTTTCATTTCCTGTTCATACCCCGGATCAGTCCAGACAACTGGGATGTACTCAAACCCCTCTATTCTGTGTGGGAACTTGAAAGACCTGCCCACAACACACTTTCCCCAAATGTCACCTCTTCTGGCGTTCGCACATCCAAGCAGTAATGTCTGGTAAAAGTGCGAAGAGAACACCATGTTGCTGCTCAACAAATCTCCTTCAGAGAAAGTAACTAAAACTCCACTCTCGAGGTTGCCTGCGCCCTAGTGGAATGCACTCTCAACCCTTCCGGCACTAACCAGCCCTTACAGATGAAAGCCGAAACTATCGTCTCCTTCAACTATCATGCAATAGTGCGCTTGGAAGCCTTATTACCCCTTCCTTGCACCACTGAGCAGGACAAACAGATGATCAGATCTCCAAAAGGCCTTCTTCACTTTAAGATATCACAAAAGAATCTGATGCACATCCAATAAGTGAAGCTCCCTTGATATCGGAGAATCGGCTGCCAAATTCGGAAAGGCCAGTAGCTCAACAACCTGGTTAAGGTGAAAAGGAGGATATCACCTTAGGCAAAAAGGAAGTAACTGTACATAAAGAAACCCCATCCTCCGAAAAACACAGGAAAGGGCCCCTACACAGCAATGCTTGCAGTTCAGAAATCCTTCTAGCTGATCAGACAGCCACCAGGAAAACAGCCTTTAGGGTTAAATCCCTTAAAGAAGCTCTTCTAATCGGTTCAAAGGGAGGACCACGTTGCACCTGAAGAACCAAATTCATATTCTATGCCGGACAAGAAACCTTAAAGCTACTACCTGAACCTGAAGGGAATTATAATCAAGCCGCTTTGCAAAAAGGCCAGAATCTGCGTAACGTCCACATTCAAAGGCTGCACCTTATTCTGCAAACACCACGATTCAAACACTATCCATACTCTGACATAAGTCAACAACGTGGAAGGTCTCCTTGCCTGAAACAAAGTCGCAATCACAAGCTCAGAATAACCTTCAAGCGGAGCTTCCGCCTCTCAAAAGCCAATCTGCTAGACAGAAGCAATCCCCCTGGTCAGAAAATACAGTCCCCTGCTGCAACAGCCCTGACAGATTGGCCAAGCGAACGGGACCGTCCACTGCTGGATGAAGGTGGTCCACAAACCATGGCTGGATGAAGATAGATGTGCCGCAGAACTTGACCTACAAGAGGCCACAGCAGAAGATGTGTTGGCCACAGTTGAACGACAGCGATGCCCTCAGACCAGACCACCCTTCAGCGAATGAAAAACCGATCCGTCTTTTCGCATTTCCTGAAGTCGCCATGAGGTCCACCGCTGGCCTGCCCAACCTGGCCTGAATCAAAAAAAAAGGACATGCCCAACAACTCCCACTCCCCAAGATCCAGACGCTGTTTGCTGAGGAAGTCCACCTGCACGTTGTCCACGCCAGCTACATGGGAAGCAACTAATTCTTGCCAGTTGTTTCTCCACCCAAACATATAGTTCTTGGGCATCCAGTGCTACTAGACAACTCTTCGTTCTGCCTTGCCGGTTGATATACGCCACTGTCGTCACATTGTCTGAGAACACTCGCACCGCCTTATCTTGAATGGGTGGGAGAAATGCCAGTAAGGCTTTGAGCTGGTTTCCAGCCAATTGATGGACCAGGTTGCTTCCCACGACGACCACTTCCCCTGGCCAATTTTCCTTGACATCGCCCTCCCAACCAGAGAGGCTGGCATCTGTGGTCACCACCACCCAGTCAAGCACTTCCAGATCCATCCCTTTCTTGAGATTGTGCCAAGACAGCCACCACAAAAGACTGGACCTAGCATCCTCCAGCAACGGAAGCTGAAATTCCTCCTAAAGTGGATTCCAACAGCATAACAGAGTCCTCTGCAGCGGGTGCATGTGAGCAAAGGCCCATGGAACTAACTCCAACATAGAAGCCATGGAACCTAGGACCTGCAAATTGTCCCAGACCCTGGGAACAGACAAATGCAGCATCCGAAGGACCTGGCTTCAACTTGACTACCCTCTTCACCACTGGGTGGGACTCTGGACTGATCTGTAGTAATACAGGAACAAAAATTAGCAAGCAAGATCCAATTTTCCTTTCCCAGTATGCACCCAGATCAGTCCAGACTCCTGGGATATACCAAAGCTTCCCTATTAGGAACTATCACCCAAGAAGGATTTAAGCGTCATAGTGGATAACACATTGAATTCGTCAGTTCAGTGTGCTGCAGCAGTCAAAAAAGCAAACAGAATGTTGGGAATTATTAGAAAGGGAATGGTGAATAAAACGGAAAATGTCATAATGTCTCTGTATCGCTCCATGGTGAGACCGCACCTTGAATACTGTGTACAATTCTGGTCACCACATCTCAAAAAAGATATAGTTGCAATGGAGAAAGTACTGAAAAGGGCAACCAAATAATAAAGGGATGGAATTCCCCTATGAGGAAAGACTAAAGAGGTTAGGACTTTTCAGCTTGGAGAAGAGACAACTGAGGGCGATATGACAGAGGTGTTTGAAATCATGAGAGGTCTAGAATGGGTAAATGTGAATTGGTTATTTACTCTTTTGGATAATAGGAGGACTAGGGGGCACTCCATGAAGTTAGCATGTGGCACATTTAAAACTAATCTGAGGAAGTTCTTTTTCACTCAACTCACAATTAAACTCTGGAATTTGTTGCCAGGGGATGTGGTTAGTGCAGTTAGCGTAGCTGTATTTTAAAAAGGATTGGCTAAGTTCTTGGAGGAGAAGTCCATTACTTGCTATTAAGTTGACTTAGAAAATAGCCACTGCTATTACTAGCAGTAGTAACATGGGAAAGACTTAGTTTTTGGGAACTTGCCAGGTTCTTATGGCCTGGACTGGCCACTGTTGGAGACAGGATGTTGGGCTTGAGGGACCCTTGGTCTGACCCTGTATGGCATGTTCTTATGTTCTTAACCACTCAAAGTACACTTTCACCGAAACCGCAGATGTCCGGGACCTGGACGTCCAATTGGTAGTATCTGGCAAAGGTATGTAAAAGACTTCCAAGTAGCCACTCTACAAATCTCTTGCGGCAAAACTAGTTGGCATTCTGCCCAGGAGGCTCTCGGAGAACAGGTAGAACGAGCCCTTAACCCCTCCGGGATAGGATGACAGAGACATATCTGCGAAACCAATGGCCATCTCCAACCAACACGCAATCGTGGCCTTTGATGCTTTCTGACTTTTTTTTGCACCACTCCATAGCACAAGGTGACTTGACAATCAAATTGTCAGTGACATCCAGACATCTTGTCAGTGACATCCAGACATCTTAATTCTTTTGCATGAGGCACACCAACCTCCAGATTTGCGAAAGATGGAAGCTCCACTGACTGACTTAAGTGGAACGCCGAAATTAATTTCGGCAGAAAAGACAGAACCGTCCTCAAAGAGAACTTGGAATATGAAATCCGCAAAAAGGGTTCCCTACATGACAGGGCTTGAAGTTCATACACCCTTCTAGCTGAACAAATTGCCACCAAGAAAACCACCTTCAAAGTCAGATCTTTTATGGTGGCCTTCTTAAGAGGCTCAAATGGCACCTCACACATGCCCTTCAGGACCAAGTTAAGGCTCCAAGAAAGGCACACCTTACAAACAGGGGTCGCAAATCCTTCGCTCCTCAAAGGTAACGAACCATGTCCAGATGTACAGCCAGAGCTGTTCCATGAAGCAGCCCAGGGCCGACACCTGCACTCTCAGGGAATTAATGGACAACCCTTTTGACAGGCCTCTCTGCAAAAAGGCCAGTATCTGCGCCACTGACGCTCACCGAGAATCCACCCCTTGCTCCGTACACCAAGACTCAAAGACTCTCCAAACCTGGACATACGTCAAGGAAGTAGAAGTTTTACGAGCCTGCAACAGAGTAAAAATAACATCTTCAGGATAACCTTTCTTTCTTAATTGCCTTTCAAAAGCCAAGCCGCTAGACAAAAACGATCCGCTTGATCTGAAAATATGGGGCCCCACCATAGCAGATGGCCCAGTCTCAAGGGGCCGTCCACTGCTAGATTGAACAAATCTGCAAGCCAAGGCCTTCGTTGCCATTCTGGAGCCACGAGAATTACCTGTCCTGGATGGACCTCTATTCTCCTGTGGAAAGATAATTTTAGGCAAGTTAGCTAGATCTCCGGAAGACTTTGTACCATGAATAGACAGCTATGGATCAGAACAGGTTCCAATGATTGCTGAGTATGAATCAATATATTGCATGTGATTTGAGTACATGGATTGTACAAAGGCATAACACTATCACCATTTCCTGATACATTCTGGCAACAATGAGCTGATAAAGAGCTGGGATGACCCCATGGAACATCTGGTATCTCTGGAGACATCAAAGGCTAAGACACTTGGTATTTCTTATCACCTGGGAAGATCAAATATAAAGACTAGTACCTATACCAATCAGCTGATAATAAGTTAAACAACTGATGTCTTATACCAAATGGAAGATTAAGAGACTTCTACTGAAATAGTTCTGGGTAAAAGTGCAAACTGAAGCACCTAACTTGTAGAGAGAGAGAGATATAAAGCATAGTATTTGCTTATTTTAGTTGGATGAGCTGAGAAGAACACAGAGCAAGTTGTTATTTCAGAGTCCCTGGATCTGAGCCCCCCAGATTTCCTATGAACACTGGCTTATATAGAGAAAGGAGGGCATATAAGGGAGGTGTTAAAGTCTTTCGTTCTTTTGTTCTTTATTATTCTTTGATTAATGTATTTGTTTGTCTCCTATTTACCTGTATTGATTTATGTACAGCTTACTGTGATACTGTATTCTATGTTGATATTACTTTGCTGATTTATCCATATTTTATTTATATTCCGCTTTTTGCACTTTTTTCAGCGCTTCATATTTTATATTTTAGTAAACTAAGTTTTGCTTTAATAGATTGTGTGTAGAGTGTTCTATAACATAATATAAAATATACTCCCACATGACCACCATGCACATCTCCTTATAACCTTGCCCACCAGAGGCCACTGTGGAAAAATGTACGTCAGAATGTCATGCGGCCAAGGAAGAACCAGCAGATCTTCCCCTTCTGTGCTCTTCTGGACTGAAGAAGCCTGGTGCCTTGGCATTCCTCTGAGTTGCCATCAGATCCATATGAGGTATGACATTAAAATTAACGGTGAGTTCATAGGCTATAGGTATTACCAATTATTAGGCTTATTCAATATTTGTTGATAGTTAATGTGGCTTTCAATGCATACTTCAATGCATACTTCACTTTCAATGCATATCCAGCATAGCTCTCTGCTTCAACGGCAGGGGAGAAGTAAAACTGATACTTCACGCTTATCCAGCATAGCTCTCTGCTTCAATGGCAAGGGAGAAGAAAAACTGATACTTCACGCATATCCAGCATAGCTCTCTGCTTCAACGGCAGGGGAGAAGAAAAACAACCAATAAGGGCTGAATAACATAGTAAACAAATAAGTATGGGTGTAGCTTGCTTATTGCGGCGGTTACTACCCCTAACTAATCAAGCTTGATATTTCACTTGGATGCAGCACCATCACTGCTCTCTACATTAATGGTGGGGGTGAAAGGGAAATAGAACCAAAGGTTACTAAGAGCCAAGAGAAACAGATAAGTATGAGAAAAAAGAAGTGTGAAGCTTGCTGGGCAGACTGGATGGGCCGTTTGGTCTTCTTCTACCGTCATTTCTATGTTTCTATACCAATACAGATCCCTGAGGTACTCCACTGCCCACACCCTTCCACTGAGAAAATTGTCCATTTAATCCTACTCTCTGTTTCCTGTCTTTTAGCCAGTTTGTAATCCATGAAAGGACATCGCCACCTATCCCATGACTTTTTATTTTTCCTAGAAGCCTCATGAGGAATTTTGTCAAACGCCTTCTGAAAATCCAAGTAAACTACATCTACAGGTTCACCTTTATCCACATGTTTATTAACTCCTTCAAAAACGTGAAGCAGATTTGTGAGGCAAGACTTGCCTTGGGTAAAGCCATGCTGACTTTGTTCCATTAAACTATGTCTTTCTATATGTTCTGTGATTTTGATGTTTAGAATACTTTCCACTATTTTTCCTGGCACTGAAGTCAGGCTAACCGGTCTGTAGTTTCCCGGATTGCCCCTGGAGCCCTTTTTAAATATCGGGGTTACATTAGCTATCCTCCAGTCTTAAGATACAATGGATGATTTTAATGATAGGTTATACATTTTTACTAATAGGTCTGAAATTTCATTTTTTAGTTCCTTCAGAACTCTGGGGTGTATACCATCTGGTCCAGGTGATTTACTACTCTTCAGTTTGTCAATCAGGTCTACCACATTTTCTAGGTTTACTGTGATTTGGTTCAGTCCATCTGAATCATTACCCATGAAAACCTTCTCCAGTACGGGTACCTCCCCAACATCCTCTTCAGTAAACACCAAAGAAAAGAAATCATTTAATCTTTCCGCGATGGCCTTATCTTCTCTAAGTGCCCCTTTAATCCCTCGATCATCTAACGGTCCAACTGACTCCCTCACAGGCTTTCTGCTTCGGATATATTTAAAAAAGTTTTTACTGTGAGTTTTTGCCTCTACGGCCAACTTCTTTTCAAATTCTCTCTTAACCTGTCTTATCAATGTCTTACATTTAACTTGCCAACGTTTATGCATTATCCTATTTTCTTCTCTTGGATCCTTCTTCCAATTTTTGAATGAAGATCTTTTGGCTAAAATAGCTTCTTTCACCTCCCGTTTTAACCATGCCGGTAATCGTTTTGCCTTCTTTCCACCTTTCTTTTTTTTTTTTAATTTAAAGTATTTTATTGAGACATGTACACATACAAAGTACAAGCTGTACAATTAACAATGAGGCAGGCACGCAAAGAAACTACAATAAAGAGCAGTACGTATCCTCAACATATGTCTCTTATTGAATGATTTAACCCATCATTCTCCCCCCTAAACCCTCCCCCCAACCCTACCTGCATTCATCTATCTGGGAAGTTGTGTATGTGTCTAAATTACACTATGCACTAGGCATTGAAGGTAAACATAGGGAGGTGAACTCGTGTAGCAGTAATAATGTAGAAAGCTAGTGTCAAAACCTATGGCTATCCATAAGAGGTCCAAGCACAGTCTAAAAAAATCAAAGAAAATCAAAAGAAAAGGGAGGAGTCAGGTGGTATGCGTCCTCCAGGTAAGATATGGCTGCCATACCTTTTGATAAGTCCCAATTGTATTATGTTTGTGCGCAGTAATCTTCGCCAATACACATAATTTGGCCAGATTACCCCTAACTTCAGCCATTCCTGGGCACAAGGGGGACTTCCAATGTCTTGCCACCGCTGTCCTAGTAGCTGTGAAAATATAGTTTATTACTCTATTGGCGCTCCCTTTAGGGAGAATATTGACACCCAGTAACGCATGCTTAGGGGCCACAGTTATTGGTATGTGAAATAATCATGTAAGCCATCGTTCAATATCATTCCATAAAAAGCGAATCTCCTTACACTCCCACCACATATGAAGATAGCTTCCAACTTCTCCACACGCCCTCCAGCACCTGTTAGAAATACGGGAGCTAATTCTGTGAAGACACACTGGAGTCCAGTGCCATCGGTAAAACAGTTTTAGTGAATTTTCAATCAGGGATGCTGCAATAAGGCCCTTGCCCAGTTGCAAAATGATAGCCTCCCAATCTTTTGATGATATTGTACTATGAAAGTCAGCTTCCCATGCCATTATATGGTTATGTTTCACAAAGGGAGCAGAGTTCGGCATTGCATACAGTGCGGACAATAATTTCGCAGTCCGATCAGCTTTACCACATATTATTTCATAGTCCGAGTGACCTTGACTAAAGTGGCCCCCTAGAGACTATGCATTCGCAAAATGCCTTAGTTGAAGGTATGGGAAAATATCTGAGTCATGGCGATCAAATTTAGCTTGCAAATCTGCAAAGGGGAGAATATCCATTGTGCCCCTCACTTGGTCAAAAGTCCGGATTTCCTTAGTCTCTCAGCGCCTAAAGATAGCGGACTTGTAGCCCGGAGTAAAAGATGAGTTGGCATATAAATAAGTATGTCGATGGTATTCCCTGGTGCCTAATAAAAGAGGGCTATCTTTAATCCACAATCCTAATGATAGATTCAAAGAGGGAGGTAAGTAAACCTTAGGTGAGAGCAGCCACGTTTTCTTAGGCTGCCACAGTAAGCTAGTTAATGGGATATCCCCCAAAAGTTGATGATTAAAAATTACCCATAATTTAGGAGTAGCCTGCTTATGCCAGTCAACAATGTTTTTAAGTTGGGCGGCTAAATAGTACTTCATCAGATTAGGGACCCCCATTCCACCCTTTATCCTTGGCTGGTACAGGATCCATCGTGCTATCCGAGGCCGCTTATTACCCCATATGTAAGACATTAGTTTTTTCTGCCAAGTGTGAAGTGTAGCAGGTGGAATAGCTATTGGGAGAGTCTGAAATAAATAGAGCAGCTTGGGTAAAATGGTCATCTTTACCGCCGCAATCCTCCCCAGCCATGAAATACTATATCTATTCTATTCCTCGAGATCCCTGGATAATTTTTGCCATAGGGCATCATAGTTCAGTTGGAATGCATCACCAGTGGCACCAATATAGACACCCAGATATTTTAATTTCTTCTGCGCCCATTTAAACTGAAATTGCTGTTGTAAGTCACGCTCTATGGCAGAGGGGGTATTTATATTCAGTATTTCAGACTTATCCCAGTTAATGCGGAATCCTGATATAGAGCTAAACTCCTCCAAGGCAGCAGTCAAATGGAACAGGGAAGTCCGTGGCTCAGTTATCATGATCATAATGTCATCTGCGAATAGAGACAATTTAGATGAGAACTGGCCCAAGGCTATCCTCTGAACCCGCGAGTCCTGTCGCAACTTGACAGCAAAGGGTTCCAAGAATATGGCAAATAAGAGCGGGGATAACGGACACCCCTGCCTCGTTCCCCTTCACACTGTGAAGGTACCAGAATATCCCCCGTTCACTTTTATACAGGCTAAGGGGTTATCATATAAGCGCATCAACCATTGTAGAAAGGAGTCCCCAAAATTTAATTTACGCAAAAGGGCAAAGAGATAGGGCCAGTGTACCATGTCGAATGCCTTTTCGGCATCGACCGATAGAGCCAAGGCCGGTGTATTATGTTTAGTTACCCACCAGATCATGTCTAAGATTTTATGCACATTGTCACTGGCTTGGCGCCCTGGTATGAAGCCAGCCTGATCTGGATGAATTATCTGTGCTATAAAACTATTTAGGCGAGTCGCTAGAATTTTTGCTAATATCTTCAGGTCGATATTTATCAGAGATATTGGACGGTAAGATCCACAGAGCATCGGGTCACGGCCTGGCTTAGCAAGGATAGTAATCCCAGCTGTATTACCATCGGGCGATAAAGGAATGCCCTCCTTCAATGCTCGAAAGAATTTAACTAATAAGGGGGCCAATTCCCCAGAAAAAGCCTGGCAGAAATGACCTGTATAACCATTGAGTCCAGGCGATTTCCCGGGCTTTTGCGATTTAATGGCTAGGCGTACTTCAACTTCAGTAATATCTTTTTCCATAACAGCGCGCTGAGACTCAGTTAGTTCCCTTAAAGGGACATTATCCAGATACGCATCTATCCCTTCTGAACTTATTCCTGCATCCCGAGAGTATAGCTTGGAATAGAAATGCAAAAACCTTTGCCGTATAGATTTATTATCAGTTAACATGTCCCCATTATGCGCCTTGATTTTGACTATCATAGATTGTGACTGCCTATGTTTAAGTGTTTGGGCTAGAAGCTTCCCGGCTTTATTGCCGCCTTCAAAATATTTTTGTTGGGTTAGAGTTAACTGATATGCTAAGGCTGCTGCATCTATAGAAGCTATCTGGTTTCGTACATCTATTATTTGAGTGGAAAGGGTAGAAGAGGTGGGGGCAGCCTTGTGTCGTTCTTCCAACCTTTTTAAGTTTGTAAGGAGTCCTTCTTTATCCCTTTCCCTTTGCTTTTTAAGATGAGTAGAGCGGGCAATGAATTTGCCCCGCAGTACTGTCTTGAGGCAATCCCAAAGTACCACAGAGTTTATGTCTCCTGTGTCATTGTATTCTAAATATTCTGTTATTTCGGCTCGTATTTGAGTAAGATACTGAGGATCATCAAGGAGGGAGTCGTTAAATCTCCAAAATCGTAAGCCTCTGTCATAATCCGTTATTTCTAAAGTGAACCAAATAGGGGCGTGATCCGACCATTGAATTGGTTCAATGTCAACTTTTATGACTCTTGGTGCTAAAATGGTACTGACTAGAAACATGTCGAGCCTGGAATAGCTCTCATTGGGATGGGAAAAGAAGGTGTAATTTCTGGTTTACGATATCTGGTGCGCCAAATATCAATAACCCCATGGGACTTCATAAAGGATTTCAGAGCACTTCTAGCAACCTTGGAATCATAACTTTGGCCACTGGAAGTATCTAGGCTAGGATTAATAGTCAAGTTAAAGTCACCACCTATAATCGCCTGCCCCTCAATCTTCCCTTCTAGGGTATGAGACAAGGTCTGATAGAATTCTGCCTTAGAGGAAGTAGGGCCATAAACAGAAAGAAAGGTATACAGCTCACCCCCGATTGTGAGAGTCAGAGATAAATACCTGCCATCTATGTCTGCATAAATCCCTTTTAATTCGAAGTGGACATCCTTATGGGTAAGAATGCCCACTCCTGCGTATTTGGACTGCTTCGTGGCTGCCGCCCAATATTGATAAGGGTATTTATCAGTTTGCATTAGTCGCTGGTAGCATTTCCTCAGATAAGTTTCTTGGAGGAATACAATATCAGCATGTAATTGTCTAATTCTCTAAACAATAAGCGACTTTTTCTAGGAGTATTGAGACCCTTCACATTTAGAGAAAAGAACTGAAATTTTGCCATCATCCCATATTATCCCCTCTCCCATATCCTGCAATAAAAGGGACCCTCTGTCTATCGCTGGCTGGGCTTGTGTAAGTTATATGGCTTGCTGAATGGGCCCACACTATTTCCTCCCACAGAGACCTCATAAGACTTAAAAGCACGAGTCCAGACCCCCCAAAGCAATACGTAAAACAGAATACATATACCAAACTCCCCTTTACTAACATCCACACCTCCCCAATAGTCAACATATTTCCCATCATATATATCTCCCCCCTCCCACCCTGCCCCACAACCTGAGATATTCCACTCATATCTCAGTATATGGATGGAGGATGTTAAGTCACTTCTCCTGTGCTCTCTTCTCGGACCTGCGAATTAAAACATCAAAACTTTTGGAATGAACGTTAGAAACAGATTAAATGCAGTCCAGTTATTTCTAGACCTCTACAACGGAATGAGCTGCCAAGCGAGCTGCAATGATAAGGCTGCCCACGGCAAAAACAGTATGGACCGCTAGCATGAGCAATTGAGAAAACAGGTGATCTGCCCCTGGTGCAGAAATCATGCAGGGTCAGATTGTCCAGAAGGTCCCGTGGAGCTTCTCTGCAGACGCCATCTTCCATTGGTAACGCGCTGCCATTTCGGTGGTGCCGGTGGGCCTCCTCGGTTGGTGGTGCCGGCTACTGCGGGTTTGGGAGGTATCTCCACATTCAGCCCTGCGGCTTTAAGGATCTCATGATCATCTCACCTCAATCCATCAATTCTTCACCTACACTTTCAGACAATTCACCCCCCTCTCTCCCTACATTCTCCCAAACCGTAAGAGACCTAGGTGTCACACTTGACCCCCAATTCAGCCTACAGAAATTTATCTCTGCCACCATCAAAGACTGTTACTACAAACTACACACTCTCAAAAAACTTAAACCCATCCTGCATTTCAACGACTTTAGAACTGCCCTACAAGCCCTTATATATTATCCAAAATAGATTACTCAAACGCTTTACTCCTAGGTCTCCCGAAGAACAGCCTTGCCCCCCTTCAGCTGCTTCAAAATGCAGCTGCACGTGTACTAACTGGCTCCCGTAGAAAAGAACACATCACACCTGTTCTCAAACAACTTCATTGGCTTCCCATCACAGCCAGAATTCAATTTAAAACTCTCACCCTCATACATAAAGCCGTCCACAATCCCGACATGCTCTGGTTCTCAGACAGTTTACACATCCGTTTCTCCTCCAGACCCACCAGAACACCCTACACAGCAAATATTCATACTCCATCTCCCAAACGTTTCCACCTAACAACCACCAAACAACGTGCGCTATCCCTAGCTGGACCTTCCCTATGGAACTCTATCCCCACCCACCTACGCCTTGAGACCTGCGCCAAAAAATTCAGACAAAATCTCAAGACTTGGCTTTTTACACGAGCCTACACATGAACCCCCCTACTTTTCACCCCTTTCTCCTACACCCTTCCCCCCCCACCCCCTCCCAAAGCCTACTACCGATCTCCCCCCCTCCTAACTCCCTCCCCCTAACTTTTTATTGTAAATAATTTACTTGTATATAATTTGTCATTGCGTATATCTAACCATTTTATTGCGCTTATCTAATTGTACAGCATTTCCTTTGTTTTCCTCCCTCTCCCCCCCTACCCAGTTCTCTTATCAGTTTCACTGTAAAGCCCCGTTGGCCATTTAATGTTACATGGAAACCGATGTGATGTTTTCTTAACAAATGTCGGTATACAAAAATTTTAAATAAAATAAAATAAAAATAAAATAAATCTCTGCAGCTTCCTCTACTGTGCGTACACGATGTGAAATCCCTTGAATCGTAAAGACAAGACCACCAGGAAAAAAGCCATCGATAGCGAATATTAGAGGTCAAAAGCTGGTAAGTGACACACCGAAATTCTTGGCGTTTCCGTAGTGTGGCTGCTGCAAGGTCCGCAAAGATGGCGATCTCGTGGCCTTCCCAGAGCCATGTGTGCTGTTTTCGAGCTGCGTTGTAGACTTGTTCCTTTTGTTTATAGGAAAGATAGCACCCCACTATGTCCCTGGGTTGATTGGAGAGCCAAGGTCCAAGGGTCCTGTGTGCTCTTTCAATATTAATAACAAGAGCCTCAGAGTCTACATTCTGCTCACCTTGTAGTAGGAAAAATTTGGAGATTGTAGTGACCACTTCCATGCAGTCAGAGTACTCTTCAGTCTCCGGCACGCCTCTAATTCGAATGTTGCAGCGGCGGCTGTGGTTCTCAATGTCTTCCATTTTCTCAGATAATTGTTGACATTGGGAATGGAGCGATTCATTTTCTTTTTGGAGAGCATGCCATCCCTCACCCTGAGTGTCCAATCTAATCTCCGTTTCGTCGAGTCTCCGGGTGATCTCTGTGTGTTCTTCTCGGATTTCTGCAATTAAGGTTGTCATTTCAGTTTTATAAGTTTTTATGTCGTGTCTTATTTCCTGTAGCCAGCTTCTTATTTCGCCGCGTGTGGGATAATCCGCGTCAGTCCCAGCTGCCATTTCATTCGTCTCCCCGATTTCTTCTCGCGGCTCCGCAGGCGCCATTTTGCTGCACGCCGGCTCGGGTTCCTCACATAGGAAAATTTCTGTAAATCCGCTGTTTTCCTCTTCCCCGGCGCTGCCATCGAGATCTCGAGTCGGTAAGCTTCCCAAGAATGTAATCAGAGGGTGCAAATACGATGCCAAAAGTTGCGTTTGGTCTGAGCGAGACGGAGAGCACAGATTCAAGGTGTTTTCATGAGAAGTGATGTCACTTCCTCCTCTTTCCACCTTTCTTAATGTGTGGAATACATCTGGATTGTGCTTCTAGGATGGTTTTTTTTTTTTTTGTTTAACAATGACCACGTCTCTTGCACACTTTTTACTTTTGTAGCTGCTCCTTTCAGTTTTTTTCTAACTATTTTTCTCATTTTATCAAAGTTTCCCCTTTGAAAGTTTAGCACGAGAGCCGTGGATTTGCTTACTGTCCCCCTTCCAGTCATTAAATCAAATTTAATCATATTATGATCACTATTGCCAAGTGGCCCCACCACCGTTACCTCTCTCACCAAATCCTGTTCTTCACTGAGAATTAGATCTAAAATTGCTCCCTCTCTCGTCTGTTTCTGAACCAATTGCTCCATAAAGCTATCATTTATTCCATCCAGGAACTTTATCTCTCTAACGTGTCCCGATGATACATTTACCCAGTCAATATTGGGGTAATTGAAGTCTCACACAACACTGGTGCAAGATCAAAGTTTAATCACCACAATTTCTATGGTGGTTATTAGCAATTCCAATAATGAAAGGAATCAATTTTTTTATAGTGGCAACTCCATGCGTTCAACAGAACAGAATTCAAACAGGTCCCCCGACACGGTCCCGTGTTTCGCTGGGCTGCTTCGGGAGGGACCAGGGGTATATTATAATCTAAGACATAAAACAAATATCAATGAGTATAAATAATGGTGAAAAAGGGGCTACACAGTACCGAACTTTACGAATGTACATACCTTTATGAAAATACCCGGAGCGCGCAAGCTCACACAGGTGTGGGGCATTTAAACACAGAAAAGGCGCGAACGTGACAGCTCTCGCGAGAGCTGTCAACTTACAGCTGATCTCGGCGGATCCGCACAGTGGATACCCATCTAATAAAACAGGTACCACTCAATTTCTTTATTGAGGCCAGAGGGGGCTACCGTGTCTAAAATAAAGATCCATCTCTGCTCCCTCCTGCCTAGGATCTCGGGGTAGTTGCCTCCCCGGGGAGGGCGGCGCACAACCTCGATCACCAGGAAGGAGAGATCAGAGATGGTATGTTCGCATTCAAGCCAGTGAGACACCAGGGGTTCATCAAGTCTATTTAAACGAATATTAGAACAATGTTCAATTATTCGAGTTTTTAACATACGTGTAGTTTTGCCCACGTAGAGCAACGGGCATGGGCACTTCACAATATATATCACCCCTTTAGTGAGACAGTCCGATGAAGAGCGAAGTTTAAACACCCGCCCCGTGCGTGGATGTATAAATTCTGACATATCGGCTGTGTGGCTGCACATTGTGCAATGACCACAAGGACCATGTGTTCCTAAATTGTCAGACGGATCAGTGAATGGGTAAGTGTGCACTAGCCTGTCCCGTAGATTTTTGCCACGCTTAAAAGTAAAACGAAGCGGGCCATGTAACAGTTCAGTGAGTGAAAGTGCCGACCAGTGTCGCCGTATCGTCTCAGCAATGGTACTCCCCATTATTGAGAATGGCAAAATACAGTTGTTAGATTCATCAGGCAAACTGGAGGATGGTAAAAATAGCCAGTCCCGGTTTGTGTATAGCGCTCTCTTAAAAGCTCTCTTGACTACCCTGTAAGGATAGCCGCGGTCCAGAAAACGGTTGATCATTGCTTTTGCCTGTATAGAAAATTCCAAGCGGGTGGAGCATAAACGGCGTAAACGTAAGAACTGGCCTGTTGGGATATTGTCGCGCAAAGCACGAGGATGACAACTCTGATACTGTAATAGAGTGTTCCGGTCAGTATGCTTACGATAAATAGATGTTTCAAAATGCTCCTGACCTGCTGTAATCAAAATATCTAAAAAAGCGATTTTCCAGCGGTGAATACAGAAGTTAAATTGTATATGGGCATTGAGAGAGTTGAGCCAATCCAGAAAACAATAAAATTGTATATCTGTGCCCATCCAAATAACCAAGACGTCGTCAATGTACCTACGCCAAAGATAAATGAATCTGAACCACTCAGAGGAATAAATAAATTGACTCTCAAAGTTATCCATAAAAAGACAAGCCAAACTGGGGGCCATAGTGGCCCCCATAGCTGTGCCTTTAATCTGTTTAAAATATGAGTCATGGAACTGAAAGAAATTCTCAGTAAGGGCTAGTTCAGATAACTGCATTAAAAAGAAGTAGGTACACGATGAGGTCGTGGGCGTTTATCCAAAGTGTGTGAGATCACTTGAAGTGCTTCAGTCTGAGGAATATTTGAGTATAGTGAAATAACATCAAGTGTAACAAAAAAGAATGGGTTAGGGGGAAATGGCAGTTCAGATAATATGGAGATCAAATGAGTGGAGTCCCTCACATATGACTGAATTAGTGACACAAAAGGTTTTAGAAAAAAGTCCACGAACTGGGATAAGGGTTCAAGGAGAGAACCAATGCCCGAGACGATAGGACGACCAGGCGGATGCGTAAGCGTTTTATGGATTTTGGGTAACGTGTAGAACTGTGGCGTAACAGGATGTGGGGTGGTGAGAAATTTCCCTTCTTTAGTTGTAATAATATGTCGGTCTACTGCTTCCTGAATAAGTTGTTTAATAGTCCCCTGTAGTTCTTCGGTGGGATCAGTCAATAGTGGGCTATAAAATTCACGGTCACTCAGTTGGCGAACAACCTCAGTATCATAATCAGAACGGTCCTGGACGACGATCCCGCCACCCTTGTCCGCTGGTTTAATCATAATGGAATGATCCTTGCTTAAGGACATTAAAGCATGTGTCTCGTCTCTAGTCATGTTGTAACGAATAAATCGTTTGGATAAGAAGATCGTACGTACATCCCTACTGACTAGGCGTTCAAAAGCACCGAGGGAGACATCAATAGGGCCTGGGGGGATCCACCGAGACCGCGGGCGCATAACTGACATATCCGTAGATGTGTCAGAATCCAAAAAGAATAATTTAAGTCTCAACAAGCGAAAAAAAGCGGTGAAGGTGTGTAAATACATCAAATATATCCCCCTTTATCGTGGGGACAAAGGAAAGTCCCTTCTCTAAAACCCTTAATTCACATTCAGAAAGATTATGTGAAGATAAGTTAAACACAGTCTCACGGTTTACTGCCACGGATCCGCTTGTGAACGTGTTACACGAGCTGGTCTCTGTGCTCGCTGGACTGTTGTGGTTCCCTTCGCTCGCGATCCCCGGGTGTTGCGTTGACCGTGGCCCGAGTCTAAAAAAGATGCCGCGATCGATGCATACCGAGAGGATGCAGAGAGTCCCAAAGCAGAGTCGGAGGAATTTTGACCAGTTTGTTCGCTGACTAGCGGTGCGCCATCTTGAGGTTGTTGTCCGCGATTCCAACGCTGAGCCCCTCCCCGAGGGCGATGTGCTGCCTGCTCTTCTGATGAGGAGTCTCCTGACGAGGAAGAGTCCTCGGCAAAGGTAACCTTCTTGGCAGGTTTTTGACTCATCCATCGATATACGTACCCTGTCTGATAATCGGTAGCGTCCCGCTGGAATTTACTGAATTTGACCGCTTTCAATTCAGAGCGGAACTTAGATAGATTTGCTTGAAATTCCTGAAGTTGCTGATCGAACAGGTCCACCACTGTAGATGATTTAATCGTCTCAGTTTTAAGAGAAACTTCTGCTTTCAACTGATCAATAAGCTCTTTATTAGTCTCGATGATCAGCACCATCAAATCCAAAGAACATTTATTAAGTATTTTGTTCCAGCACGCTAAAAATGCGGGGTTGTCAGTGTGGAGACGAGGCTCTTTTTGAATACGGAGTCCCCTGGGTATCCGGCGAATGCGACAGTATTCTATAAGTGTTGATGAGTGGAGCTCAGCCCTGGTCAATCGCTTCTGAGTATTGATCAGATCCGTCCAGGTCACTGGAGGAGTGGTATCCAAGGAGGAGTCCTCAAAGAAAGGATTAGCTGTAAGTACCGCGTTCACTGCGGCTTCCGAATAACTAAACGTGTAATCGTCAGTAGCCATAACATGCTCCGATAGAGCGGCACTAGTCCAAATGAAGAAGGAGCAAACCCTTGCACGTAAGCAAGTATCACACAACACTGGTGCAAGATCAAAGTTTAATCACCACAATTTCTATGGTGGTTATTAGCAATTCCAATAATGAAAGGAATCAATTTTTTTATAGTTGCAACTCCATGCGTTCAACAGAACAGAATTCAAACAGGTCCCCCGACACGGTCCCGTGTTTCGCTGGGCTGCTTCGGGAGGGACCAGGGGTATATTATAATCTAAGACATAAAACAAATATCAATGAGTATAAATAATGGTGAAAAAGGGGCTACACAGTACCGAACTTTACGAATGTACATACCTTTATGAAAATACCCGGAGCGCGCAAGCTCACACAGGTGTGGGGCATTTAAACACAGAAAAGGCGCGAACGTGACAGCTCTCGCGAGAGCTGTCAACTTACAGCTGATCTCGGCGGATCCGCACAGTGGATACCCATCTAATAAAACAGGTACCATTCAATTTCTTTATTGAGGCCAGAGGGGGCTACCGTGTCTAAAATAAAGATCCATCTCTGCTCCCTCCTGCCTAGGATCTCGGGGTAGTTGCCTCCCCGGGGAGGGCGGCGCACAACCTCGATCACCAGGAAGGAGAGATCAGAGATGGTATGTTCGCATTCAAGCCAGTGAGACACCAGGGGTTCATCAAGTCTATTTAAACGAATATTAGAACAATGTTCAATTATTCGAGTTTTTAACATACGTGTAGTTTTGCCCACGTAGAGCAACGGGCATGGGCACTTCACAATATATATCACCCCTTTAGTGAGACAGTCCGATGAAGAGCGAAGTTTAAACACCCGCCCCGTGCGTGGATGTATAAATTCTGACATATCGGCTGTGTGGCTGCACATTGTGCAATGACCACAAGGACCATGTGTTCCTAAATTGTCAGACGGATCAGTGAATGGGTAAGTGTGCACTAGCCTGTCCCGTAGATTTTTGCCACGCTTAAAAGTAAAACGAAGCGGGCCATGTAACAGTTCAGTGAGTGAAAGTGCCGACCATAGAAAGTGCCACCATAGAAATTGTGGTGATTAAACTTTGATCTTGCACCAGTGTTGTGTGATACTTGCTTACGTGCAAGGGTTTGCTCCTTCTTCATTTGGACTAGTGCCGCTCTATCGGAGCATGTTATGGCTACTGACGATTACACGTTTAGTTATTCGGAAGCCGCAGTGAACGCGGTACTTACAGCTAATCCTTTCTTTGAGGACTCCTCCTTGGATACCACTCCTCCAGTGACCTGGACGGATCTGATCAATACTCAGAAGCGATTGACCAGGGCTGAGCTCCACTCATCAACACTTATAGAATACTGTCGCATTCGCCGGATACCCAGGGGACTCCGTATTCAAAAAGAGCCTCGTCTCCACACTGACAACCCCGCATTTTTAGCGTGCTGGAACAAAATACTTAATAAATGTTCTTTGGATTTGATGGTGCTGATCATCGAGACTAATAAAGAGCTTATTGATCAGTTGAAAGCAGAAGTTTCTCTTAAAACTGAGACGATTAAATCATCTACAGTGGTGGACCTGTTCGACCAGCAACTTCAGGAATTTCAAGCAAACCTATCTAAGTTCCGCTCTGAATTGAAAGCGGTCAAATTCAGTAAATTCCAGCGGGACGCTACCGATTATCAGACAGGGTACGTATATCGATGGATGAGTCAAAAACCTGCCAAGAAGGTTACCTTTGCCGAGGACTCTTCCTCGTCAGGAGACTCCTCATCAGAAGAGCAGGCAGCACATCGCCCTCGGGGAGGGGCTCAGCGTTGGAATCGCGGACAACAACCTCAAGATGGCGCACCGCTAGTCAGCGAACAAACTGGTCAAAATTCCTCCGACTCTGCTTTGGGACTCTCTGCATCCTCTCGGTATGCATCGATCGCGGCATCTTTTTTAGACTCGGGCCACGGTCAACGCAACACCCGGGGATCGCGAGCGAAGGGAACCACAACAGTCCAGCGAGCACAGAGACCAGCTCGTGTAACACGTTCACAAGCGGATCCGTGGCAGTAAACCGTGAGACTGTGTTTAACTTATCTTCACATAATCTTTCTGAATGTGAATTAAGGGTTTTAGAGAAGGGACTTTCCTTTGTCCCCACGATAAAGGGGGATATATTTGATGTATTTACACACCTTCACCGCTTTTTTCGCTTGTTGAGACTTAAATTATTCTTTTTGGATTCTGACACATCTACGGATATGTCAGTTATGCGCCCGCGGTCTCGGTGGATCCCCCCAGGCCCTATTGATGTCTCCCTCGGTGCTTTTGAACGCCTAGTCAGTAGGGATGTACGTACGATCTTCTTATCCAAACGATTTATTCGTTACAACATGACTAGAGACGAGACACATGCTTTAATGTCCTTAAGCAAGGATCATTCCATTATGATTAAACCAGCGGACAAGGGTGGCGGGATCGTCGTCCAGGACCGTTCTGATTATGATACTGAGGTTGTTCGCCAACTGAGTGACCGTGAATTTTATAGCCCACTATTGACTGATCCCACCGAAGAACTACAGGGGACTATTAAACAACTTATTCAGGAAGCAGTAGACCGACATATTATTACAACTAAAGAAGGGAAATTTCTCACCACCCCACATCCTGTTACGCCACAGTTCTACACGTTACCCAAAATCCATAAAACGCTTACGCATCCGCCTGGTCGTCCTATCGTCTCGGGCATTGGTTCTCTCCTTGAACCCTTATCCCAGTTCGTGGACTTTTTTCTAAAACCTTTTGTGTCACTAATTCAGTCATATGTGAGGGACTCCACTCATTTGATCTCCATATTATCTGAACTGCCATTTCCCCCTAACCCATTCTTTTTTGTTACACTTGATGTTATTTCACTATACTCAAATATTCCTCAGACTGAAGCACTTCAAGTGATCTCACACACTTTGGATAAACGCCCACGACCTCATCGTGTACCTACTTCTTTTTTAATGCAGTTATCTGAACTAGCCCTTACTGAGAATTTCTTTCAGTTCCATGACTCATATTTCAAACAGATTAAAGGCACAGCTATGGGGGCCACTATGGCCCCCAGTTTGGCTTGTCTTTTTATGGATAACTTTGAGAGTCAATTTATTTATTCCTCTGAGTGGTTCAGATTCATTTATCTTTGGCGTAGGTACATTGACGACGTCTTGGTTATTTGGATGGGCACAGATATACAATTTTATTGTTTTCTGGATTGGCTCAACTCTCTCAATGCCCATATACAATTTAACTTCTGTATTCACCGCTGGAAAATCGCTTTTTTAGATATTTTGATTACAGCAGGTCAGGAGCATTTTGAAACATCTATTTATCGTAAGCATACTGACCGGAACACTCTATTACAGTATCAGAGTTGTCATCCTCGTGCTTTGCGCGACAATATCCCAACAGGCCAGTTCTTACGTTTACGCCGTTTATGCTCCACCCGCTTGGAATTTTCTATACAGGCAAAAGTAATGATCAACCGTTTTCTGGACCGCGGCTATCCTTACAGGGTAGTCAAGAGAGCTTTTAAGAGAGCGCTATACACAAACCGGGACTGGCTATTTTTACCATCCTCCAGTTTGCCTGATGAATCTAACAACTGTATTTTGCCATTCTCAATAATGGGGAGTACCATTGCTGAGACGATACGGCGACACTGGTCGGCACTTTCACTCACTGAACTGTTACATGGCCCGCTTCGTTTTACTTTTAAGCGTGGCAAAAATCTACGGGACAGGCTAGTGCACACTTACCCATTCACTGATCCGTCTGACAATTTAGGAACACATGGTCCTTGTGGTCATTGCACAATGTGCAGCCACACAGCCGATATGTCAGAATTTATACATCCACGCACGGGGCGGGTGTTTAAACTTCGCTCTTCATCGGACTGTCTCACTAAAGGGGTGATATATATTGTGAAGTGCCCATGCCCGTTGCTCTACGTGGGCAAAACTACACGTATGTTAAAAACTCGAATAATTGAACATTGTTCTAATATTCGTTTAAATAGACTTGATGAACCCCTGGTGTCTCACTGGCTTGAATGCGAACATACCATCTCTGATCTCTCCTTCCTGGTGATCGAGGTTGTGCGCCGCCCTCCCCGGGGAGGCAACTACCCCGAGATCCTAGGCAGGAGGGAGCAGAGATGGATCTTTATTTTAGACACGGTAGCCCCCTCTGGCCTCAATAAAGAAATTGAGTGGTACCTGTTTTATTAGATGGGTATCCACTGTGCGGATCCGCCGAGATCAGCTGTAAGTTGACAGCTCTCGCGAGAGCTGTCACGTTCGCGCCTTTTCTGTGTTTAAATGCCCCACACCTGTGTGAGCTTGCGCGCTCCGGGTATTTTCATAAAGGTATGTACATTCGTAAAGTTCGGTACTGTGTAGCCCCTTTTTCACCATTATTTATACTCATTGATATTTGTTTTATGTCTTAGATTATAATATACCCCTGGTCCCTCCCGAAGCAGCCCAGCGAAACACGGGACCGTGTCGGGGGACCTGTTTGAATTCTGTTCTGTTGAACGCATGGAGTTGCCACTATAAAAAAAAAAAAATTGATTCCTTTCATTATTGGAATTGCTAATAACCACCATAGAAATTGTGGTGATTAAACTTTGATCTTGCACCAGTGTTGTGTGATACTTGCTTACGTGCAAGGGTTTGCTCCTTCTTCATTTGGGGTAATTGAAGTCTCCCATTATTACCGCACTATCAATTTGGTTAGCTTCCCTAATTTCTCTTAGCATTTCACTGTCAGTCTCACCATCTTGACCAGGTGTATACTCCTATCACTATAGTCTTCCCCGACACACAAGGGATTTCTACCCATGAAGATTCAATTGTGCATTTAGTCTCATGCAGGATGTTTATCCTGTTGGACTCTATGCCATCCTAAAGCACCACACCGCCTCCCGGGTGCTCCTCTCTGTCTTTGCAATATAGTTTGTACCCCGGTATAGCACTGCCCCATTGGTTGTCCTCCTTCCACCATGTCTCTTGAGATGCCAATTAAGTCTATGTCATCATTCACTGCTATACATTCTAATTCTCCCATCTTACTTCTTAAGACTTCTGGCATTAGCATACAAACATTTCAAAGTTTGTTTTTTGTTTGTATTTTCATTCTGCTTTTTAATTGATATGGATAAGTTAGAATTTTTTAGCTCAGGTGAGTTTTTAGTTACAGGCACTTGGACTACTTTTTTTATTATTGGAACCTCACTGTCAGGATGCCCTAATTCTAATGCATCATTAGTATCCTTTGAAGATACCTCTCTCCGAACCATGCGCTGCTGAGCGACTGTCGGCTTTCCCCTTTGTTCTAGTTTAAAAGCTGCTCTATCTCCTTTTTAAAGGTTAGCACCAGCAGTCTGGTTCCACCCTGGTTAAGGTGGAGCCCATCCCTTCGGAAGACTCCCACTTCCCAAAAAGGTTCCCCAGTTCCTAACAAAACTGAATCCCTCTTCCTTGCACCATCGTCTCATCCACACATTGAGACTCCGGAGCTCTGACTGCTTCTGGTGACCTGCACGTGGAACAGGGAGCATTTCAGAGAATGCTACCCTGGAGGTTCTGGATTTAAGTTTTCTACCTAAGAGCCTAAATTTGGGTTCCAGAAACTTCTTCCCACATTTTCCTATGTTGTTGGTGCCCACATGTACCACGACAGCCGGCTCCTCCCCAGCACTGTCTAAAATCCTATCTAGGTGATGCGTGAGGTCCGCCACCTTCGCACCAGGTAGGCATGTTACCAGGCGATCCTCACGCCCACCAGCCACCCATCTGTCTACATTCCTAATAATCGAATCACCAACTATGACGGCCGACCTAACCCTTCCCTCCTGGGCAGTAGGCCTTGGGGAGATATCCTCGGTACGAAAGGACAGTGCATCACCTGGAGAGCAGGTCCTTGATACAGGATCCTTTCCTGCTACACCAGGTTGATGCTCTCCAATCATGAGACCTTCTTCCTCCAAGGCAGCACCAGGGCTGCCAGTCTGAAGTTGGAACTTGGCTACTATGTCCCTGAAGGTCTCATCTATATACCTCTCTGTCTGCCTCAGCTCCTCCAGGTCTGCCACTTTAGCCTTCAGAGATCGGACTCGTTCTCTGAGAGCCAGGAGCTTTTTGCATTGCATGCACATGTATAACTTCTCACCGGTGGGTAACAAATCATACATGTGTCACTCGATGCAAAAGACTGGGAAGCCCCCCTCTTGCTGCTAGACTGCTGCCTTTATCTCAATTTTGATCAGTTCCTAGTTAAGTTTTAGGTTGCTATGGGAGTAGGAATGTGTCTAACGTTCTTTAAATGTATTAGTGAATTCGCTATATGTCTGGTAGTGGCCTACAGGGTCTGATCAAACTCTCTGCACTGTCTCTTCCAGACCTCACTGTCCCCAACTGCTGCTTAGTGTGGGAGATTAGGAAAGAAGTTTAGTACTGTATGGGGAGGGGGGCATCCCTTCTGCTACAGGATTGAACAGAATATGTTCTGAAGCCAGGATATTACCTGTTTGACCATCTTGTTGCTCTCTCTGCCATACATGCGCAGTAAAGAGCCCCAGTTCTTCACATGTGGGTGTAACAGTTGCAGGATTTTCTGAGAAGCCAGCTGTTTCCCAACTCTCTTGTTCTTGCCTATATAGAAGTCAATTAAGAATCAGCATAACATTAAAACAAGATTAATCTTCCTGCCTAATAACTTAGCTCAAAATTGTACTTTTGATACAATGTAATAAGACCATTTCTAGACAATGAAGGGATATGGTACATGCTATGAATTACAGGACTCTCCAATGCTTTCACACAATCCATTTTCCACACATTTGGAGCAAAAATTGAATAAAGAAATATCAAACTGAGGAGAAATTTCAAGCCGGAAAATAAAGGTCGCACTAGAAAGGCAAGGTTAAGGATCAAGGACAAAGCAGACAGGAAGTAGAATGTGCACTTACACCAGCCCTGCACAGTGTGCCTACCACAGGCCATAATATATTCACTCTTCTGATTTTTACCAGGAATTACTTCAAACTTAATGGATGTGTCACCCATTCCATGATTTCTGAGGAAGAAAATAGGAACAAAATTATGTAGGTCACTGATGCAGGTCATGAAGTCTAATGCTAGTGATTGGGAAGAATTGTGTCTTTCAAAGCCTCACCTTTTAAGGCACTCATGGAGAATCTGATATGGAGACAACAGTCCAGCTTTATTGGTCAGTTCATATACCCGTGAGTCCTCAATACTGACATGGTTAAAATACTACAAAATGAATAAAAACCTCCATTAGACTTATCTACCATATAGTCCCAACTGGGCTGCCAACTGTCAGTAAATTTACTGACAGCCCCCTACTGCCCCCAACCAAATATCCATAAAAATAATTTCATTTCAGTAATTTCATGAGTGTCTTGAGCAGTCTCTGGGTCCTATAGGCTTGTTAAGGCTATAAAGGGGTGAATCTCAGCAAAGTTAAGTTCAGCTCTGCATAAAATGGCAATGGTAAATTGTGCGGCCACAAAAAAAAAATTAGGTTGTCAGTAAAAGTATGCTTTCATGAGGTGGCAACCTCAAAAGTCTAAGGATCAAAAAATGCAAACAAGATATTTATTAAACAGCTCATCTCAGTTCTCTTCCTGATGGCTGGTTATTAGGGTGAGATGGGAATAGAACCCTTCCATAATGCAGGAGTAGAGATGTTGCTCTGAGAATTATGCTCCCTTTATTTGGAGCTACTAGATCTTAACTACACTTTTACCTCTACAGCTCTTACAGTCCACTAAAGACTCTTAATGAAACCAAGCTGCCATGGGATAAAAGAAAAAAGCCTTCTCACAGATCATAAAGGCTAAGACTAAATAGGAAAATTGGTTATTACTTAATTTTCATTCCTGGAATACCACGGATCAGTCCAAAGTCCTGGGTTTTGCTTCCCTTCCAGCAAATGGAGACAAAGTTTAACTAACACTGGCATATAACCTGATGTGCCATCTGCAGACCCTCAGTATTGACCTGTACCCAAGCCAAAATTCATACCATAAAAACCCTAATGAAATTGAACAACCTCCCACGAGTAGGAGAATTGGTGGAATCCTGCAATGGAAAAATCCTCTTTTTCCAATCAGTAATCAGGAGAACAATCCTGAAATCTGAGCAATTCTGCAGCATACATACAAAAGTACAAGCGAACTCTCCTCCTCAAACAGGGTGGGGACTCTGGACTGATCTGTGGTATTCCAAGAAAGAAAATTAGCAGATAAGAACCAATTTTTCCTTTCCTGTTCATACCCGGATCAGTCCAGACTCCTGGGATGTACCCAAGCTTCCCTAGTTAGGGTGCGATTACGAGAGTCCCACTCAAAGAACATTCTCACCAAAGCCCATGGCCTCTGGAGCCGGGACATCCAAGTGATAATGTCTGACGAAAGTGTGCAATAACGTCCAAGTGGCCGCATGACAAATCTCCTGCGGCGACACCTGCTGGCACTCAGCCCAAGAGGCCGTCTGCGACTGAACAGAGTGAGCCCTCAATCCCACCGGAACAGGTCGCCCCTTACAGATATAAGCTGAGCCTATAGCCTCCCTTCAACCACTGCACAATCATGGATTTTGAGGCTTTCTGCCCCTTCTTAGGCCCACTCCATAACACAAAGATGGTCAGACACCCAGAAGCTATTGGCGATCTTGAGGTAACACAACAAAGCTCGCTTTACATCCAAACACTGCAGAACCCTCATGTACGGTGTCGACGCGTCCAAATATGGGAAAGCTGGAAGCTTTACCATCTGACTCAAATGGAACGCAGATACAACCTTCAGGATAAAAGAGGGCACCGTACACAAATGAGATCCTGGAATCAGATCTTCAAAAAGGGCTTTTTACACGACAACGCTTGAAGCTCCAAAATTCTTCTGGCCAGAGAAATTGCCACCAGAAACTACCTTCAAAGTGAAATCCTTTACAGTTGCCCTCCTTAAAGGCTCAAAAGGAGCCACACACATTCCTTATAGGACCAAAGTTAAGACTCCAGGAAGAACATATTTTCCACACTGGAGGATGCAGATGTTTTGCCCCACAAAGAAAAAGCACCACATCCGGATGAGCGGCTAAAGACATTCCATGTACCTTGCCAGAAAGACAGCCCAAGGCTGCCACCTGCACCTTGAGACTTAAAGGCCAAGCCCTTCACCAACCCTTTCTGCAAAAAGGTTAAGATGTGTGCTACCAAGGTCTGAGTAGGTCTTACTCCCTGATTCGTAATACCAGGCCTCAGACTCTCCAGATCCTCTCATAAGACAAGAAAGCAGAGGGCTTTTAGCCTGCAACAACGTGAAAATGACATCCTCTGAAAAGCCTTTCCTTCTCAAACGCTTCCTCTCGAAAGCCAAGCCACGAGACAAAAACGGTCTGCCTGATCCGAAAATATTGTCCCTTATAAAGAAGCTTCAACAGATAAGCGAGCCGCAACGGTCCATCTACCACCAAAGTGATCATGTCCGCAAACCACAGCCACCGTGGCCACTGTGGCGCCACCAGGATCACTTCTCCCAGATTTTCTAGCCGCCTTATCACCTTGCCCAACAGTGGCCATGGGGGAACACACAAAGAAGAATCCCTCAGGGCCAAGGTAGAACTAGGGCATCGACTCCTTCTGCTCCATGCTCTCTTCTGCGACTGAAGAAGTAGGGTGCCTTGGCATTCCATTGAGACACCAAGTCCAGGCGGGGAATGTCCCACCTGCGACACAGAAGAGCCATTGTCTCCTCCGACAACTCCCACTCCCCAGGGTTCAGCTTCTGGTGACTGAGAAAATCTGCTTGAAAATTGTCCGGCTATTTGGAACATCACCAACAATGTCAAATGCTGTCCCACCAAGAGAAACAACTCCAGGGCTACCCCCCGACTCTTGGTTTCCCTCTTATCGATTGATATAAGCCACTGTGGTTGCGTTGTCTGACAAGATGCGCACTGGGTGGTCGTGTAATAGAGGCAGAAAGGCAAGTAACGCGAAATGCACCACCCTAGTTTCCAATCGCTTGATAGACCAGGATGCCTCTTCCTTGGATCATTGCTCTGGGCCGACTGACTGTGGCACACTGCACCCCATCCGGTGAGACTGGCATCGGTGGTAACTACCACCCAGTCGGGAACATCCAAGTCCACTCCGTGACTCAGATGGGCCGGACCAAGCCACCATGAAAGACTTGACCTGGCACCCTCCTCGAGAGACAACGGAAAATGAAACTGTTCCGATAAAGGATCCCACCGGGAAAGAAGAGACTTTTTCAGAGGTCAAATGTGTGCAAAAGCTCAAGGAACTAGCTTCAATGTCGATGCCATAGAGCCTAGAACCTGAAGGTAGCCCTAGTCCCTGGGCACCACAGCATTCAGCTTGCGAACCTGCATTTGCAGCTTGAGAATGCAACCCTCAGTAAGAGAAACCTTTCCTATCTTGGTATTAAAGCGCATGCCTAAGAACTCCAGAATATAACAAGGGGTGAGATGGCCTTTCACCAGATTCACCATCCACCCTAGAAACCTCAACTGCTGTAGGACCTGAATCACTGCTTGACCACAGAGGACTTCTGACTTCACTCAAATGAGCCAGTCATCCAGATAGGGGTGAACCAGAATGCCTTTCTTTCTGGAGTGCCACAGTCACAACTATCATCACCTTGGTAAATGTATGTGGAGCTGTTGCCAAACAAAGAAAGGGCACAAAAACCTGAAAATGCCTCCCGAGGATTATGAATCTCAGGAATTGTTAGTGATCTGGGCCGATTGTTATGTGCAGATATGCCTAGGTCAAGTCTAGAGAAGCCAAGAACTCTCCTTTACACACTGCTGCAATGACCAAGCACAGGGTTTCCATGCAAAAACTAGGAACCCTGAGAGCCACATTCACCTTTTTCAAATCTAAAATTGGATGGAAAGACCCTTCCTTTTTTGCTACTACAAAATATATGGAATACCTTCCGATCTTTGTTCGCCTGAAGACACAGGAATGATAGCTCCCAACCTCTAAACGATCTTTCTTGGACTATCTTCCTTATGCTGAATGGAGCGCAAGGGGAGACCATGAACAAGTCTCCAAGCGGTCTAGAGAATTCTATCACATAACAGTCTCTTATCATGCTTAGGACCCACTGGTCTGTCGTTTTGGTCCACTCCTCCTAAAACAGAGTCAGACGCCCTCCAATAGGAGGAACAGGGGATGGACCTGCTCCGCCACATCCGGGTTAGTATCTGGAGCAGTAGGGTCAGAAGAGGCAGTTACTGGCAGAACTATTTCATTTGAATCTTCAGAGCCTTCATCTGGACTACCAATTGTGCTATCATCCTGAGGACCCTGTGAGCCTGCCTAGGAATATGATCCCTTGAACTCCTAGGTCTTTTACCAGGAAGCAATCCAAGGGATCCATGAGACCAAACAATGCCTCCCAGCTGCTTTCCTTGCCAAGTATGCCCTTATGCATAAGCAACACAAACTCAGTGGAAAACACTGAAGGGTCCTCAGACTCATCACTAAGGAGGTCCTCCCTCTTCATCTGAATCAGGCTCCATCCTGTTCATGGAGCTCTGAACTGCCGGAGACAACGGAGGAGGAAGATCCTCAGACCACCTCACAAAGGCACTGAAGCTCCTTCGGCTGAAGAAAACATGGCCAATATTCCCATGCCTGGTGGGAAGGTACTTGCAGCCTTCTGAAGTGCTCCCATGCTTCTTTTCTACTTGCCTTGCCATTCCAACGTTACCTCTGGTTGCCTCGATCCGCCCTCTCCACCAGAAAGGCATAGGGAGCAGAGTCCGGTGCGCAAGAATTGTGCGTGCGCATCGCCAAATGAGCAGCAGGTACTGCTGTGTGCCATCAGCCGACCAAGACGCCACCATGCCGGATAAGTAGGCCTGATGAGCCCTGCCACCTGAAAACTCCACCATCAAAACAAACTTGACTGGTACCTCCTGTAGCCTTCTCAACTGCTGTAATACTGTCACTTTGCCTGCCACCACTCGATTGGCTTGCTTTCTCTTTTATTTTTAAACTAATCAGAGAAGATCAAAATGAAAAAAAAAAAAAAAAGTACTTCCCTGGGTGGAAGAAGAGCTGCAGGACAAGAGTTCTCCTGGGAGGGCAGGAACTGGCACAACAGTTGTCCACCCCCAGCAGCGAAAGGACCGAGCCAGAGAAGGGTTCTCAAACCCCTGCTCATCCACCTAAATACCAGGAGGGATAGCTCACCAAGGCCTAGCAACTTCCTGGGAGAAATCCTAAATTTATTTTTTTTTTTTAAAACACTGCAGGATTTGCACCTCTACCATCTTCTGGAGACAGAAATACTGGTGGCACACCAGGTTATATAGAAACATAGAAACATAGAAATGACGGCAGAAGAAGACCAACCGGTCCATCCAGTCTGCCCAGCAAGCTTCACACATTTGTTCTCATACTTAACTGTTTCTCTTGGCTCTTAGTAACCTTATGTTCTAATTCCCTTTTCACCCCCACCATTAATGTAGAGAGCAGTGCTGGAGCTGCTTCCAAGTGAAATATTAAGTTTGATTAGTTGGGTAAGCGGCAGCATAGCTCTCTGCCATGAAGCAGAGGGCAATGCTGGAAATGTGTGAAGTATCAGTTTTTCTTTTCCCCTGTCATTGAAGCAAGGAGTCATGCCGGACATGCACCGAAAGTGAAGAATGCCTTGAAAGTCACATTAACTATCATCAAATATTGAAAAGCCTAATAATTGGTAATACCTATAAGCCCATGAACCCATCCCTGTTTTTTTTTCTTTTTTTCTTTTCTTTTTTTAATTGGGAGATGGATGCCCTTCATCCTTCTACTCTGTGAAGGTGGACACCTACCACCGGCCACTGGCATCCCGCTCCGTTAATGCCTCTGTGGCTACTGCCGCTCCATGCAGTGTTTTACTACCTGCTCTTTATATGCGTCCTCTAGAACTGATGGATCCCATCCCTGGGTTTTTTTATTATTTATTTAATTGGGAGATGACAGCCCTCCATCCTTCCGCTCCGTGAAGGTGGACACCTACCACTGGCCACTGGCATCCCGCTCCGTGAATGCCTCTGTGGCTACTGCCGCTCTGTGCAGTATTTTACTACCTGCTCTTTATATGGACACCTACTGCCCTTCATCCTTCTACTCTGTGAAGGTGGACACCTACCACCGGCCACTGGCATCCCGCTCCGTGAATGCCTCTGTGGCTACTGCCGCTCTGTGCAGTATTTTACTACCTGCTCTTTATATGGACACCTACCACTGGCCACTGGCATCCCGCTCCGTGAATGCCTCTGTGGCTACTGCCGCTCCGTGCAGTATTTTACTACCTGCTCTTTATATGTGTCCTCTAGACCTGATGGATCCCATCCCTGTTTTGTTTTTTGTTTTTGTTTTTTATTTAATTGGGAGATGCAGAAATGTTTTCAGTCTCCATCTACTGGAAGGGAGGCAAAACCCAGGACTCTGGACCGATCCGGGTATGAACAGGAAGGTTAGTTTTCAGTGTTATAAATATGTTGTTCAACATATTTATAAACCATCTAGCAAAAAAATAGTGAGGTGTCATTGTGCAGATACACAATTATGCCAGATAATCCAAACCAAAGTTGGTCGTAAAGAACTACAAAGGATCTCACAACTGGAAAGGTCTGACAGTAGATTGACAACTTGCACATGTCTTAACACACTTCTGCTAAGCAGCCATGGTCTGCCACTGTCAGGTTGCTGGGCAAGATAGACCTTTAGTCTGAACCATTGCAGCAATTCATATGTTCATACTCAGTTGTCTGAAGGCATCCAATATACTTAATTACCTTTCCTTTTCCTGATCACAGATGTCACTGAAGTCATTCCCAAACCCAAGGCTCTTGAGTCAACTCACCAGGACAATTCTCAGTACACATTACACTCTTCAAATTAAAATCAGTTTAGGGATATTCTTCTTCTTCCTACTGCCAAATACGTAGTAGAAGGTTCCTGTTCATACCCCAGATCAGTCCAGACAAATGGGTTTTGCATCCCTACCAGCAGATGGAGGCAGAGAATAAAAACTTTTCAGGTACTACTACATAGAGTATCACCTGCAGCCCCTCAATATTTCTCTGTCTCCAGCAGATGGCAGAGGTGCAAACCTGCAGTCTGAGCTTAGTTTAAAAAGAAAAAAAAAGGAATTGTAAAACTTAGAACAGAGTTACAAAAAAAAAGGCAGAAGAGGTAAGACAGTGCTCTGTTCCTTCATGGGCCATTCCTCTGGTGGAACAGGATGAGCAGGGGGGTTGGAAATTCCCAGCCAGGCTTGACCCTTGATTTCCAGGGGGGAGGGAAAGTCACGGATCCTGGTTCCCTCGTTCCCAGAGGCCTTCTGACCCAGTCCGGCTGACTGCATCACCCAGAAGCAGGAAAGTATAACTTCCCTTTGTTTCTAAGGGTTGCTCAGGGGCTTTTTTTTTTTTTTTTTTAAGTGCTGGGGAGGCCTTTTTTCTCAGCAGCGGTGGTCAGCTCCATTAGGGTGAAGAGAAAGGCGCACAGCTCGTGCGATTTTCAGCACCCAGGACGGACTGCATCGGCAGCAGCGTCGGAGCTGTCTTTCTCCCGCTTGGAGTTTATTTTTAACCACAAGCCGCGTCTCTCTTCATACCACCTCCTGCTAAGCACAGGAAAGTCTGTCGGGCCTGCGGGGGGGAGGCGATCACACTTCAGTGCAGCCCTACTCTGCAGCAGTTGTGCCTCTGGAGGCAAAGGGACCTCGGCAGAGGGCTCAGCAGGTGGACACTGCACCCGTTCTGCAGGTCCTGCCCAAGAAGCACCAGAGCTGAAGGAGACGGCGGCCATTTTATCTCCACATGGCAGGAGGCCCACCATGGAGAGGGAGTGCAGGGTCTCCTCTTCCCCGCTTTCTCCAGTACAGCAGTCTGGAGAAGGTAGAAAGGAGGCAGCGGAACCAGGGGAGGACCTAGCAGCTGTAGAAGATGGGAAGTGTGATGGATTTTCCGCAAATTTTGTATTGTTGCTGCATGAAGCCTACCTCACTAAGAAAGCAGCAGCGGGTAAGTGGAGGCACTTCCCAGGTCGAGGGGGCATTCTTCACCTGCTGGGCCTGGGACGATTCAGAGTGGAGGAGTAGTACTCTGAGGAATCTGAAAGTGACTATCTTCATGGGGATGCGCGTGTTGACCAGGGAGCTGGTCGGGTTTGGAGCCTGTGACTGGCCTGGTCGGTAGTGACCAGGATGCAGAGGATGTTCCTCTCATGGAAGGGGATGACCCTAGGGTGGTGAGATTGTTCTGTAAGAAGGAGTTGCGGCCTCTCAACCCCAGTTCTGGAAGAATTGGGGATTAAAGTGGCGCAGGAGGAGTCTGACAATGAGAGTGTAAACCCGGTGTTGGACAGACTGCGTGGACTGCCAAAGGTGAAGATTATGAATAACAGGGAATGGGATTTCCTGGAGGCAGGACTGAATGTAGCCAGGGTATGGCCAAATTATATCCCTTGCCAGAAGACACTTTAGAGCTTTAGAAGCTGCCAAAAGTGGATGCGGCAGTGTTGGAGGTGACGAAGAAGGCCATCATCCCAGTGATAGGGTCTGCGGCGTTGAAAGATGTTCAGGACCGGAAGCTAGAGATCTTGTTAAAGAGGCTGTTTGAGGTCTTGACTTAGAGCTGCAGTCTAGCCTAATGCAGAGAACTGGTTTGTGCTGGGTACAAAAGGCACAGAAGACAACATCAGGGACCTCTGCTGAATCTGGCCAGAAAGCTCTGATGGAGGCGGAGGTGGCCTATGTGGCGGATGCCCTTTATGATATGGTTCGGACTTCAGCCAGGAATATAGTGTCCACAGTAGCCACTTGGAGACTCCTGTGGTTGTGTAATTGGTCAGCGGACATATGTTCAAAGGCCTGAGCCGAACTTCATCTAGCAGCTTCACACATGGCAAGTGTGGACAATGTGCATGTGGACTACCTCAGCAGACAACAGCTGGACCAGAGGGAATGGGAGCTGTCGGTGGAGGTCTTTGCCCTCATTTGGTGCAGGTGGGGCAGCCCCAGTTCGATCTCATGGCAATGCAGAATGCCAAGGCGAGCAGGTTTTTCAGTCGCTCAAGTGAGTTAGTCTCCACAGGGTTCAGCCGTGGCCAGTGAGTCTTCTGCTATGTGTTCCCCCCATGACTGCTCATAGGTAGAGTGTTACTTTGCATCGATTTACGGATCTAATTCAGCTGGCAGTGGAAGGGCCCATTTGGTTAAACTACCAGAGAGGATTGCTGTGGTAGGGACCCAACTTTTCGGAACAGGTGGGTAACTTCTGTCTAGCAGCCTGGCTTTGGAAAGGAGATGTTTCCGCTTGAAGGGGTATTCAGAGCCGATGATTACTCCTCTTCTTGAGGCTAGAAGATATTCTACTTCTTTGGTGAATATCAGAGTTTGGAGAATGTTTGAATCCTGGTGTGGCGTTCATGACTTTGATCTTTTACAGGCGAAAACTGCCCAGGTCTTAGCTTTTTTGCAAGATGGCTTATCAAAAGGTTTAGCCTATAATTCTCTCCGAGTCCAGGTAGCAGCCTTGGATTGTTTCAGAGGGAGGTTGCAAGGACAACCATTAGCGTATCATCCGGACATAGCATTTGCATCCTCTGGTCCGTAGACTTTTCCTGTCTTGGAATCTTAATTTGGTTCTGAGAGTATTGTGTGGACCTCCCTTTGAAACTCTGAGAAGGGCTTCTTTGAAGGATTGTACCCTGAAGACAGTGTTCCTGGTGGCGATTCGTTCGGCGAGACGAATATCGGAGCTTCATGCCTTATCATGCAGAGATCCTATTTTGCAGATTTCCGATGATTGAGTTTCTTTGTGTGTGGGGCCTTACTTTTTCCTAAGGTTGTGTCGGCATTTCATCTTAGCTAGACTGTGGAATTCCCGGGTTTTCCACACTAGACATCTGATTCTCCCCATGCAAGGGAGCTTCACCTTTTTGACATGCGTCGGGTTCCCTTGCGATATCAAGGTAACAAATGGATTTTGGAGGTCGGACCACAGAAGGGTTACAAAGCAACTAAGAGCACAATTGCAAGGTGGTTAAAGGAGGTGATTGTTTTGGCCTATATCTGTAAAGATCAGTTTTGGCCTATATCTGTAAAGAGGAATTACAAGTGCATTCAACTAGGGCGCAGGCAGCCTTCTGGGTGGAGTGTCAATTAGTGTCTCCGCAGGAGATTTGACAAGCAGTTACTAGATCTTCTTTGCACACTTTTACTAAACATTACCTTTTGGATGTCAGGACCCCAGAAGAGGCCTTGTTTGGTGAAAGTGTACTGCATGCAGGTCTTTGGGTATTCCACCCAGTGTGGAGGGGTTTGGATACATCCCACTTGTCTGGACTGATCTGAGGTATGAACAGGACAGGAATATCGGTTCTTACTTGCTAATTTTCGTTCCTGGAATACCCTAGATCAGTCTAGACTCTTGGCTCCTTATTTTTATTAGAACTATTTTGAAAGACCTTTCCTGCTTCTGGATGCTGCAGAACTTAAATAAGAGTTGCAGAACTTGGAACAAGATTATACATAGTTTTCAGTAATTTTGAGATTGGAAGTATTTTCATTATTCTAAGTTGAGGGTTCAGTTTTGTTGGGAGTTCCAACTTATTCCTCAGCTTGATCTAGAGGGAAAAATCCTTGGAGTTTGGGAAGTAGTCATCAGGCTTGGGTACAGTCAATACTGAGGGACTGCAGGTGGCACTCTGTTAAGTAGCAGTGCCTGAAAAGGTTTTATTCTCTGCCAGTAGGGATGCAAAACCTACTGATCTGGGGTATTCCAGGAACAAAAATTAACAGGTAAGAAAGGAAAGCAAAATTGCTTACCTTGTAATAGGTGTTATCCTAGGACAGCAGGATGTAGTCCTCACATATGGGTGACATCAGTAATGGAGCCCTATACGGAAAAACTTCTGTCATAGTTTCTAGAAACTTTTGACTGGAACAGTGTGCCCACTGAGCATGCTTGGCATGCCATGATATTCCTGGCCACATGGGTCTCCCTTCAGTCTTTTTTGTAGCAATTTGTGTTAGCCAAAAATAAAATAATAAAACACATCGGACCCAACTCCGCGGGGTGGCGGGTGGGTTTCGTGAGGACTACATCCTGCTGTTTTGGGATAACACCTATTACAAGGTAAGCAATTTTGCTTTATCCCAGGACAAGCTGGATGCTAGTCCTCACATATGGGTGATTAGCAAGCTACAGGCTGCGTCATGTTTGTGTTGGACCAACAGCAGACAACTTGTGCAATAAGCACAACAACTGGTGTATTGTTGGAGAAAAATGAGGCAGCCTGAAATCACGAATGGTTGGATGTGGAAGGAGTTGGATTATGGTGGGAACAAGTTCTTTAAGTCAGATTGTCCATAGGCTGCATCTTGTGGTCCTTGTTTGTCCAAACAGTAATGAGCTGCAAATGTGTGAAGAGAACTCCATGTTGCTGCTTTACATATGTCAAGAATTGGCAGTGAACGATAGTGTGCTACTGAGGTTGACATTGCTCTTACTGAATGTGCCTTTACTCACCCTTGGAGAGGAAGGCCTGCTTTTTCATAGCAAAACTGTATGCAATCTGCTAACCAGTTGGCTAGAGTATGCTTACCCACTGCCTTACCCGGTTTGTTTGGATCAAAAGATACAAAGAGTTGAATGGATTTCCTATGGACTGCAGTGTGGTCTAAGTAAAATGCTAGTGCACGCTTACAGTCCAAGGTATGTAAGGCCCGTTCCCCTTGGTGAGAATGAGGCCTTGGAAAAAATGTGGGTAAAACTATGGATTGGTTCAAGTGGAATTCCGTAACCACCTTGGGAAGGAATTTTGGATGGGTACGGAGAACAACTCTGTCATGTAGGAATTTTGTATATGGTGAGTACGTGACAAGTGCTTATAATTCACTAACCCTTCTAGCTGATGTAATGGCTATGAGGAGATGGTCTTCCATGTGAGAAATTTAAGATCACAGGAATTCATGGGTTCAAAAGGAGAACGCATGAGCCTTGATAAGACCAGATTTAGGTCCCATTCTGTGACTGGTGGCCGAATTGGTGGTTTAAGTTGAGTTAAAGCTCTCATAAATCTACTGACAAGAGGTTGTATGGATATTGGTGCATCTCCCATCTTGTGATGGTAATTTGAGATTGCACTTAAATGGACTCTTACAGATGAAGTCTGGAGACCAGAGTCTGAAAGATAGTATAAGTAGTCTAGTAGAGAAGTTGTGGGGCAGGTAAAAGGATCAATATACTTTTGCCTGCACCACAAAGTAAACCTTTTCCATTTCGAAGAACAGTTCTTTCGTGTTGAAGGTTTACGTGAAGCTATAAGCACTTGAGATACATTGGTTGAGAGATTGAGTGGTTGTAAGATCAAGCTTTCAACATCCATGCTGTCAGGGATAGGGATTGAAGGTTGGGATGGCGCAACCTGCCCTGATCCTGAGTTATGAGAGTGGGAGCTACTCCCAGACGAACTGGATTCCTGACTGAGAGGTCTAGAAGTGTGGGAAACCATACTTGTCGAGGCCAATACGGGGCTATGAGAATCATGGTCCCCCTGTCCTGTTGTAGCTTCACTAGAGTTTTGGTTATGAGCGGTATTGGAGAATACGTGTATAGAAGGCCTGAGTTCCAAGGGCGAGCAAAGGCGTCCTTGGCTGGCTAGTTCTTCCGTTTGGGTAGAGAACAGAATTTGTCCACTTTGTGATTCAGAGGAGATGCAAAGAGGTCTATTGTTGGTTGTCCCCAATGTTGAAATATCTTGGCCGTTACTAGGGGCTCTAGAGACCACTCGTGAGGTTGGAACAGACGACTGAAGCGATCTGCAACTACGTTGTGAATGCCTGCTAGATAAGTGGCCCGTAGAAGTATTGAGTGTGTTAGGGCCCAGACCCAAATCTGTGCAGCTTCTTGACAAAGGAGATAAGAGCCCGTACCTCCCTGTTGTTGATGTACCACATGGCTACTGTGTTGTCTGTTTGTATCAGAACAGTCTTGTGGGAAAGGCAGTCCTTGAACACATGTAGCACATAACGTATAGCTCAAAGCTCTAGGAAGTGTATCTGAAAAGTTGCTTCGAGTTTCGTCCAAGTACCTTGGGTCTGCAGATGGCCAATAGTTGCTCCCCAGCCTGAGGTGGATGGATCTGTAGTTAATGTCACTTGCATAATTGGTTGTTGGAAAGGTAGGCCCTTGAGCAAGTTGTCCATGTTTGTCCACCAGAGGAGCAAGGAGTGTAGTTCTTGAGTTACTCGGATAGGGAAAGACAGTGGTTGAATGGCTTGTATCCATTGACTTTTGAGCGTCCATTGAGTGAGTCTCACGGCTAATCTGGCCATAGGAGTGACATGGACTGTGGAGGCCATGTGACCCAATAGTGTGAGACATTGATGCGCTGTTATTCGTGTGCGTGCTCGTAGAGACCCTGTTAACGATACTAGTGTCCGTGCACAGTCCTTTGGTAGGAAAGCTCTTGCTGTCATGGGGTTTAATTCTGCTCCGATGAACTGTAACAGGTGAGATGGTGTGAAGTGGGATTTCTGGTAGTTGATGAGGAATCCCAAGGAATGGAATAGATTTATTGTGAGTTTGAGAGAATTGAGCGCTCCTTGTTTTGTTTGACTCCTGATAAGCCAATCGTCCAGATAAGGAAACACGTGCATGCCTTGTTTGTGTAAGTGAGCCACTGCTAGACACTTTGTGAACACTCGAGGTGCTGAGGCAAGGCCGAATGGTAGTACTCTGTATTGGAAATGTTGAGTACCCATGAGGAATCGTAGATACTTGCGATGAGGAGGGAATATGGGAATGTGAGTGTAAGTGTCTTGAAGATCCAGAGAACAGAACCAATCTTCCTTTTGAAGTAGAGGTAACATGGTGCCTAGAGAAACCATCCTGAATTTTTCTCTTCACAGAAATTAGTTGAGATTTCTGAGGTCTAGGATGGGACGTAGGCCTCCAGTTTTCTTTGGAATGAGGAAATAACAGGAGTAGAATCCTCTGCCCTGCTGAGGCCTGGGAACTGGTTCCACAGCCCTGGCTCTCAGAAGGGTGGATAATTCTTTTTGAAGAAGTGTGGATTGGTCGTTTACTGTCCAAAACGAGGTGGGAGGAGTGTCATTTGGTACAGTGAGAAAATCCAAGTGGTACCCTTGAGAAGTGATAGAAAGTACCCATTGGTCTGTGGTGATGGATGACCAATTGTGATGGAAGAATGTGATCCAACCACCTACTGATATTTCTGGTGTCAGACTGGGAGAGAGGATGCTGTTCCCTGGGATCGCTTCAAAACCCCAATGTGGATCCTGTCTGCGGAGGGGGTTGTGATCTGGCTGCTCTTGCTTGTCTAGGCTGTGACCTTTGAGGTGGCCTAGATGACCATCCACGGGTAGGAGATGGATAATATCGCCTCGGCCTATAGTACGGGCATTTGGAGTCTTTCTTTGGGAGTCTCTTTGATGATTGAGACTCTTGAGGTATAGATGACAATTGTTTTAGAGTTTCTGAATGTTCTTTCAAGAGAGAAACCGCTTCTTTAACCTTATCCCCAAACAGGTTGTCTCCTAGGCAAGGGAGATCTGCTAGTTTGTCCTGTATGTCAGGTCTTAGGTCAGATGCCTTAAGCCAGGCCCATTGTCAAGCCCTGATACCAGTGGCAGACATCCTGGATGCAGTTTCGAAGGAGTCGTACACTGCACGAACCTCATGTTTGCCTGCTTCTAGGCCTTTATGAATTATGGTTGAAAAGAATTCTTGAAGTTGCTGGGGGAGATCTTCAGAGAGTTCCTGCATTTGTTTCCATAGGTTCCGCTGGTATTGTGTCATATACAATTGGTAGGCCGCAATCCTGGACACCAACATAGAACCTTGAAACATTTTTCTACCAATGTTGTCTAGGAACCTATTATCTTTGCCTGGCGGGTTTGAAGAGTGAGTTTTTACTCTTTGACTTTTTCTGCACTGACTCAACTACCACTGACTGGTGAGGTAATTGAGTCTTTTGAAAGCCTAGGATGTGCTGGACCAAGTATGTTGCATCCATCCTTTTGTTGACTGGGGTATGGAGCAGGGATGTTCCCATAACCTGTGCAATAACTCTACCAGGACTTTGTGGACTGGAACTGCTAAAACTTTCTTAGGTGGGTCCACGAATTGCAGTACTTCTAGAGTCTTTTGCCTGACATCATCCTCAATGTGTAACTGGAAGGGAATGGTATCTGCCATATCCTTGACAAAATTGGAGAATGAGAGGTCCTTCGGGGGAAATAGTCTTCTCTCTTCTGGAGGAGATGGTTCAGAGAGGATTTCTTCTGAGGAGGTATCAGGATCTGTATCCTTCCAAGTATCCGGTGTATGAGGCTGAAGAGGTGTAGAAGGTATAAAGTCCCTTGGCCTCGATGGATGCTCCAACGGTTTTGATGGAAGTAATGGTGATACTGGTGGATGGGAGCGTGGAATCCCCGATGGACCCGGGATTGGGTCTGGAGTTGGTGAATTCCTTGGAGTATCCTCTCCCGTGGGTGGTGGTATCGGTGGTTCTGGGGATGTCATCGGAATGGCACCGATAAGTGTCTAGTTTTGCCAAAATTGGTGCAAAAAGAGAAATCAGGCATTGTCATCGATGGCATCGAGGATGTTGGCTCTAATGGCATCGGTGATGGTATCGATGAAATAGTCGACGGTATCGGCAGGTTTATGGGAACTAGCGTCGATGGCATCGGTGATGTCAACGGAACTGGCGATGGCGCTGGCCTCTATGGCTGAGTTGGCGTTGGCATCGCATCGAGGAGCGCATCCCATACTGCCTGGCGGATATATCCGTCCAGTTCCGCCCGCATAGCTCGTGAAACCAGAGCAGCTAAGGGGGAGGCAGTGAAGGCGATTCTGGTACTTCCCCAGAGCCCTGAGGAAGTACGGTTCCCGGCACCGATATCGGTGGGGATCGCCTTGGGGTAGAAGACCTCAGTGTCGCATAGTCTCTCCGAGGTTTCTTTGGTTGCGATCCAGGATCTCTCGATGGACCACCGGGTATCGGGTCGATTTCGGGATCGTGCGGCCGCCGATGCTTACTCTCGGTGGTCTTTTCGATGATGGATACCGATCTGAACGAAGACGTAAACGGGGTTGGCGATGTCCTTGTTACGACAGGTATTCAGATAGTAGTGGAACCACAGTTTAGACCGCTTACCTGGAGACGTCAAAGACTGGATTTAGGAGGAGCGCACGGGTATCAGTAGGCAGTCCGAGTCAATGCAGGTTGTAGACAGAATAATCCAACGGCAGTCCGTGGTCGGGGCAGGCAGCGAGCAATCAGGAACCCAAGACAGGAGATCCGCACAGGCAGGCAGCAGGCAGAATAATCCAGAGGCAGTCCAAGGTCGGGGCAGGCAGCGAGCAATCAGGAACCAAAACCAGAAGATCCGAACAGGCAGGCAGCAGGCAGAATAATCCAGAGGCAGTCCAAGGTCGGGGCAGGCAGCGAGCAATCAGGAACCAAAACCAGAAGATCCGAACAGGCAGGCAGCAGGCAGAATAATCCAGAGGCAGTCCAAGGTCGGGGCAGGCAGCGAGCAATCAGGAACCAAAACCAGAAGATCCGAACAGGCAGGCAGCAGGCAGAATAATCCAGAGGCAGTCCAAGGTCGGTCAGAAGCAGGAACAATCAGCAAGCCAAACACACAGCGATGCTCTCAGGAACAAACGTGGCCGAAGCAAGAAGCAGGAGAAGTACTGCCGTTTAAATAGCCCCATCTCCCGCGCAAAAACGCCAAGTCGGCGTCTGACGTCGGGATGGGGGCGTGGCCAGTCAGTCGCGCGACACTTGGCCCTGCTAGCACGCAGGGAGGCCGGCAATCGCGCGCGAAGCGGCATCCAGCGCTGCGGCCGCGCCGCAGACGTCAATAGAGCGCGCCATCAGCTTCCGTGCGCTGCCCGGCTCCTCCCGCGCTTCGCGCCGCCGCGCGCCCCGATCGCGGTAACAGTCCTATCCCCCGCTTCATCTGGTCGTCACATTTTTAGTACAACTTTGCGAATCGCTCCAGCTGGAGACGACAGTGTAGATGTTGACATTGTAAATGGAACAAGTGCTCCATTTTCTCCATCCAGAGTTTTCTCCCTTTCGGTGTCATTTCGGCACACTTTGAACAATTCAAAACATCGTGTTTTTCTCCGAGACACATTACACACTAAGTGTGGGTCCGTAATGGACATATTACGGCAGCAGATCGGGCATTTTTTAAAACCCGAGGCCATAACTAAGTCGGACAGCCGTCGACGACTTGAGGGAACAAAAAGACAGTACGGAACCGGCTAAACAGATAGAAAAACTTACCGCGATGGTAAAACACGGGAGACCCCTGCGGTTCTAACGTTTTTCTAAATTTTGATCAACTTTTTAATGAGGTGAAATTCACCTCGCAGGACTCCTAATAACCGCGAGGCTAACGGTTCCACGGAAAAAAGAAGACTGAAGGAAGACCCCTGTGGCCAGGAATATCATGGCATGCCGAGCATGCTCAGTGGGCACACTGTGCCAGTCAAAAGTTTCTAGAAACTTTGACAGAAGTTTTTCCAAATAGGGCTCCATTATTGATGTCACCCATATGTGAGGACTAGCATTCTGCTTGTCCTGGGATAAAATTGGTTCTTACCTGCTTTTTGTTCCTTCTTTCTCACTGGTTCCCTTCTTTGCGCACCGAATAAGACAAAAAGATGATATGACTGCCGAAAGCAGTTCGTCATCTTAAGATAACACAACAGCATCCACCAAATGTCCAAGGCAGTGAAGATCCTTCACTAGCCAGCCTTCCCGCTCCTCATTCTGGAATGCAGGAAGTTACACTGACTGGTTAAGGTGAAAAGTCGAAACCATCTTCGGTAGGAATGAGGGAATGGTACGCAGAGAGACTCCATAGTCCAACATTTGCAGACACTTTTCTCTACAGGACAAAGACTACAACTCAAATCTGACTGGCCAAGCAAATAGCTACTAGGAACACAGTCTTTAAAGTAAAGTTCTTCAATGATACCTTCCACAATGGCTCAAACAAGGGCCCACAAAGGCCTCGCAACACCAAGTTCAAATTCCACAAAGGACAAATACTCTGAACTGGAGGTCGTAGGTGCTCAACTCCCATGAGAAAACGCACAATATTGGGGTGAGTCACCAATGGCCTTCCTCGAACCTTCCCTCAAACATCCTAAGGCCACCACCTGCATGTGAAGAGAATTAAAGGGGAGTCCCTTTGACAATCCCTATTGCAAAAAAGGACAGGATATGCAGAATATCCACCTGCAACGCATCTAAGTACCTTTCCACACACAAGGCCTTACTCTCCACACCCTGACATAAGCCAGCAATGTAGAGGATCTCCGAGCCTGAAGCAATATAGTGATCACTGCCTCTGAAAATCCTCTGGATCTCAAACATCCCACTCAAAAGCCAAGCTAGAGACAAAAGCAATCCACCCAATCAGAGAAGATAGGTTCCTGTCTGAGAAGGCCCTGCAGGTGAGCCAACCAGAGGGGCCCATCTACAGTGAGATGAACCAGATCCACAAACCAGCGGAGCCAAGGTCACTCCGGTGCCACCACCACCACCCTGCCCGGGTATCGTTCTAAGCACCGCAAGACTTGGCCTACAAGTGACCATGGAGGAAACACATATAGCAGAATCCCTGATGGCCACGGAAGAACCAGAGCGTCAGTTCCTTCAGCTCCCGACTTCCTTCTGCAATGAAATATCTGCTTGCTTTGGCCTTGTTACACGACACCATCAAATTCAGCTGGAAAGTGCCCCATCTAATCTGAATGAGGTTGAAAATGTTTGACAACTCCTATTCTCCTGGATCCAACTGTTGTCTGCTGAGAAAATCCGCTTGAATGTTGTCCACTCCTGCAACATGAAATGCTGCAATCCCCCACAGGTATTGCTCCACCCAGACAATTCCTGGGCCTCCAAAGCCACTCCTTGACTCTTCGTTCCACCATGTCTATTGACATAAGGCACTGTTGCATTGTCCAAAAAAAAAACTGTCACCATTCAGTCCCACACTTGAGGAAGAAAGTTTTCAAATCTTCATGAACTGCTCTCATTTCCAGATGGTCTCTGAGGACCACTGTCCCTGGGCCGTCCTGCCTTGGCAAACAGCCTCCCCCCCAACCTCTGAGGCTAGCATCCGTGGAACACCCACCCAATCTGGAACCTCCAGATTCACATCCCGCTCCAAATTGGGCCGCAACAGCCACCATGAGAGTCAATCTGGAGATTCTTCGTAACAGTAAGGGCTGATTAAACTCCTCCAACAATGGATCCCAAGTGGACAGAAGCGCTTTCTGGAGCGGACGCATATGAGCAAAGGCCCACAGTACCAGATCTAGAGTCGAAGCCATTTAACCCAGAACTTTCAGGTTCCCAAGGCGTGGGATTATCTGCATGTGCAACAATCGGGTTACCTGACACTGAAACTTCAGAATCCTCTCTCCAGAGGGAGAAACGTTGCCTAAATAGATGTCGAATCTCACCCCCAAATACTCCAAAGACTGACTCGGAACGAGATGACTCTTTGCCAAGTTCTCAATCCAACCCAGAGACCGCAATATCTCCAGCACCCTCTGAAACAATAGACCACAGTCTACTTCCGACTTTGCCCAAACAAGTCAGTCGTCCAGATAAGGGTGAACCGGAACCCCTTCCCTTCACAGTGCAGCTGCTACCACAATCAGCATCTTTGTGAAGGTCTGTGGATCAGGTAGCCTGAAGGAGAGGGCTCGAAACTGAAACCGCTGGCCCAGCACCACGAATCAAAGAAACTTATGAATCTCTGTGCGAATGGGGATGTGAATATAGGCCTCTGTTAAATCCAGAAAGGCCAGAAATTTTGCTTGAACAGCTGCTATCACCATCCTCAACATTTCCATACAAAAATGTGGGATCCGCAGTGCTGAGATGAATTTCTACAGGTCTAGAATGGGGCAAAATACCCCTTCCTTCTTGGGAACAACGAAGTAAATTGAAAATCTTCCTCGACCTTGCTCCGCACGAATGCTCCTAATCTCTGCAGGTGACACAGGGTCTCTTGAACCATCTCTCATCTGCCTAAGGACGAGCAGTGAGATACCATGAAGACTTCCCTGACGGGATGATAAAATTCGAAAGTGTAGCCATTTATTATTACCTCCAGAACCCACTGGTCCGAGGTAATCTTGGTCCAATCTCCATAAAACTGAGTCAGCCGTCCTCTGACAGACTTCAAGTGAGTGGATCAATCTGGCTTCATTGTGAGGTTTTGTTGCTTGCGGCCTCCTGACCGGCCCCATCCTTAGCTAGTCTTCAGGACCCTTGAAAGGATTGCTGCCTCCCGGAACCTGACTTATGTGTGGACGAAAATGTCTCACATCCCAAAAATGCAAGCGAGCTGGAAAAGATTTCCTATTGGTCTTATCCTCAAGCAGACTATTTCCTTTTGATTCTCCCAACAGCTTCATTAACTGCTCCAGATCTTCTCCAAAAAGCAGTTTAACTTTAAAGAGAAGATTACAGAGTTGAGACTTGGACCACATATCTGCTGCCCAATTGTGTAACCACAGAAGACAAGCCGATACTGTCGACACCATACTCCTGGCCAAGGTCCTAAGATCATACAAGGCATCTGCCACATACGCAATTCCATCTTGCCAACTGAGACGCCATTTGAGCATCTTCCTCAGGCTCCTGCTCTCTCTCAAGACTTCCGCACCCATCGCAAACAGGCCCTCTGCATCAGACTTCCAGAGATGGCTGTACACAGGCTCAAGGCTGAAACGAACTCCCTCTTTAACTGGATCTCTAGCTTTCAATCCTGGATATCCTTCAGCACAGCTGAACCCACTATCAGGATGGTGGTTTTCTTGGCAATTGCTGACACATTCTCAGTTAAGGGATATAATCTCACCATCACCCTTGCCAACTTTAGCCCAGCTTCTGGAGCATTCCACTCCCAGTCTATTAAGTTCTTCACTTTCTTAGGCAAAGGAAAAGCTGTAGGAGGACCCCGAAAACTGTCCAGAATCAGAATCCTCATATAGCACCTTCATTCCCGACTTCTTCAGGATGTGAGGAATAAGCAGCTTTAACTCTTCTTTACGGAAAAGACGGACCATTCTCAGGTTGTCCCCCTCCGTAATAGGGAACTCCTCAGACTCAAACAAATCCCCAGACTTGTCCTGGTTCCTTCCTAACTTGTGGTTCGACTCATCCACCTGAATAACCACAGGGTCCACATCTGTCTGATCCTCATTCAGATCGTCCAAACGGTTATCTGAATCCTCTGAGTCCATATCCCCATCTGTGTGATTGAGCCCGAATCAGCAGAGGAGGGTCCCCAAACGCCAGACCGGAGACTTTTTTGTCTTCTTAGGATTGGGCTGCCCTTTTTGGTGCAGAGACCACTTAAGTCCCTTCACCCTTTCTGGCCAAAAAGGTTTTGTGCATGAGCAAAACAATTCTGTGCAGAATTCTTCACTTTCCTCCTCCTCCTCAGGCAATTTCATATTTTCCACCCTCTGATCTTCAGCTCCAGCCTGCATCACCATAGAAAGAGGGGGAGGGGAGTCCTGGGGTTTCTGGGCTGGCCCCTGCATTGTGTCCTGCGAAGGGTAATCCTTGCCACAAAATCTCCCCTCAGAGGCCCCCTTCTTAGGGCCCTGCGAACAGGTAGCCCTACTGTCGGCAGCTTCCTGATAAGGGTCATCCTCCCTGCGGCACAGTCCGAACACGCGGTCGAGTTAAGCCACGATCAAGTGCTGCCACAGGCCCTGCAGCTTTTGGTGCGCTCCGACATCTGTGCCATGCAGGGGAGGGAAAAACACACACCATGGTCTGGCTCCCACCACTGCACAACAGAGCAAAAATGCAGTGGCTCGACACACCAGGAACAATTACCCAAAACGGCAGCCTGCACAAAAATGTTTCCTTCCCTCTGGCCCGGAGGCCTGCAACTAAACACCCGGCCGCGGCTCCACTGGATGCACCTGCTTCCCCTCTAGTTTGCGGTTTGTTTGTTTTTTTAAAGTTACATGCAGCCCAGCCATAAAGCAAATAATAAAATACTTTCCTGCTGGTGGTTGAATCTTCAGAGAAGGAGCCTTCAGGGAAAGGAGAGAACCAGGACCCCTGGATGATGCAGGCTAAAGCAGTACAGGGATCACCAATCCCCCGCTCGCCCAGAGGGATGGCCCACGAAGGCACCTAGCATCTCAGGGAGCTCTTCTTTCCCTAAATTAAGATAATCTACTTTTCCTTTTTTTTTTTTTTTAAACTAGACATGCAAGTTTGCACCTCTTCCACCTGCTGGAGACAGAAATACTAAGCGACTTCAGGTGGCACTCTTGATTAAGTAGCAGTGCCTGAAGAGTTTTTAATCTCTGCCTCCATCTGCTGGTAGGGATGCAAAACCCACTTGACTGGACTGATCTGGGGCATGAACAGGAACTAGTTTTTCTGTATGGTAGAAAGGATGACTGAGCTTATTCCAGACACTATCTCCTCTGGCAGTGTCCATTTGCTACTTTCTGTATTCATAATTCTTGAATTTAATGTGCCTTACTTTAATATCAACATTAAAAGAAAATTATTCCTTACCTGCTAATTTTCGTTCCTGTAATACCATGGATCATTCCAGACGGTGGGTTATGTTCCCTGTCCAGCAGATGTAGTCAGAACACAAAATTCCCAGGGGAGGACCCATATAACCACACCTCCCCTGTAACAGCTCTCAGTAACTAGACTAACAAAGCCCAAAAAAGAGAGACCAAAAACAGAGGGATCAAGTAATCAAAGAAGGAATTGAAATAACCGCTGTCCAAATAAACAGCAACTAAATTCTGAACAGTGAACTTGCGAACAGCAGTGCGTGAACAAAAAAGACGCGCAGTATTCGAAATACAGAGTAAAAGATTGTTAAGACAGGTAGACAGGGATGTCCCACAAGCAAACCCCCAAACCAAGGGAGGGTGTCTGGAATGATCCATGGTATTACAGGAACGAAAATTAGCAGGTAAGGAATAATTTTCTTTTCCCTGTACATACCAGGATCATTCCAGACGGTGGGATGTACCAAAGCTTTCCCATCATGGGTGGGCCGCAGACAGCCCTGCTCGTATTACCTTGTCTCCAAGCTGACCGCCCAATGGAGCACCGACGTCCAGGCGATAATGTCTCGCAAAAGTATGGATCGACTTCCAGGTGGCCGCCCTACAAATCTCCTGAGTGGAGACGGAGGAGTTCTCCGCCCAAGATGTCGCCTGGGCTCGAAGAGAATGAGCCTTGACAACCAGCGGAGGGGACTTACCTACTCCAAGGTACGCCGCTATGATCGCTCCCTTCAACCACGCGCTATAGATTGTTTGGAGGCCATGCAGGATAAACAGATGATTGGAGAGCCGAAAATCATTAGTCACCTCCAGATAGCGTATCAGAGACCGCCGTACATCCAGTCTACGCAGGTCTCCAGACTCAGAAGAGGCAAAAGATGGTAATTCCACCGATTGGTTGAGGTGGAATGCCGAAACCAGTTTAGGAAGAAAGAAGGAACCGTCCTCAGCGAAACCCCTTCAGGCGTGAAACAAAGGTATGGTTCACGACAGGATAGGGCCTGCAGCTCGGAAATACGTCTTGCTGCACTGATTGCCACGAGAAAAGTGGTCTTGAGAGTGACGTCCTTGATGGTAGCCGAGCTTAGAGGTTTGAACGGCGAACCACAGAGGACTCGGAGCACCAGATTCAGATTCCACGACGGACAAGGTGGACGAATCGGAGGCTTCAAGTGTTTCACTCCTTTAAGGAAACGGGAGACGTCCAGATGCGAGGACAGAAACTCCTTATTTCCACTGCGAAGAAAAGCCCCCAAGGCCGCCACCTGAACCCGAAGAGAATTGTAAGCAAGACCCAAATCCAAACCTGCCTGCAAGAAGGAAAGGACTTGTGGTACTGAGGCCTCCATGGGAAGAATGTCATTCGCTCCACACCAATCCTCAAAGACCTTCCAGACTCGAACATAGGTAACAGAGGTGGACATCTTACGTGCTTTCAGTAGCGTTGAAATAACCGGTTCCGGATAACCGCGCCTCCTCAACTGACGCCTCTCAAAAGCCAGGCTGCAAGACAGAAGCGATCTGCCTCCTTGAAAAATATTGGTCCCTGGCGTAGAAGACGTGGCAGCTGACCGAGACGGAGGGGACCCTCCACCGTCAAATTGCGCAGATCCGCGAACCACGGTCGTCGGGGCCACTCTGGCGCCACAAGGATCACTGGCCCTTGGTGTGACTCTATCCTGCGGATGACCTTGCCCACGAGGGACCATGGTGAGAAAACATATAGGAGACAGTGGCGTGGCCAGGGCAGGACCAGCGTGTCCACACCCTCGGCGCCGCGCTCCCGCCTGCGGCTGAGGAAGCGGGCGGCCTTTGCATTTCTGGCGGTTGCCATTGGGTCTACGTGCGGTGTCCCCCATCGCCATACTATTATCTGCATTGCCTGCTGCGAGAGCTCCCACTCTCCGGGATCCAAGTTTTGTCGGCTGAGAAAGTCCGCCTGTACGTTGTCCACTCCCGCTATATGCGAGGCTGCTAGTCGTTTGAGGTGAAGCTCTGCCCACTCCATCAATTTGTTGGTTTCCAGAGAGACCAACCGACTTCTCGTGCCTCCCTGGCGATTGATGTACGCCACTGTAGTCGCATTGTCCGATAGCACCCTGACTGCTTGATGGCGTACTATGTGGAAGAAACCCTGTAACGCCAGACGGACCGCCCTGGTCTCCAAGCAGTTGATGGGCCACTTCGACTGTTCCTCCGTCCATCGACCCTGGATTGAGCTGTCCCGACAGACCGCTCCCCAGCCTGTGAGGCTGGCATCCGTGGTGATAATCACCCAATCCGGGTCCTCCAGCGACACCCCCTGAGCTAGGTGCCGCAGTTCCAGCCATCAATGGAAACTGAAGAAGGTTCCTCTCGGAATCGGAAGGATTGCCTGGAAATCTCTCGACACCGGCTGCCACCGGGAGAGTAGGGATCTCTGCAGAGGCCTCAGATGCGCGAATGCCCAAGGAACCAGATCGATGGTTGAGGCCATGGTCCCCAGTACCTGCAGGTAGTCCCAGGCAGTGGGCGTCTCGAGCTCCATAAATCCTTGAATCTGCTGACGCAGAGAATGAGCTCTGTCCGGATGCAGAAAAACCCTGGCATTCTTGGTGTCGAAGTGAGCTCCCAGAAAATCCAACGATTGGGACGGGACCAGGCTGCTCTTGGTGAAGTTGACAATCCATCCCAGAGATTGGAGAAGTTGTACCACTCTGTCGACTGCGAGGATACACTGCGCTCGTGACTTTGCACGGATGAGCCAATCGTCTAGGTAAGGATGCATAAGGATGCCTTCCTTGCGCAAGGTTGCCGCCACTACCACCATGATCTTCGTGAAAACCCGTGGAGCCGTGGCCAGGCCAAAGGGAAGAGCACAAAATTGGAAGTGTTGACCCAAAATTTTGAAGCGTAGGTAACGCTGATGAGCTTGACAAATTGGTATGTGGAGATATGCCTCCGTGAGATCCAACGAAGCCAAGAATTCTCCCGGGTGAACTGCGGCTAACACTGAACGGAGTGTCTCCATGCGGAAACGAGGGACTCTGAGGGACCGGTTGAACTGCTTGAGATCCAGGATAGGACGAAAAGTACTTTCTTCTTGGGAACCAAAGTAGATTGAATAATGCCCCCGGCCCAGTTCGGCGGCTGGCACCGGCACTATGGCCCCCAATTGAAGGAGACGATCGAGGGTCTGCCGCATGGCTCCCTGTTTGATTAAGGACCTGCAAGGGGAAAACAGGAACCGGTCCCGAGGAGCGCAAACAAAATCCAAAGCGTAACCGCGTCTTAGAATATCCAGAACCCATTGATCCGACGTGATTTGGACCCACTCTTCGTAGAAGAGAGCAAGGCGACCCCCCCAGTCGAGGGACCACCTCGCGGGTCCGTCTGGCATCATTGGGTAGATTTAGCGGATGTACCAGCACCCTGCGCTTCCTTACCCTGGCGGCGCCCACGAAAGGGCCGGTTCCAGGAGTGCGAATGAGAAGAGGGAGCCCGAGGTGGCTGTTGCCTCTGAGGACGCGCTCTCCGCTGGTTACGATGATGGTTTCTGGAGTAATTATATGATCTTGACGAACGGGGTCGATCTTCGGGCAACTTGTGCACCGCGTTCTCATTAAGGGACTTGATGATCTGATCCAAGTCTTCACCCAAAAGATTCCTACCCTTAAAAGGAAGGGACCCCAAACGTGTCTTGGAAGAGGCATCAGCCGACCAATTGCGAAGCCAAAGGAGCCGACGCGCTAAGACCGCCGCCATCATGGTTCGGGCTAGGACCCTTAAAAGATCATATAAAGCATCCGCTCCATAGGCAACCACGGCTTCCAGTCTGTCCGCCTGGTGAGCCTCAGCGTCTGGTAAGGACTGAGAGGTGAGAAGCTGCTGCACCCACCTAAGACCCACTCGCTGTGCGAGGGAACTGCAGATAGCCGCCCGCATCCCTAAGGCCGAGACCTCAAAAATACGCTTGAGGTAAACCTCCAGCTTCCGATCCTGCATATCCTTCAACGCCGTCCCTCCAGTGACAGGAATAGTGGTATGCTTTGTGACCGCTGATACCGCAGAATCTACGGCGGGAACTTTGAGAATTTCCAAAATATCGGCCAGCAGAGGATACAATTTTTCCATGGCTCTACTGACCCTAAGGTTGGCCTCCGGGGAATCCCATTCCCGAGTGATCAACTGCAAGATCTTGTGATGAGTGGGAAAAGACTTGGCTAGAGGCCGCAGTCCTGCTAGGAGGGGGTCCCCGTTCTTGAGAGCCGGGTCAGGCCCCACCGGTTCCGGAGGGGGATCAATATCCATTTCCTGGAGGATGTAGGGAATGAGGTCATCTAACTCCGATGCTTGGAAGATGCGGAGGACCCTAGGGTCGTCGCCCTCCACCTGGGCCGCCAAGGTGGGGTCGTCCACATCAGGGTCCTGGGATTGTCCTTCCCCCGACGAATCTGTATTATCAATGGTGTCCCGGTAGGGCCACGAGATGTCCCTGCTCCCCCGCCTACTAAAGGGGGGCGAGCCTGAGGGAGGGTCCCACCCAGGAGGGGGGCAGGACATGGTATCTTGGGGGGAGAGGGTCCCCAGGTCCCGAAGGTCGTGTCTCTGCTCTGAAGAAAAGCTCTGTGCATCAGGACTATGAATTCAGGGGAAAAGGCCTGGCATCCTGAGGGGTCACCCCCCGGGGGTGACCCCTCAGGATGCCTCAGATAGCGCGGCATCAGAATCTTGCAACAAAATGGCCGCCGTTCCCGCGTTGAGAGGGAACGGGGCCTGGCGCTTCCTTCCCACGCTGTCTGCAGCTCGAACGTCCTTGCTAGTAGCTGGCGCACATTCCCCCTCGGGGAAACAGCCTGAGCACAGACCCTCTTCAGAAAATAATCCGGCCCTGTTGGAGCCCTCACAAGGCGCCGCGGACTGCATCGCCGCAGGGAGAGAGAGAGGGGGGGGGGAAGGCTCTACAGGTGGCTCGCACCTAAAATGAGCGCCGACCCGGCAACGGACGCTTGCCGCGGTCCCCCACCAACCTAAAGAAGAACTGACGGGGAATTAACCTCCCGACAGCAGGCGGCCCCCGGGGAATGGTGCATCGCAGGGCTGCAGGTCGGTACGTCGGTCGCTCCCCAAAAGGGGAGGGGGGAAAACCTGGGTCAGGAGGGAGAGACCGGCACTACCGACTTTCACCTCAGAGAGCCGAACGGAGTCCAAAAATTGCAGTCTTCTGCTGAAAAAGAAGATGAAACAAAAATACACTTACCCCAACTGAGCCCTCAGTGAGGAAAATGAGAAAAGAAAGAAAAAAAACAGGCAACAGCCTGTCAGCAAGTCACCAGGCTAGAGAGCGATGAGCCAGCACCAGCGGAGAGCTCTCCCCCTGCTGTAAGAGGAGCCTTAGCAAAGTGACCTAAACTGTAAATTTAAAACTTCCTTTTTTTTTTTAAAAACTTGATCCCCCTGAGGAGGTAGCCCTAAGCTAACAAGCTGGGGACCACAAGTCCCCTGCTCACATCTGCTGGAGTCAAAACGTTACTGAGAGTTGTTGCAGGGGAGGAGTGGTTATATGGGTCCTCCCCTGGGAATTTTGTGTTCTGACGCCATCTGCTGGACAGGGAACATAACCCACCATCTGGAATGATCCTGGTATGTACAGGGAACATTTCGTTTTACATAAGTCAGCACTTTGATTCTTTAATATTAATAGCCAGTTCTTGCGTGCTGCCTATCCTTAGCTCTTTATGGTCATTGGCAAACATGAGCAGACTGTCACTGGGCCACTTCTTGTAAGTTCACAAAGCAAATCCTAAACTCCCAAAGCATTTTCTCCTTCTTTTTTTAAATCCAACATTGCGAAAAAGAACACGACAGATTATTGGGAACTAAAATCCTCAACCAGTCAATATCAGCGGGTAGAAAGATCCATAGCTCAGTGGATATCTACTGCACAAGGAATACTTGTGCAGAGACTCAGAGGCCACATGGCAGGGCAGTTGCTAGTAATCTATTTAAAAATTCTATAGGAAGGATTTTTTTTTTTTTCACACCATCACTGCACCCTGAAGGAGAAAGAAATTATGATGGACTGTCAAATACCTCAAGGGTATTGTCTCATGGACAAGAACATTTAAAAAAAAAAAAAAAGGTTCCACACACCACCTTTCCTAAAATCAGAGTCCAAGAAATGCACTCATCTCAGTAAGTACTACTTGCAACTATTTCTGTTTATGCATTGTACCCAGGTAAGATTATACATAAATGGTATAAAAATGGAGCTTTTGTACAACTAGAAATACAATAAAACATTTGAGCATTAAAAAAAAAAAGTTAAAGTCATTACTTTATAAAAATCATCTGTTTGCTGGTTTGTTTGTGCTTTTCTCATGCCATATACTAAATCTGAAACAGCATTTAGGAATATGAATAAGGTAAGAACCAAGGAAATCTTTATCAGCCATTTGTTTACAGTAATCCACGTTATTTCATCTTCACTTAAAATCGCTCTCACCTAAACCTGGGAAGGATGAATCCCTTTGCGGATCCTATTATCCAATATCGCTGATAAATTTAGATTTTAGGTTACTGGCTAAGATATTGGCTAACAGACAGGAAAATTGGTTCTTACCTGCTAATTTTCGTTCCTGTAGTACCACGGATCAGTCCAGGACAGCTGGGTTTTGCCTCCCCACCAGCAGATGGAGACAGAAGACGACTTTGTGGACTCTGTCCTATACCCCTGAGGTGCCACCTAGTGTCTGCCAGTATGATTCAGTACCCAAGCAGAAAAAAGAGATACAAAAAACCATAACTATCAACCATAAAACAACCTCCCTCGCAGAGCAGAGGATATGAACACACTAAACCGCATGTAACAAATAACGAAATGCAGAGAATAAAACTTGCATAGAGAATGATCAGCCACCAGCCGAGCGGACTCTCCATCGTCTTCCTGGGCGGGTCGTCTGGACTGATCCGTGGTACTACAGGAATGAAAATTAGCAGGTAAGAACCAATTTTCCTTTCCCTGTACGTACCCGGATCAGTCCAGGACAGCTGGGATGTGCCAAAGCTATCTCAACCAGGGTGGGACTGACGGAGTCCCGCTCGGAGCACACTGGCCCCAAAGGAACCGGGCTCTGGAGCCCGGACATCAAGCCGATAATGTCTTGCAAAGGTATGCAGAGACTGCCAGGTGACCGCACTACAAATTTCCTGTGGCGACACCTGCTGGCACTCCGCCCAAGAGGTAGACTGCGAGCGAGTAGAATGGGCCTTAAGGCCAGAAGGAAGCGGACGACCCTGAACCAGGTAAGCAGAAGAAATCGCCTCCTTCAACCATCGGGCAATCGTTGACTTAGATGCCTTCTGCCCTTTTTTGGGCCCACTCCAAAGTACGAAGAGGTAGTCCGAAAGTCGAAAACCGTTCGTTACCTCTAAATAGCGTAACAGAGCCCTCTTCACGTCCAACTTCTGCAACTCCTTTGCCTCTGGAGAAGAAGAATCCACCCCCGCAAAGGAAGGAAGCTCCACAGACTGGTTCACATGAAAAGATGACACCACCTTCGGGAGAAAAGAGGGAACGGTTCTCAGGGAGACTCCCGCCTCGGAAATCCGCAAGAAGGGCTCCCTGCATGACAGGGCCTGAAGCTCGGACACCCGTCTAGCTGAAGAAACCGCCACCAGAAAAACAGTCTTCAAGGTCAGATCCTTCAAAGTCACCCGACGCAATGGTTCAAAAGGAGCTGAACAAAGCGCTTTGAGTACCAGGTTCAATCTCCAAGAAGGACACGGACTCCGGACCGGAGGGCGAAGGTGCTTAACGCCCCGCAAAAAACGAACCACATCCGGGTGAGAGGCATGGGGCACTCCCTGTACCTTCCCTCTGAAACTGCCCAGAGCCGCCACCTGCACCCGCAGCGAATTGAATGCCAAACCCTTGGCTAGTCCTGCCTGTAAGAAATCCAGAACTTCTGGAATAGACGCCTTGGCGGGCTGTACACAGTGGTCGATATACCAGGACTCAAAGACTCCCTAGACTCGGACATACGCCATAGACGTAGAAGTCTTGCGGGAAACGTAAGAGCGTGGCCACCACCGCATCAGAGTAACTCTTACTCTTCAACGGACGCCTTTCATAAGCCATGCCGCTAGACAAAAGCGATCTGCCTCTGTGAAACAGACGGGCCCCTGCCGCAGTAGCGTGGGAGACGGATGAAACCTCAGTGGACCGTCCACTGCCAGAGCCAAAAGATCCGCGAACCACGGACGCCTTGGCCACTCCGGGGCCACTAGAATCACTTTTCCGGCGTGTCTTTCGATGCGGCACAGGACTTTGCCCACCAACGGCCATGGGGGAAACATGTACAGGAGAATGATCCTGGGCCAGGGGAGGACCAGAGCGTCCACCCCCTCCGCCCCCAGTTCCCGCCAATGACTGAAGAACCGAGGGGCCTTGGCGTTGCGGTACGTCGCCATCAGATCCATAGCCGGCGTGGACCACCGGTCGCACAGACGATGAAAGGCGGAGAGTTCCCACTCTCCGGGGTCTAGTTGGTGGCGACTGAGAAAATCCGCTTGGACGTTGTCCACGCCGGCAATGTGAGACGCCGCTATCCGGTAAAGATGTGCCTCCACCCAGCGGAGCAAAAGCTGTGCCTCCGCCGCCACCGGACGGCTCCTGGTGCCGTCCTGATGATTGATGTATGCTACTGTCGTCGCATTGTCGGAGAGCACCCTCACCGACCTGCCTTCCACCATCGGTAGGAGGGCCTGAAAGCGCTAAGCGAACCGCTCTGGTCTCTAAGCGATTGATCGACCAGGAGGCCTCCTGCCTGGTCCACTGACCCTGGACCGACGTATCCTGACAAACCGCTCCCCATCCGGAGAGGCTGGCATCCGTGGTCACTACGGTCCAGCAGGGAGTCTCCAGGTCCATCCCCTGACGCAAGTTGTGCAGAGAAAGCTACCACTGCAGACTGGAACGCACCGTCCTTGACAGGGGAAGAACAGCTTCGTAAAGCTGCGAGCGAGGCTTCCAGGGGGACAACAAATCTGAATGAAGAGGATGCATATGTGCAAATGCCCATGGTATGAGATCGATGGTCGAGGCCATGAAGCCCAGGACCTGCAAATAATTCCAGGCCGTAGGATGACAGAGAGATTGGAATTCCGACACCTGTTGCCTGAGTTTCCAAACTCTTTCCAAACTCTTTCCTCCGTCAGAAAGACCTTCCCTAAAACCGTATCGAAACGAGCCCCTAGGAATACCAAGTTCTGAGAGGGGGTCAGATGGCTCTTCGCGGGGTTGACCACCCATCCCAAGGAGCCCAACTTCCAGAGGACCCGTTGTACCGCGTCCCTGCAGAGACTTTCCGACTTCGCTCGAACCAACCAATCGTCCAGGTACGGATGGACCAAGATCCCCTCCCGTTGCAAAGCGGCCGCAACTACCACCATCACCTTGGTGAATACCTGGGAAGCTGTTGCCAGACCGAACGAAAGGGCGCAGAACTGAAAGTGGCGCCCGAGGACTGCAAACCGCAGGTACCTCTGATGGTCCGGACGGATGGGGATGTGGAAGTACGCCTCCAACAGGTCCAGAGAAGCTAAGAACTCCCCTTTGTGCACCGACACTATTACCGAGCGAAGCGTTTCCATCCGAAACTGGGGCACCTTCAGAGCGTGGTTTACGCGCTTCAGATCGAGGATGGGCAGGAAGGACCCGTCCTTTTTTGGAACCACGAAGTAAATGGAGTAGCGCCCACGCCGCAGCTGACCCGCAGGCACCGGAACTATGGCCCCTAGATCTTGCAGGCGTTGCAGGGTGACCTGTACCACTAAGCGCTTCTGGCTGTATGCGCAAGGGGACACTATGTAATGGTCCCCCTGACTGGCCGTGCAAAATCTAAGGCATAGCCATGCTCTATTATGTCTAGGACCCATTGATCGGACGTCATTTGGACCCACGCCTCCCAGAAAAGAGACAACCGTCCCCCGATCTTTGGAACGGAAGGGTGGGCCGGCCGCACTTCATTGTGTAGTTTAGGAGCCCCCATGGACCTGGGTGGCACCACTCCTGGCTGGGCGACGGCCCCGAAAGGACTGATTCCAAGAAGACTGTCGGGGCACGTTTTGACGAAAGGACGACCCGGTGGACCGAGAGGACCGGAAGCGACGATTCCCCCGAGAACAATTCCGCTGAGGAAAAGCACCTTTCGACCGGTATCTATCCTCCAGCAACCGGTGAACCTTGTTCTCACCCAGAGACTTAATCAGATCGTCCAACTGTTGCCCGAAGAGGAGCTTCCCCTTAAACGGCAAGGAACTCAGCTGCGCTTTGGAAGAGGTATCCGCCGCCCAGTGCCTGAGCCATAGGAGCCTGCGGGCCGAAACCGCTGAGACCATCGTCCGGGCAGACGTTCTCAGGAGATCATACAGGGCGTCAGCGCCGTATGCAACCGCCGCTTCCAGCCGACTAGCTCACTCTGCTGCCGCACCAGACAGGTCGGACTCAGCCTGCCAATCCTGAACCCATCGGAGACAAGCCCTTTGGGTGAAGCTGGTACACATAGCTGCCCTGATCCCAAGGGCCGACACCTCAAAAATTCTCTTAAGTTGCAGTTCCAGTTTACGATCCTGCAGATCTTTTAAGGCTGTACCCCCTGTCACCGGAATAGTGGTCCGTTTGGTAACTGCGGCCACTGCGGAATCAATCTTGGGAAGCCTGAGGAGCTCCAACGCGTCCTCCGGGAGCGGGTACAATTTTTCCATCGCTCGGCCGACCTTTAAACCTAGCTCCGGATTGTCCCATTCCTTATACAATAAGTCCGTGACCGACCAGTGGAAGGGAAAAGAACGAGCCGGCCCTCGGAGACCCACCAAGACGGGGTCCATAGACCCAACCCTGGAATCCTCAGGAGGGACTTCAATAGCGAGCTCCTCTAGAATAACCGGTATCAACGGCCCTAGCTCATCTCTGCGAAACAGGCACACCACCTTGGGATCATCGCCGTCTGTCGCCTGGGCCGCCCCCGGCTTGGCCGGCTGAGGATGAAGCTCAGGATCCTCTTCCTGTCCATTGCCAGTAGGTATCGGGGGCGCTGGATCGTCCTCCAACGAGTCCGATTGAGAAGACTCAGTCAGCCTTTCCCGAGAACGGAAAGGACGCTTCGGCTTGGGGGCATCCGCCCCCTCCGACCGCCTGGACCGCTTCCGAGAAGAAGACTCCCGGGGCAACTTGGATCGCGACCTCCGTCCAGATCTGCGAGCCTTGAAGAACTTGCGCATCATGTCCACAAAGTGGGGGGAGAACGAAGAAGAAGAACCATCCGACTCCGAATCCTCCTCATCTGAGGAAACACCGGCTGGAGCTATCGGACCCATGCCCCTACCAGGAGCAGCTGGCCTCGGGGAGAGCGGAGGAGGAGAAGACCCATCACCCAGCGCATCCAGCGCTGTCTTCTCCTGGTCCCTGAAGGTTGCTAACAAGGCCTCCGAACCAGCACTGAGCTGGAATGGAGCCAGTGGAACCGGGTCTTTCTCCCTAACATCAGGCCTCCGGGGCTCCCGACGCGATCTGGAGCCTTGCACCGGCTCCTTTCCAAGCAAATCCCGGGAGGAGCCTTCCCCACCGGAGAGACAGGCTGTGCAGACCCCAGCGCGGGAAATCCGCGCGCGCGCACTGCCACAGGCAGAGCAGGCCGCACCACGCGGCATATCCCCGGGCTCGATTTGTTGAGTGCCCGAAAAAAGAACTGCGGCGTTCGGAGCAGGCCGCACCACGCGACGAATCCCCAGACTCGATTTTTGACTACCCGAAAAAAGAACCGTGGCGTTCGGCTCGATTTCCCGGTTCCCCCGGGCCGAAAAAATGGCGAAAACGGAGCGAACACCCGGCTGAAGGAAGACCTAATTCCAGGCAAGTTTTGAAGAAAATTAGTAAATATGAAGTTTACCTGGTAAAAAAGCAGGCTGGTCAAGGGTGAGTGGCCGAGACCCCCAGCATCACCCCGAGCCACGGCAGAAGTAGGATCCCCAACCCTCTGCTCTGCAGCCTCGAATACCAGGGGGGATGGTCCCACCAGGACCTGACAACCCCCTGGGAGGCTAGACGCTGCACTACTTCGTAACTTTTTTTTTTTTTTTAAACTAAAGGAACCTGTCAGGAACCTGTCAAGATCCCTACAAACCACAAAAAAGGGCAGCACTAAGCTAAGACCAATAAAACTCCTAACTTAGTACCACCGAGAGACACTAGGCTTTGCACCTCCACCATCTGCTGGAGACATAAGAATACTGGCAGACACTAGGTGGCACCTCAGGGGTATAGGACAGAGTCCGCAAAGTCTTCTTCTGTCTCCATCTGCTGGTGGGGAGGCAAAACCCAGCTGACCTGGACTGATCCGGGTACGTACAGGGAATGGATATTTCTCCAGACATCGGTGCACAAGGATTAGTCTGGATTTACACCAGGCAGGATGGTGCTGAATTTAATTTGGTGGTCTAGATAAAAGAAAATCCCTTCTTTATTGCTAGCAATTGACATTGAAAAAACATTTGTCAGGGTCCATTGGGATTTTCTGTTTAAGATTCTGGAAAAAATTCGGGTTGGATGATAATTTTATTAGGTGGGTCTGCAAACTATATTCAGAAGCGTACATTATAGTCAATGGAGGCTATTCAAAAAATGTTCCAGTTGGCAGGTATACGAGACAGGGGTGCCCACTATCACTATTATTTGCCCTGGTGAATCTGTACAAAGATATCAGGAGATTATCAGCATTTAAGTGGGTAGGTCTCAATATAAAATTTCATTATCTGCAGATGTTTTGTTTATCATAAGTGAGCCAGAAAAATCCCTACCAATATTGATTAGGGAAATGGAGATCTCTGGGGAAGTTTCAGGTTTTAAATTAAATATGACTAAATCAGATATTGGATATATCTAATTGGGGATATTGCTGATGTTTTGAAATCAAAGTTTTCATTTAAATGGGCAAGAAAGTTTAAAATATTTGGATATTTGGGACCAGCATGATTTTTCTTGGTTTGGTAGAATTGCCACTATAAAAATGGACATCCTTCCCAGGTTTTCATATCTTTTTCAAACATTGCCTATTTCTATTTCAGATGCTTTTCTCAAAAAATTGCAAAAACAGGTTTTCAGATTCATCTGGAGGAGGCGGCTTCCAAGAGTTGCACAAAGAGTCTTATATTTACCGAAAGAGCTGGAGGGTCTTGGGGTACCATGCTTCAAAAAAAATTCTGTGGCAGCTTACGTGCAAAGTGTGGTGGATTGGCAATTACAAACACACTCTAAACCTTGGGTGGATGTGGGGGCAGGCCATTGCAGGAGAAGCTCTTGTTACATCACATTTTTTGGTAGCCAAGTTCTACAGGGTTTTACCACTCCATGTGTCTCCATATACCCAATGTATACTGTCTATCTGGGACAGGAGGAAGACCTTTACAGGTAGGGGATAGAGAGGTTGTGGTTTGTTTTTTTTTCAAACTCCTTTACTCTTTAATAAGGGATTTCCTCCAGGTCTTATTTCTCTTGATTTCATTAGATGGAATGGCCTGGGTTAAGATCTCTGGAGTATTTTGGTATAATAACTCACCCAACAAATTTGCTCAGCTGATATATATATATCACCTTGCAGTCAGAGATTTATATCCCTATAAACAGATGTGCCATTATATGAAATTAGTAAAGGTTAGCTTGGCAGTTTCTAAAAGGTAAATCTTTCATGGAAGGACTAAGGTTAAAGGGATAATGTAAAAAATATATAAGGTTCTGATTGAAGAGAGTGCACCTAAACCGAAACATTTTGTTATGGGAAACTGATTTGGGTAAGACACTGGATCCGATCCTTTGGGATCTATGCTATCATTCATTTTGTAAAAGTTCTATTTCTGCCTTGTTAATAGAAAATGGTTAACAAGTCTTATACCAGTGGTATCTTACTCCGGATCAACAATATAAAATGTATGATACTATTTCTCCATTAAGTTGGAGGCAATGTGGCTTGGTGGGTTTCAAGCTCCATATCTGGTGGGAATATCCTAAGGTGTCAAGGTTTTGGGATGATACTAAATATACCATAGTCTGATATTTTAGGTAGGGCTCAGGAATTGATAGTTCAGATTGGGTTAGCTGCCGGATTATCTATTGCTAGTCATTGGAAGCAGACCTCATATGTTTGGCTTTAGTGTGCAAAAGACTATAGAAAATATATTTTCTTAATTATCTCACTGCTGTGAGACAAGATAAAACCATGAAATTTAAAAAGTGCAATCCCTATGTCAAGTGGCTGAAAGCAGACAGATCATAGTGAGCTTTTTGTATAAAGTACTTAAATGCTCATGAATTTGGTGGGCTCCAATTTCTTTTTGCTTTATGTTTTGTATGTGTAGTACAGTAGTCAAGTATTGCCAGATTGGGTGGGGTGAGAAGGGAGTGTATACTGGAAAAATGCACCATGTTACTGTATAAGCCTGGGTGTTATGTTGTAAGGTTTCATGTATTATGGTTAATAAATGATAAATTATAAAAAAATAAAAAATTGCTCTCACCTCCAGTTCTTCACTGTTTTTGGGCTTTTCTTCAGAGGTCTGTTTGACAAAGTCTGGAATGAGGATTTCCAGTGTAGACTGAGCTGCAAGAAAACAAATACTTCTAAATATTTTTTTGGTTTTTACTAAATTATTGCACAAAATTTTGCATGTCAAAATATTGATTTTGAGTGCTTTCAATCTAAACAATAACAGTCAATTAATGTAGAAATTAGGTCTTACATGTTCATTTTCTCTCCTTTACTTTTGTGACACCAGTCAGGAACAGATGGGTTTTATCCTCTCATCCAGCTACTGGAGAAGTTCTAAAATTCTTTAAATGACATCACTCCCATAAATATGTCCCTAATAGAACCGGTATGATCAGCGTACTATTGTCAAAGCAAAACTTAAAATAAAATTAATAAAATAAACTCCTTAAATTCTCCATGTGAGGAAAACAAAAGAAAATCTATAAATAACTTTGTAAACTTAAGGCACTAAAATTCAATTCAACAATTTACCATTAGCTAAAAACTAAAACGCTAAACAGCATTTTTAGGGTGCATTTCCTGACTGGTGTGGCAGAAGTAAAGGAAATTAACAGGTAAGGCCTAATTTCTCCTTCCTTTGCTTTCTGCTCCACCAGTCAGCAACAGACAGGAAACATCAAAGCTCCGAAATACATCTTGCTGATGTGATTGCTACCAAAAACGTAGCCTTCGATGTCAAATCCTTTAATGTTGCTTTACTTAGCTTAAAAGACTAATGATTGCAGAACTAAATTAAAACTCCAATTTAGGAATAACTCTCCGACTAGGGAGGGACACAAGCTTAACTCCATCTAAAAAATATATCACATCCTTATTTGAGGCTATAGCTGTATCATTAACTCTACCTCTAAAATTTGATAAAGCTACCACCTGCACCTTTAATGAATTAAAACGCTGAGCCCCTTTCTAGGCCTCTTTGTAAGAATGCAAGAATATCCTTTATCTGAGACTTCCAAGGAGAAATAAAATTTCCATAACAAAAAGTCTAACTTTCAAATATGAATATATACTAAAGATGTTAATCTTTCTTGAATACAAGATTGTGCCTGTAACTGAAGGCCAATAGCCCCTTTTTAACAATTGTGCCCTTTCAAGTGCCATGCCATTAAAAAAAAGGGAGATGGGTCCTCCATTACAACTGGTTCTCGATGATGAAGACCCTTCTCTACAGGTAGCCTCAATGGCTGATCGATCATTAGATCCACATACCATGGCTTTCTCAGCCAATACGGGGCTACTAAAACTACTTCCACCACCTTCTTCTCTATCTTTCTTAGAGTTTGACCAATCAACAGCCATGGGGGAAACATACAACAACCCATTCTTCAGCTACAACTGCACCACAGCATCTATTGCTTCGCTTCTGAACTCCTTGCATCTGCTGTTAAAAACTCTGTACCTTTCTGTTTTTGCCAGTTGCTATCAGATCCATCTGATATTCTCCCCAACGATATACAATTAGCTGGTAAGCATATGGACTCGACTTAGAAAATCGGCTTGAACATTGTCCTGTCCTGCAATGTGAACTGCTGACAATTGCAAATTGCCTTCCACCCAAAGAAACAGCAGAGCTGTCTTCTTTGTTGTTCCCTAACCGCAAGTGCCTCCTTGCTTGTTTACATACGCTACTGCAGTAGCACTGTCAAAGAATATGAATCATTCTTCCCTTGATCAAAGAATGAAAGTGATACAGTGCTAGCCTTATTGCCCTTGTCTCTAAATGGTTTATGTTCCATAACATCTCTCCCTCAAACCAACAACATTGCGTGTACTGGCCCTGACAATGCATCCCCAGCATTTCAAACTGGTGTCTGTTACTACTACTATCCTATCTGGTCCCTCCAAAGGAATTTCCTTCTGAAGACTGTAAGTGTCTGCCCACCAGACCAGACCGTCTTACTAAACCTGAGAAAGGCAAACAAACTTTGTATCCATCTCGCTAATGGATCAGTCTATAATGGCTTCACATATGTGCTCTTGCCCAGGGTACTAAATCCAGCGTGTATGTTATATAACCTAAAAGTTGAAGATAATGGAGAAATTACTTACCTGATAATTTCGTTTTCCTTAGTGTAGACAGATGGACTCAGGACCAATGGGTATAGTGTACTCCTGTTAGCAGTTGGAGACTGATCAGATTTCAATCTGACGTCAGCCCCTAGTACATATACCCCTGCAGGAAGTGCAGCTCCTCAGTATTCTTCCTTGCAAAGCATTGTGGATATATTTGTGACTGACTGATTAACTTAATATGATTAACTTAGATAACTTTTGTTAGAACGTTAAAAACTTGATTAACTTGAACTGGTTGGTTGACTATAGCTGGAGACCGCCAGTGTGCCCAACCGGAAAGGTCGACACCCGGCAGGGTGGATGCCCTAGGGAAATGAAAGCATGGCTTACCCTTGAATCGTTGAATGACCATGTATAGTGGCAGCCGAGGGTGGGCTGCTGAGTCCATCTGTCTACACTAAGGAAAACGAAATTATCAGGTAAGTAATTTCTCCATTTCCTAGCGTGTAGCAGATGGACTCAGGACCAATGGGATGTATAAAAGCTACTCCCGAAATGGGTGGGAGGCTGCCCGTGGTCTATTCAGGATTGCTCTTGCAAATTCTGTGTCCTCCCGAGCCTGAACATCCAGACGGTAGAATCTGGAGAAGGTATGGATGAAGGACCACGTTGCCGCCCTGTAGATCTCGGCAGGTGACAGCATTCTAGTTTCTGCCCAGGAAACCGCCTGGGCTCTGGTGGAATGAGCCTTGACCTGTAGAGGTGGTGGTTTTCCCACTTCTACGTAGGCCGCCTTGATGACTTCCTTGATCCAGCGGGCAATGGTTGCACACAAGGCCGCTTCCCCTTGCCTGTTTCCGCTGTGAAGGACGAAAAGGTGGTCTGTTTCGTACTGGTTCCGACATTTCCAGATATCTGGATAGGAGTCTGCCGATGTCGAGATGGCACAGACTACGGGCTTCTTCCGACTTCTTCAAGCCGTCCATCGCAGGTAGTGAGATGGTTTGGTTAAGGTGGAAGTGTGAGACCACTTTGGGGAGGAAGGAGGGAACAGTGCGTAGCTGAATGGTCCCCGGGGTGAGTCTGAGGAATGGCTCACGGCAGGTCAGGGCCTGTAGCTCTGAGATGCGGCGGGCCGAGCACACGGCCAGCAAGAACACCGTCTTCAAGGTTAACAGACAGAGGGACAGGCCTCGGAGGGGTCAGAAGGCGGATCCCGCTAGGAATTCCAAGACGAGGTTGAGGTTCCACAGGGGCACTGGCCACTTTAGTGGTGGGCGAATGTGTTTGACTCCTTTCAGGATCGTGATACATCTGGGTACGAGGCTAAACTGTCGTCCTCGCTCCTGGAGCAGTAGCATGGCAATGCGGCCACCTGTACCTTGATGGAGTTGAGGGACAGACCTTTCTGTAGTCCGTTCTGTAAGAATTCCAGGATCACGGGAACTTTAGAGGAATGTGGTTTGACATTGTGGTTTTTGCTCCAGGCCTCAAAGACTCTCCAGATCCTTATGTATGTTAGAGATGTGGAGAACTTGCGTGCTCAGAGGAGAGTATCTATTACTGCCCCCGAGTATCCCCTCTTTCTCAGGCGGGCCCTCTCAATGGCCAGACCGTAAGAGAGAATTGAGCTGGGTCCTCGTAGAGGATGGGACCTTGTTGTAGCAGGTCTCTGTGTGGAGGCAGGGGTAGTGGATTCCCTGCCAGTAGTCTTCTCACGTCTGCATACCAGGGTCTTCCTTGGCCAGTCCGGGACCACCAGAAGAACTGGTCCCATGTGCCGCTGAATCTTGTGAATGATTGCGCCCAGCAAGGGCCACGGCGGAAAGGCGTATAGCAGGGTCCCCGGTGGCCAGGCCTGTACCAGGGCGTCGATCCCCTGGGACTGCGGATCCCGCCTGCGGCTGAAGTATCTGGGTACTTGAGCGTTGGATCTGTTTGCTAGAAGATCCATGTCTGGAGTCCCCCACCGATTCACTATCATCTTGAAGGCTGTGGGTGACAGCTTCCATTCTCCTGGGTTTAGACTTTTCCTGCTGAGGAAGTCTGCCATGGTGTTGTCCTTCCCGGCGATGTGGACGGCGGAGATGTCCTGGAGATTTGCTTCCGCCCAAGCCATCAGAAGGTCTATTTCTAAGGACACCTGTTGGCTTCTGGTTCCGCCCTGCCGGTTGATGTAGGCCACCGTCGTGGCGTTGTCAGACATCACTCTGACCGCTCTGTCTTGAAGTCTGTGGGCGAACCGCAGGCAGGCTAATCTGACCGCCCGTGCTTCTAGGCGGTTGATTTTCCACCCCGCCTCTTCTTTGTTCCACCGCCCTTGGGCGGTTTAACTCTTCGCAGTGTGCTCCCCACCCGTGTAGGCTGGCATCTGTGGTGAGCAGGGTCCAGGTTGGGGAGGATAGTCTTGATCCCCGGCTCATGTGGCTGGTCTGTAGCCACCACCTTAGCTGGGTCCGGACTCTGCCTGGTAGTGGTAGACGTATGGAGTAGTTCTGGGATCGTGGGCTCCACCGTGATAGGAGTGAGCGTTGCAGGGGCCTCATGTGGGCCCGCGCCCATGGCACCACTATCAGTGTGGATGCCATTAGTCCGAGGACTTGCAGGTAATCCCATGCTATGGGACGAGGGGCGCTCAGCAAGGTCTGGAGCCGGTCCCACAACTTTGATCTCCTCGTGGGGGTCAGGCTGACCTTGTCTTCCTTGGTGTCGAATCGGACTCCTAGGTATTCCAGCGACTGCGAGGTCTGTAGGGAGCTCTTGTTTGTGTTGACTACCCATCCCAGGCTTTCCAGTAGAGCTATGACTCTGCTGGTTGCTTGGTGGCTTTCCTCTGGTGATTATGCTCTGATCAGCCAATCGTCCAGGTAAGGATGAACGAGGATTCCTTCCTTCCTGAGTGTTGCCGCCGCCACTACTATTACCTTGGTGAACGTCCGGGGTGCAGTGGCTAACCCGAAGGGTAGTGCCCGGAACTGGTAGTGACAATTCAGGACCTTGAAGCGTAGGTAGCGCTGGTGTTCCTGATGAATTGGGATGTGTAAGTAGGCCTCCGACAGGTCCAGGGATGTGAGGAACTCTCCTGGCTGTATTGCACGTATGACCGATCGTAGGGTTTCCATGCGGAAGCGTGGGATCCTTAGGTGTCGGTTGACCGACTTGAGGTCCAGGATGGGCCTGAATGTACCCTCTCTTTCTTGGGTACGATAAAGTAAATGGAGTAATGTCCAGTATTTGTTTCCCGAGTAGGTACCGGGGTTATGGCCTCGAGGTCCAGAAGTCTGGTCAGTGTAGCTTCCACTGCCGCCCTCTTGTGCGGGTCGTGGCAGGGAGATTCCACGAACTTGTCCAGAGGGGTTCAAAGGAAGTCCAGGTAGTACCCTTCTCAGATGATGGCCAGGACCCACTTGTCCGAAGTTATCTCGACCCATCTGCGGTAGAATAGGGTTAGCCTGCCCCCTATGGCTTCTTCCCTTGGATGGGTCGGCTGAATCTCATTGTGGGGTGCGGCTGGGGCCTGGACCCGAGCTGGTTCCCCTCTTGTTGTGTTTGTTCTGAAAGGACTGGTTCCTGCCCGTAGGGCAGGGCACTTGATAGTTATTCTTGTAAGGGTTGAAGCGCTTTGAGCTTCTGCCTCTGGTGGACCTGGGAAAGGGACGCTGGTTTCTCTTCGTCTTGTCTTCCGGCAGATGAGGTAATGGGGAGTCGCCCCCTTTGTTAGCCAGTTTCTCTAGTTCGCTGCCGAACAGGAGGGATCCTTTGAAGGGCATTCTCGTGAGGCGTGTCTTGGAGGAGGCGTCAGCCGACCAATTTCGAAGCCAGAGTTGTCTCCTGGCTGCCACTGTGGATGACACTCCTCTGGCTGCTGTGCGCACTAAATCGGAAGCCGCGTCAGTGAGGAATGATAGTGCTGATTCCATGTCTTCTCCCGGGGTGTTGTTCCTGGCTTGGGATAAACAGAAACGTGTCACCACGGTGCAGCAGGCCGCAATTTGCAGGGACATGGCTGCCACCTCAAATGCTTGTTTCAGTATGGCTTCCAGGCGCCGGTCGTCTGCATCCTTGAGCGCCGCTCCTCCCTCCACTGGGATGGTAGTGCGCTTAGCGACCGCACAAACCATGGCGTCCACTCTAGGGCACGCCAGAAGTTCCTTGGTTGCTGGGTCCAGGAGGTACATGGCCGATAAGGCTCGACCCCCTTTGAATGAGGACTGTTGTGCCACCTGTAAGAAAG